>NC_090439.1:506200879-506518379 GCF_031143425.1 Pleurodeles waltl | reverse complement strand
TAATGCACCAGGAAGTTAACAGTCGCGTTTCTGTGAAGTTGTTTACAAAGTCTAGTCATTTAAATATGCGTGAAGATGAAGGGTAGTCAATGAAGAGGTGCTTTTGAGCTTTGTAATGGAATAAAGTGTATCAGAGGTAAGAGATAGTTGAGGGACGTGTGAGTGCATGTGCATCCACGCGAAGGTATGAATGGCGTAGGCGAATTCGGTTGTTGGAATTTCCCTCATCCAGAATTGTTACTTTTTTAGTGTAGCATTATAAGTGCAAATCAATCCTTGACAGATGCTGTGTTAATGTTGATAGACCTTAGTTTATTTCACTTGGAGGTGTTACTGCAGACTAATTCAAGGTAGTCAATGAGTTTGGGACCCTTCGTTCTTTGTTACTTTTATTCCATCCATGTGGTTGGCCTTAGGTAATGGCTAAAAGGGGGAAGCATGCTCACGACTCCTTACAGGATTGATGTTTCACTGTTAGAATGCTGAATAATATGAGCATAAATTAGGGGCATGTTTATGGCTATCGTGGTCTCAGATTCAGCATCATCCTCTCACGCCCATGGGCCTTAATGATGTACCAGCCCTTACATGTGCTCCTGCCAGAGTTGTTGTAAATGGGGACCGGAGCAGACAGAAATCCAGATTTATCGGAGAGCTATTAGTGAGACCAGCTTCAGATCCTCTTGTACACTCAGGATGCTGGGCTAGTTGACAGAACAGCAGATGCCAAGTCACAATGGGCTCGCCGAACAGTGCACAGAGTTCCTGAGATGACCCAGGGCCTCAGATTTTTCTGTGGCATTCGTCCACAGGTAAAGGGGCGGGTGTTTCGCAAGCCCTGAGGCTGTACACTCGTCTGTGTATTATGGGGAAAGGTGGAGAGATCAAAGTAGTTCATCTGTAGGTCATGGGACTTCTGAATATTGCGGGATGTGCTGTGCAGACTAAATTATGACAGAGGCCCCCATTTTGACTTTGGCGGTCAATTTCCCTGACTGCCAAAGCCAAACCTGCCACTAGACCACCAGTGCTGGCAGTCTACAGACCCCCATACTATGAGTGCAGGCAGCCGTCCGCCATATTTGTGGTGAAAAGTCACCAGCACTCGTGCTGAAGGTCGGCAGTGCAGAGATGGGTGCATTGCAAGCACCACCACGGCAGCAGGACTCCACCTGCCATATTACAAGCCGTAATATGGCTTGGCGGAGTCCTGCTGGCGTGGTGGTGCTGGCGATGCAAGACCCCCAAGACTCATTTGCTCCCAGACGTCCCCCTCGATAGAGAAGGTAAGTGGGTGTCCGAAAGGGGGTGAGGGGAGGGTGCCTGTGTGTGTGGGTGCAAGTGTACGTGTCTGCGGAGGAGGTAGGGGGTGAATGTGTGTGTGTGTGTATGCAAGTGAATGTGAATGTGAGTGGGCATGTACGGGGTTGTCTGTGTGGATGAATGTGAGTGAGTGGGGGTATCTGTGTGGATTAATGCAAGTGAGTGGGGGTGTCTGAGTGCATGTATGCGTATGCTGAATGGGTGTGTATGTGAATGCATGCATGCGTGAAGATGTGGGGGGTGTTTGTGAGTGTGTGGACAGGTGAGGGGGGATGTGTGCATGTGTGGGGACATGTGGGTATGTGTGTGCCAGTGACAGGAATAAAGATTCCTGTCACTGGGTGGGTGACCGCCAGGGTTTTCGTGGCGAGGTGACCGCTACCGAAAGCCTGGCAGTTTGCAGCCTTGTAATCCGGCTGGCAGGCTGAGGCCTGCTGCCTGGTTGGTGACGCATACCGCCAGCTGCGGCGGTGCAACCGGACCGGCAGGCCAGGTGGGGTTGTGGAGCTTGGCTCCTAATGTGGCGGTCCTTACCGTCAGCTCCTCAGAAAGCCAGATCACATACTATGTCCAGGTAAATCTTACCAAGTGAAGAATTGATCATACCTTCCCCTAGGGTCCACAAGTGCAATGCACTACTAACCATGAATAGGCTGCGTGGCTAAACAGCTGACAAATATTTATATTGCCATAAAATACTGGCAAGTGTAAAGCGTGAAATTGTGTGTCACTTAAGGATCTACATGTATCAGGTATGCACTTGATGCACTTGGAGTAAATACATTAAATTTGATGGCTTTGGAGTAAATCCAGCTCTTGCGCTGTAGTCTTCCAAATAGTGCCCAATAAATCTGTAACTTGATTTCTTCTGGGAGAGAAATCCGAAAGAAGACCTTGGATTCAATTGAAACAGCAGAAATCCAGGTGTAGCCACCCCAATGTCAATCATCATGCGTCAACATGCTGGAGTTGATGTGAGTGAAATAAAATGAGGCAATTTCCAGGCTGCACCACAGCACGTAGGGCCACACCAGAAAGAGAAATCTGGCAATATTAATAGTAGTCTGGAAGATTATTTTTCTACCCCAATTTACATAGTCCAGGCTCAGGTTTTCAGAGTAAGCATTCTGGTGATAATGAGTGAATATTCCACTCAATCTCTCCAACACCTCGAAGCCTTCACGTTCAATTTCTTCCTTTGGAAATGGGGTTGCAGAAAGCCAGTAAAAGTGGAAAAATGGGCTTAATACATTAAAGCTTGCAAATAACTGATATTATTAATGGAGGAGCAATTAACAGTTCCCTTGCATGTAATGTAAGCTTCTGTGACTGTGTCTCACACTGCTCTGTCTGCATACCATTAATAAGATTGAAAATGCATGAAAATGAATAAAAATGCATAAAAAGTCAAATGTGGCATTTTATAAAAAGGTCTTTCTGGACCAAAATGGGAAAACATTGCAGGAACATGGGACCTTTTGTGGCGTAACGAAAAATGATGAACCCCACCTGCAGACTGTGAAGGGGACCCGAGTCTCCCTTATTGCACAGATGGCCATGTGCCTTGCACTGAATGGAGGCTTCCTGAAGGGCTGAAGGGCCCCTGGAGGGTTGAGGGCATTCCTTGTGCCGCATGGCCTGCCTTATGCCCTTGGGGGACTTGGCATCACAGTTCATTTTAACCGCTAAGAGGAACATGTATTTTGCCAGGAAAAATATATATCTTGAGACCAACACAGGAGAGCTAAATGTGCTGTATTGTACTGTAGTTGAATTTCTAACCCTCGTATCCCTGACAAGGTGTTAAAGTACCTTTGGTGGATGGGCATTATGCTGCACCGCTAACTGTGCTTGCTTAAAAGAGTACGGATTTCATATGTGGCCTGTGTGGGAACTGTCCTGGGGTCATGTGTGATGCCATAGAAGGACTCTTGTTATGTTGTGTGTGGCAGCTCTTTTGTGTAAATGAATCAACTTATAAATGAATAGAACAAGCACAACACAGCAGCACATGACAACACCAAAAAGACTTGCATCAGATTCCGAATCATAGGTCATGTTGTATTACATGCACTATACAATGGCACTTTTTGACATGACATGCACAGTATATCATGAGTCTATTGTGTTCTCTGGTCACGTGGCCATTTAGTGTAGTGATTATTTCTTTACCTCCAGAAGTTGATCAAGAAACACTGGGGAAGATATGCAAGAACATGTCACTGATACAAATGAAGCTAACACTGCAGTACCATTTACAACCGAGCAATTCTGCAGCTAAGACAACAGGACTCAAGGAAGGTGTATCCACAGACAGCAGAATAAATCAGGTAGGTCTGCTACAGCATGAGTTCATGTAAGCACTGCCATTGTCACGGAATTGGCTCCGTTCTTTTTCTCTGTATCCTTGAGGTCCTGAATAAAAATTGGCATGCCCCACAGGAGAAAGAATTTCACAGATGATATTGCTGATAACACAGGTGGGTGGTTTAGCAACAGTCCATACATGCAGAAGCAGTCACAGGCGCCTGCAAGACTGACAGTCTTTTCTGGATGACAATATACTGTGAGCCTCTAAAGCCTGCATAATAATTTCCAGAGGATCATGGAAGGCTAGATTTCTTTGTTAAACAATGCAGATGCCAAACTGTTGGCAATACAGTAAGTTTGCCAAGTCCTTGGCATGATATAGTGACAGGAACATGCGGACCACTGAGCAACCATCCAAGAATGATCACTCCTGCATACGTCTAAGCAAAACAGCCCCACAGGACCACACCATGTCATTTGATAAAAATTGAGTTTTGCTGAGCTGATCCATCAACATCTGCCACCAAACGTGTGGACTATAACAACTGCCTGATTATTCTATCATCATTGTTGGAAAGATATGAGCTAACCTTAGAATAATAACACTCTGACACTAGGAGTCTAACAATCATGCAACCTGTGGCAGTCAACACAGGCACAAATTGAGTGGGATCTATGACACAATATCAAACACAAAATTATTGGGGTACAAAATCATTGTTTCAAAAATATTGAGAACCCTAATGCCCTAATATTGACTTTCTAAACACTGAATGGAAAACACATTTTTTGGGCTAGAGAAGTACAGAAAATGGGTATTTAGAGTACACATCAAAACCATTACAATCAAAACAACAAGAACAAACATATTGTCAACCAAAATATAAAAAAATACATATAGATATAAGAAAACATAATGTAAACAAATAAATACTAATATATACGTATCTAACCAAACAGAAATACAGGCACTTAAAGCCCACCTTGTAAGATAAACAGCAATAAAATAACCTGAACAAATTATTTACCCAATGAAATATAAAAGAAAAACAGTTAGCAAATAGAAATACCACCTTAATAAAAAACATAAATAGAGAAAATAAAAGTGCAACAAATTGCTGCACATGAAGCATTTTGAGCAGGAGAGTGTCACTCTGCTCGACCTAACCTCAACAGATAAGGACTGCACCAAACTCAAAAGAAAATACCTTGCAACTGTAAAGTAAATATACAAGGTAAGTTAAAATCAATTTAACAATCTTTAAAATTGAAAAACGAAAAAAAGGAACAGAGGGAAAATAGAAACCTTAAATAAACAGAAGGACCTACACACAAAAATATGAAAACATAAAATGTAACATAGTGCAAAATGTGTAAAAAATATAATTGTTGTGTAATATGTGTCAATAATTATAATATCACCCACATATATCAAAATGTCTGAAACTGTGACACTCCCCAAACATACCAGATATAGAACTAAGAAATGTTCTAGAGGACTTTATAGATGCAAACACTTATTCCCAAGTGCCTACAGGAACTGTATTAAAAACATTAAACCTCACATACCAAATCCAAAAAGACTGATCACAAGAACCAGCAGGAAGGCAAACCTGAAGAACATTAAAAAAAATACAAATCCAAGATAACCCATCACGTACTAAAAATGTATAATATTATAATTATGCACCACCCACAAATGTACCTTAAATGTTAGCTAGAAAATGTTCTCACCTGTACAGGTGAACCACACAGAGGAGCTGCCATGCTGGAGATCCACTGCTGATCTGTGAAAAAGAAGAAGCAGAAAATGTAAAATAAAAAACTGTATTTGCATTAGAACAAATTGAAAAAATAAATAACAACATTGCATAATATGACAAAAATTGTACATTAAATGTTAGAATAAAGTTCAAATGTGAAAATAGCATGAAACAATTTTAGTATTGATGTAAATGTGTATTACCAATAAACAAATGTATCTTAATTTAGTTACACTGTTTAATAATATATGACAAAATTGCATTGAAAATATGTGTAGCATGATTGAAAATAGTTACAAATACAATGCAAGTAAAGGTTGTATGTCTACAGTTTACACAAAATATGTAGTTATATTTTTAGGGACAGTCAAAAATTGTATTCCTAATAACATTGCTCGCCTGATATATAAATAAATAATATTTAATAAGAGTGCCTCCTACGTTATTAAATAAATTCATGTAAAATTAAAAATGAATATTTTAAAATAGCTATTATTATCAAATGCAAATATTTTTTTCAAGAAAAACTGAATATCTGTTTTGAGGTGTTTTTATAAATTACATATAAATATTTTAATAAAATACATATTATTTTTTATTTTGAAATAATTAAAAATATTATACTGCTGCTAAGTGAGCAAAATTAAGGTAATTCTTGGACTCTGGGAAGGTGAAATCTGCTATTCCTACTCCAAACCTAAGCACATTGGGGAAAATGTTAGACTCTGTGGTAGGGAAAGGGGCAAATTTACTTTTCCAACCCCAGGCTTAAGCAGACTGGGGAAAGAGTTGGATTTATGGGGGTGGTGGGGCAGATTTACAATTCTAACTCCAAATTCAGCCATATTTGGGGTAGTGTTGTACTTTGGAGATATTTCAAATAAAGCCACACTGGGGAATTGGACTGCAGGGGGGAAGATTTAATGCTCCCACTCTTAAGTTAACCACATTGGGGAAACTGAACTCTGGGGTGGTGGGGAACTTACCATTTGTACTCCAAATAGATCCCACTCCTAACTTAACAACAGTTAGGTAAGTGTTGGACACTGGGGGGCTGGGAATTACAATTACTAGCCATACAATTACTAGCCATACTCTAAAAGTAACCACATTAAGGAACATGCGGGCCTCTGAGATTGGCAGATTTACTATTCCAACTTCCAAGTTGGACTCATGTTGGACTCATTTGGGGGTCAGATTTTCTATTCCCATCGAGGCTTAGCCATATTGGAGAAAGTGTTGGACACAGTGAAGCAAATATTAAAATCTGTGAGGATAAAACTCACGATTACCCCTCCAAATGCAGCCACATGGTATAAAAGGTTATAACCAATATTTTTTTTTTTTAAATCTCAATGTTATCAAAATTATTACTTAAATAATTTACAAAATAATTAATGAATGATTCATTTACAAAAACTAATTTGATTACAAAAATGAAAAATCTAGCTTACTAAATTCATAAACACTTCAAAAATATTTAAAATAATGTTATAAAACAAATTAAAAATGAATTTATAAAATAAATTAACAATCTAAAATAAATGCAATTCATAATTAGTAAAAATTTACTCATAACAACTATAAATAAAAAGTTATCAAATTAACGACACGTCAATACATTTAGCAATTAATAAACAATGATTTGGAAACACTCCCAATAAACATTTAAAAACAACTACAAAATAAAAAAATACAAATTAAAAATGAGTACATTATTAATTTATAATTATCTAAATAATACTCTTTTTTAAATTTAACAACATTTACATATTATAATTTACACATGCTATGGACTGGTTAAAAAAAACAATGACTTAATTCATCAATCCAGTTATTTAACAAACAAATATACATATAATCCAAAACACGTCTCACCCAAAGCAACTATAAACACAGAGACCCAAAGGAAAAAATGAAAATTACTTAAAACAATAAATATATTATTTAAAATAATATTTTAAATTAAATTATGTAATATATATATATGTATACATACATATATATCTTTCTTCCAAAATGATGAGGTCCCACTCGTCATGCGACTGCACCACATTTAAAATCCACAGCTGCAATCATGCAATATGAAGAAAAGACGATATATGTATTCTTCAATAATTATATTGTTTATTGCAACAAAAGTGCTGCTCCCAGACAACCTAGAGTGTCAACACGTTTCGGCTGATGACTTCTACTGGATACTCACCCCATGAACAGAGCTACCTCAAATACCACATAAGTCCTTTGTCTATTATTGCAGCTACACACTAAAGGCTGCCAGAGCTGCCATCTTATAGTGTAGAAAGTGCTGAGTTAATAATCATTGCGTTTCACATCCTCTACTGTTCGCAATTGTCACAGTGGTTTAGATGCATACAATATGTTAAATAGTGATCATATAACCCATGATTAAGCATATACATAACAAGTAATAATGGTATTAAGCTCAATAAGAGTTTCATCAATCAATAATACATAAATTCAAATGTGCGCATATATATGAAATCATCTGTTCTACATGATGTATATACGTTAATTATGTGTCTTACTGAGGTAAAGTCACAGATGCATGTATATAATCTTATACATTTAAAATGTGATAAATAAATGAATTAATAACATGCAGCATCACATCCTCAAAAATATGTATGCATCAATTGACTGGTATGTAAACCATATAAATAAAGTGACCTTGTGCATCTTTTTCATTATGGCACACTGGAACATGTCATAATATATAATTAGGCATGCAACCTCCATGATAATAAAAACTGTTATATGAGCACGTTGCATTGTCATCAACTCACTGTGCTAAGCGTAGCATAGCATGATGTTAATAGACATTAGACTTTAAAAGAAACATCAATATAAATATAGTGCCCTGTGGTAAGGGAATTTATTCACAATCTAAAATGTGTCATTTGAAACCGTGACAAGTCTTAGTGATCATGATTCATGCTATTAGCATATGAAATATCGCAGTGCGATATTAACATGGAATAGCAAACTAAATAAGACATAAGACATCATACATAAAGTGCACCAATAAACCAATGTAACAAATCTATAGGATAGAGATGTATATGTGAAGACACATGTCAGATTCCTTTTCTCAGTATCATACTAAAATCCTCTCTTTCCAAATCCTTCATTTTTTGTAAAAGTACATATAGTTCAATATCAGAATTATGTCCCCACGATTGTTCTGAGCCCAGTATAAACCATACATCTTTTATACATGCACATGCAGTTCAGCATCTAAATTGTGTCCCCATGGCTTTCCTGAGCCCAATAATAAAATCATCTTGGATTTCATACGCCTTAATTCCAATGTCCTATCACCCATCCTGGGACCTAGTTTTATCAGTCTAATCCCATAGAAGGTTAATGTACTGCAATATCCTCCATGGATGTCAAAGAAGTGTTTAGCTAGTGGATAGGATCTATCCTGATTTTTTATTGCTCTGAGGTGTTGCAGAAACCTGATTTTTAGTTTGTGAATACTGCTGCCTACATATTTTTTCTGACAGTTGCATTGAATGACATAGATCACATAATCAGTTTTGCATGTAATTCTGACTCTGATTCGACACATTCTGCCCTCAAATGTCTAAAACTTTGCATGTTTACAGCATATTTGCTGGCTTTACAATGGCCACTATTCTAAGACCTCATGCTCTTTTTTGTCAACCAAGATGTATTCTCTTTTTCTAAATTTTTTCACAAATAGGCTGTTGGTTAATTGATCCCCCCGTGAACTAGCCTTTCGATATGTAATTTGGGGGTGTTGGCCAATTTTTTTTAATGTGCTGATCTTGTTGCACAGCATGCCAATTATATTTCAAGATATTTTTAGTGCTTGATGTTGATGATTATATTACAAAAGGAGTCTTGGGGGGGGCATACTTTCTGCTGTATCTCCATTAGGATTCTGATTTTTAAAAAGTAGCTCTTCCCTTTTCTTGCATTTTACTCTATTGTGCGCATCAATGAGGACTTTGTATGGATATCCTCTCTCCAGAAATCCCTGCGTCATAGCCACTACCTTCTTCTCAAATGTCATGTTGTTAAAACAAATCCTGCAGGCCTGTGTTTTTAAGAAGTACCTACAAGCATCCATGCCATAGTGGTGCTTAATTGATGTATACAGAGAAGAAACATCCATTGTAACCAAAAGATAACTGTTTTGCCATGAAATATTCTAAATTTTGGGCAAAAAAATCTGTGGCGTCTCGCAGGTATCTGGATGTGTTTTCCAAAAGGTAGTTTATCATACTTACAAAGGGTTTCCCAGGAGGATAGCATTTGTTTTTATGAATTTTGGACAAGAAATAAATGCATGGAATTCTAGGAAAATGCACTCTTAAGTATTAATATTCTTCATATTCAATGAGTTGACATTCCAGCCATTTATCCAGCATCTCATGGTAGATCTTTTTGGTGACTTGCAATGGGGTTTTCTCGCAGTTTTTCACAACGATCATCAATTGGCGATGGGCTTCCTTGATGTATTTGTTTACATCCATAATGACAATGTTGCCGCTTTTATCTGGTGGCTTAATAATGGTGGAATTGTTGTTTTTAAGTGCACTAAGTTCCTTCCAATCCTTGGAAGTGAAGTTCCTAGATCTTATACTGTTCATAATTGACTTCTTCTCTGTGCGTAATTTGTCAATATCTCCCACTATTAGTTCGTGGAAGGTGTCAATCAGATTGCCACTCGATAATGGTGGATTGAACTTGCTGGACAGTTTCAAGTAGCGTGCATTGGAGAGATGAGTGATGAAGCCCATCAAATTTAGCCTTGTCAAATCTGTGTGACCACTTGTGTAATTGACCTGGTCATCCACCAGATCACTGAAGACAACGAGATCTGTGGTGTCACTGATCTTAAACCCTGAGTATACAGTGTTGTGATGTTCCTGCACAGGTTTCTCAGGAAGAGGTTTGGATGCATAATATTTAATCAGGTGCAATTTTCACACAAATTTCTACATTTCAATATCCGTTTTGGCATAGTTCCAGTCAGTGGTTGGACAGAAGCTAAGACCTAGATTTAGAATTCTTTCTTGATTTGGTGTCAATGTTATCTGTGAGATATTTATAATCTTAGTGTTAGTTGTAAAATCGGTCAGTGAGTTGGGAGATATATCTAATCTTTGTTTTTCATATCTCTTCTCTTTCCCCAGCCTCATCTTGTGCCTCCACGGCCCCAGCTTCTACTTCTGCTTAGTTGCGGCATAGCCATTTGCATTAATCGCATCTTCCCTTGAAAGTCCAATTTATTCTGTGGTGCTTCATCTGCTCATGATCCTGGATCTGAACTCATGTCTGTATTGCTATGAACAATAGCCATCTCACCTCCAATGCTCATTTTTTCTTCCATATTTGTGCGCAAAGTTGTAAATTCTGCCATATTCATAGTCTAAATTATCCCTGTTAAATTTGCGTGCCTTTTGCGTTTTCTAACTCTTTTATCAATTCATCAATGATTTTAGTCTGTTAATTAATTTGCCGTTTGGCATGTGTTATTAGAGTGCCCATACGTTTAAAACAACAGCCAGCTGTCTGTGTTCTCCATTCTTCTAATAGGTCTGGATTCATATAACCAAATGTGGGCAGTGTTAGAATATGTAGACCTTGTGGCACCCTGACACTTTAAATTTATTTAGTTAGCAATGTCATCTTCCACCATTTTTTTAATTCAGAGATGCATGCCTTTTCCAGTTCTTTAATAAAGTTAGATGTGGTCCGAGTCCATGTGTTGCTTAATCGACTGACACCTGGGTATTGGCCTGTCCCATCAAAGAGTTCTGCTGCTGCTCTTTCCTATAGCGCTCTACGTTCTGCCATGTTGATAAGTGATCAAAAAGATATGTGCAGGAAGTGCAGCTAAAAACACATAGGTGGTCATTACAACCCTGGCGGACGGTGTTAAAGCGGCTGTAAGACCTCCAACAGGCCGGCGGTAAAAAAATTGCAATTACGACCGTGGCGGAAACCGCCAACAAAGACAGCCACTTCAACACTCCGACCGCCACGGCGGTACAAACAAACAGCGCGGCAGTCACTGCCAACAGACAGGCGGGAGACAATGTACCGCCCACACTATTATGACAGGCCAATCCGCCACCCTTTCCGGGGCGGATTCACCGCGGATAAAAATACGGCAGAAACAGGAATCCCGAAGGGAAAACGCTCACCTCTACACACCCCACGAGGAACTAGGACGCCATGGATCCGGAACTCCAAATTCTCCCTGCAATAGTCTTCCTGCTCCTCTACCAGGAGCACGAACGCCGGCGGCGAAGACCACGTGAGTATAGCACCTAAGACACAGGGGAGGGGGGAGGGAAAAAACAGGGACGTACACACGCAACACCCCCACCCTCACCCACTACAACACACACACTAATGCAAATCAATACATCACAGTTACACCCCCCAAACCCCCTGGAAGAATGCAAAGACAATAGAAAATGAGTGTAACCATTGTAATATATTAAAAGCAAGTAGGCAGAAATATATATATGCACCATGTACAAAATATATACCAAGCATAGTAGTCCAGCTAGTGCTCTAAGAAAGTCAGTGGAACACTGGGACCACACGGTATTGGCGAGGCCCACACAAGATCCCCGACCATGACGGAGAGAACACTGCAGGGGCATCAGAGAGCAACTAAACAGGCACCTCAGGGGGAGGGGAAAGGGGGGGCACCTCAGCCGCTTGAGTGCACAACGCCAAATCCACGAGGGGGCCACATGCCCACTGTTCAATCCAGGGGAGTGCAAAGCCACAGTCTCTCAAGTCTCTACAGTGGGTGGGTTGCCCACTGCCATATCCTGCGGAGTGCAAAGCCACAGTCTCTCAAGTCTCTACAGTGGGTGGGTTGCCCACTGCCATATCCTGGGGAGTGCGAAGCCACAGTCTCTCAAGTGGATAACAGTCTCCACTGGTTCTGGAGGGGGCATGGTGCCCAGCGTGCTTCATCCTGCTAAGGACAGAGGTAGTGGATGACAGTCTCCACTGGTTCTGGAGGGGGCTTTGTGCCCAGAGTGCATCATTCACCCTGTGACGGACTCAGTTGCATCAGTGCCCTTGCCGCTCATGGGCCAGCAGTGCTTGAGACAGCGGTGCCCTGTTCAGCGGTGTTTGAGATGGCGGTGCCCTCTTCAGCGGTGCTTGAGACGGCGGTGCCCTCTTCAGCGGTGCTTGAGATGGCGGTGCCCTGTGCAGTGGTGCTTGAGATGGAGGTGCCCTGTGCTGCGGTGCTCGAGACAGCGGTGCCCTGTGCAGCGGTGCTTGAGATGGCGGTGCCCTGTGCAGCGGTACTTGAGACGGCAGTGCCCTGTTCAGCGGTGCTTGAGATGGCGGTGCCCTGTGCAGCGGTGCTTGAGATGGCGGTGCCCTGTGCAGCGGTGCTTAAGATGGTGGTGCCCTGTGCAGCGGTGCTTGAGACAGCAGTGCCCTGTTCAGCGGTGCTTAAGGCGGCGGTTTCCATTGCAGGGACTCAGCTGCTGGCGGTCCTTCATGGCCCAGCGGGGCTTTTGCTGGCGGTCCTTCATGGCCCAGCGGGGCTTGTGCTGGTGGTCCTTCATGGCCCAGCGTGCTCCTGGGCAGGTGGGCTGGTGCTGGCGGGCCCCTCCTGGGCAGGTGGGCTGGTGCTGGCGGTCCTGTCCTGGGCAGCTGGGCTTGTGCTGGCGGGCCTGTCCTGGGCAGCTGGGCTTGTGCTGGAGGTGGCCTCGTGGGCAGCGGGGATGATGGCGGTCTTCTCCACCATGCTGCTCTTCCCAGACTTGTCGGGTTTCTTGGGGGCCTTCCCCACCTTGGAAGGTGTCACAGCTGACTCCACACTCCCACCGGGACCCCTGGGAGCGGCTTTGGTGGCTGGAGTCTTCCCCCTCTCCCGCCGGGCACTGGCCAACTTCTGATGCTTCACAGGCGGGGGACTGTCTGTGCTGTAGCTCCGTGCCACACTGGCTGCCCTGGTGGCCGGTGCACTCCAGATTCCGGTGACTACAGGCACCACTGGTCCCGGAGATGTTGTGGCTGAGGTGCTAGTTCGGGACCTATGAGACGGACGGGGTGGGGGAGGTGTGGGAAAGAGGTCAAGGTTGGACAGGAAAAGTTTTTGGGACATACTGGGAAGGGTAGCTGGAGGGGGTTTGGGAGTGGAGGAAGAGGTGGTGGTTGTAGGTGTAGGTTTGGTGACTTTGGGTGAAGGTGCACGCGCTGGAGGCTGTCGTGAGGTGGATGGCTGTTGGGTGGGTGTGTGCCTGCGTTTGTGTATCTTGGGAGGGGGCGTCAGAGACACACCGGGAGAGGACACAGGGGACGTGTGAATGGTAGTGGGGGTGGTGACTGCACATGAGCGGGGTGTGATGGTGAGTGTGCTGGAGAGGGACATAGTGGCTGTAGAGGTAGTGCATGCAGGTGTGAGTGTACACGAGACTGGGAGGGAGGAGGGAGGAGGGAGACGAGGAGGAGGGGGACACAGTGGAGGCAGTGGATGTTGGTGTGTCTGCATGTGTGTGATGCTTGCGTGAGTGCCTGTGGGATGTGTGGTGCTTATGTTTGCCAGAGCTTCCCTTGTGTGTTGACGTGTGTGCATGCTGGTCTGTAGGTGTGCTTGGGATAGGCTGAGGTACAGGGGATTGGGTCGGGGTGGAGGAAGTTGGAGGGGGGAGGCTAAACACAGGGACAATGGCTGCCATCAGTGCTGAGGCCAGAATCTGAAAAGCTTGCTGAAGGGCTGCCTGACCAGAATGAATGCCCTCCAGGAATGCATTTGTTTGTTGCAACTGCCTTTCTACACCCTGGATGGCATTCAAAATGGTAGACTGCCCAACAGTGAGGGACCGGAGGAGGTCAATGGCCTCCTCACTGAGGGCAGCAGGGGTGACTGGGGCAGGGCCTGAGGTGCCTGGGGCGAAGGTGATGCCCACCCTCCCTGGTGAGCGGGCACAGGGTGAAGGCTGAGGGGCTGCTGGGAGGGCGGTGCTGGAAGGGGGGGTGGCGGCTGTACTTGTAGATGGGGGTGGCACAGATGTTGCCGCCACCACAAGGGAGCTCCCATCAGAGGACGAGTCTGTGTCACTGGTCTCAGCTCCTGTCCCCGCCGTGGAGCTCCCCTCGCCCTCCGTCCCACTGGTGAAGTCCGATTCCGTAGTGTGGCCCTCCATGGCCATGTGGGATGCAGCCCCCTGGTGCTCCGGTGCCACTGCTCCTCCGCCTGATGATGCTAATGCACACAAGAACAGGGAGACCACAAAAAGGGGGGGGGACGACAGAAGAAAGACATGTTGAGTGCATGCATTACCGCTACCGTTGGCGGACACGACAGACACAGAAGCCCCCTGCATTACACCGAGCTCTTGGGCTCCACTGTTCAATTCATGGGAAATGGCCTACAAGGCTATGGACAACATCTGCACACATAGATGACACAGGGGCATGACTAGGTGTAGTTGTCACACTACAGAGGTGGGGTGGGGTGCCACATGGCCTGCCTTATGGAGGGGCCTTGCCTACAGAACTCGCCCTGGCCTAGGGAAACCCACAGCCCACATCCCCCACCCAGACACCACCACTGCGCACAAAGTCAGAAGAATGAGAGTGTATTTGTGGCTGCTGTGATGCCCTCAAGCGCCCATCCAACTCCCATCTTTTCTGGCAGTGGGTGCTCCGTCTGTGGTAGACCCCCGGGGTCCGGACGTCCTTGGCGATGGTACGCCCAATATCTTTTTTCTGGTGGGCGCTGACCTACATGAAATGTACAGGGGTAAAAGAGAAGTTATTACCAACTGCACCGTTAAACTGATTGGCACCTATCCCTACCCTTGCCATGTGGCACATGCATTCACTGTCTTTCATGCACGCAGCACTCTCCCCCCTTCCTTCTTACATCCAGCCCTCTCCACACAGGCATAGCCCATACAACATGCTCCCTGTGTACTTACCTGTTTGTCTGGAGGACCGTAGAGTAGCGTGTATTGGGGGAGGACCCCATCCACGAGTTTCTCCAACTCCTCCGATGTGAAGGCAGCTGCCCTTTCCCCAGTCGCACGAGCCATTGTCTCTTCAAGACCGAGGTCACAGCAGCACTTGCAGTGTAGGTCTCTCCTGTCGAAGATCAGGTATCGAGTTATTGAACAGATAGAAAATGGCGGTCACGTCCGCGGTGGTGAGTACCGTCACCGCTGGCGTACATCGTCATTGGCTCCTGGGACCCATAGGGTCCAATGTTAACCAATGCAGCATTGCGCCGCGGTCTTCGACCGCCTACCGCGACGGTGTACAATGCCAGCGCAGTTACTTCACATCCCATTGTACCACTTTAGAGGTCAGGCAGCCGCCATTTCAGGGGCCCACATGGCTTCATTTTTAACTGCGTCACACATACCTAGGCCTAGACTCAACACACATACAGGCCACCTTTTGTGTAAGAATGGTGTTCTGTGTAAACTGTGGGTACGTACCTCTGAGTTGTTTGACTCTGTGCTCTCTGTTGTCCTTCATAGGCACCGTCCGCTGGGACATGTGAGGAGATGGCGGCATCCTCTGGTGTACCGACCATTGGTGGACCTGTTGACAATGGAGGAGAGACATGTGATTATCACATACAGGCTTGACCGTGCCACAATCCAGGAACTGTGTACCCAGTGAGAGCCAGACCTGATGTCAGCAATCCGCCATCCTACAGGAATACCCCCTCAAGTGCAGGTGCTGTCAGTGCTCCATTTCTTTGCAAGTGGGTCTTTTCAAACAACAGTGGCCATAGCATCAGGGATGTCCCAGCCTATGTTTTCCCTTCTGAAACACATGCGAAGCTAAATCGTTTTTCCTCCAGTGGAGGATTTGCCTACAGTGAAAGGTGATTTCTATGCCCTGGGACACATCCCCAACATCATAGGTGCCATTGATGGGACCCATGTGGCTTTGGTCTCCCCCCACAGGAGTGAACAGGTGTACAGAAACCGAAAGAGTTATCATTCGATGAATGTACAGATGGTATGTTTGGCAGACCAGTACATCTCCCATGTGAATGCCATGTTCCCTGGCTCAGTGCATGACGCCTACATCCTGCGGAATAGCAGCATCCCTTATGTGATGGGTCAACTCCAGAGGCACCGTGTGTGGCTATTAGGTGAGCACCTGGAAGCAAGACAGTGGGAATGGTTGTCTGGGGATATCCCTCCAGGTTAGTGTGTGTCTAACAGTTGTCCCTCGCCATTTGCAGGTGACTCTGGTTACCCAACCTGTCATGGCTACTGACCCCAGTGAGGAATCCCAGGACAAGGGCAAAGGAACGCTACAATGAGGCCCATGGGCGAACTAGGAGGGTGATCGAGCGGACCTTCGGCATCCTGAAGGCCAGGTTCCGGTGCCTCCATATGACAGGTGGTTCCCTATTCTACTCACCAAAGAAGGTGTGCCAGATCATCGTGGCCTGCTGTATGCTTCACAACTTGGCTTTGCGACGACAGGTGCCTTTTCTGCAGGAGGATGGTCCAGATGGAGGTGTTGTGGCAGCTGTGGAGCCTGTGGACAGTGAAGACGAGGAAGCAGAGGAAGAAGACATGAACAACAGGGACTTAGTGATCCAGCAATATTTCCAGTGAGACACAGGTAAGAGTACAGACCTGCCTACTACATGTACTTTAACACTACTACCTCTCCACTGTCTGTCGTTTTCACCCAGTGTATGGTCACTGAGTTGTCATTTTCCCTTACGATTTCACAGATGTGGGTCCCACTGTGTGACATCTGCTTAGATTCCTCATGGACTAGAGCTGTGTGACATAGGTATGTTGACATTACAATTGAAAGAGCATTTTGTCACTGTAATTGCTAATACACTATTTCGAAATCACAGACAGACTCCAGATTGTTTTGTGCTTTAAGTGTGTTTATTTAAGTGCTCAATATTGGAGGGGGTAGTAAAATGGTGATGGGCGATGGCGGAGGAATGTCCATGGCAGAGTCCAGTCTATTAGTCTCACAGGTGCATTGCCCATATGGGCATAGGAAGTGGAGCTGGGGCAGTTTAAGTATGGACAGGGTGACAAAGTGGTACAGTAGGATGACAATCAGGGTGGGCTCATTTCTTGGCGGGGGTCTAGGCATCGTGCTCTGTCTTGTTCCTGGATCTCAGGGACCGTTTGCGGGGTGGTTCTCCCTCTGCAGGTGGTGGGGTGCTGGTGTGGTGGTCCTGTGGCAGGGCGTCCTGTCCACTAGCGCCGGTGGAGGTGGTGGGCAGTTCATCGTCCATGCTAGTGTCAGGGGGCCCTTGTAGTGCCACAGTGTCCCTCCTGGTGTTCACGAGGTCCTTCAGCACCCCTACGATGGTGCCCAGGGTGGAGCTGATGGTTCTGAGTTCCTCCCTGAAGCCCATATATTGTTCCTCCTGCAGGCGCTGGGTCTCCTGAAACTTGGCCAGTACCGTTGCCATCGTCTCCTGGGAGTGGTGGTAGGCTCCCACAATGGAGGAGAGGGCCTCGTGGAGGGTGGGTTCCCTTGGCCTGTCCGCCCCCTGTCGCACAGCAGCCCTCCCAGTTCCCCTGTGTTCTTGTGTTCCTGGGCCTCCGTCCCCTGGACCGTGTGCCCACTACCACTGCCCCCAGGTCCCTGTTGTTGTTGGGGTGGTGGGTTAGCCTGGGTTCCCTGTAGTGGTGGACACACAGCTGATTGATGTGTCCTGGGGACGGAGGTATGGGCCCGCTGGGTGGGTGCTGTGCTGGTGGTTCCAGAGGGGGGAAGGTCTGTGGTGGCCTGTGACTGGGTGAGGGGAACTGACTGTCCCGAGGTCCCCGATGGGCCGGACTGGTTATCTAGATCCAGTTGGACAGAGCTGCTGTCATCACTGGGGGCCTCTTCTGTTGGTGGTGTGGACATGTGTGGACCCTCCTGTCCGGTGACGTTGGGTAGGGGTCCTGCAGGGGTATAAAAGGATGCTTATTACATCTGTGTGTGTCATGGTGTGCAATGGGTGGGTGACCGTGTACCCCAGTGCTTGCGTTCCTGTGTGGGACCTTGTGTGATAATGGTTTAGGGGGTTGTATGGGTATGTGCAGTGGGCATGTTTAGTGATGGGTGTCCATGCTTTGTTGTTGCATGCAGGGCTTGGTGTTGGGATGGGTGGTTTGTGATGTTGGGGCATATGTGAGGAGTTGGAGTGCTGGAGGTGAGGGTAAGGGTGGGGGTATGTGATAGCATGCAGGTAGGGTGGGGGATGTAATAGTTAAGATTTGTCTTACCAGAGTCCATTCCTCCACCTACTCCTGCGAGGCCCTCAGGATGCAGAATCGCCAAGACCTGCTCCTCCCATGTTGTTAGTTGTGGGGGAGGAGGTGGGGGTCCGCCGCCAGTCCGCTGAACCGCCAGGTGGTGTCTTGAGACCACAGAACGCACCTTTCCCCGTAGGTTGTTCCACCTCTTCCTGATGTCCTCCCGATTTCTTGGGTGCTGTCCCGCTGCGTTGACCCTGTCCACTATTCTTCACCATAGCTCTATCTTCCTTGCAATTGAGGTGTGCTGCACCTGTAATCCGAATAGCTGTGGCTCTACCCGGACGATTTCCTCCACCATGACCCTGAGCTCCTCCTCCGAGAACCTGGGGTGTCTTTGCCGTGCCATGGGGTGGTGTAGGTGATGTGTGGGGTGGAGTGTGTGGTGATAAGTGTGCTGATATGTAGTAGGGTGTTGTGTGAGGTGCGTGGAAGTTCTGTGGGTGATGGTGTTGTGTGCCTGTGGATGCTGTTGTTCTTGCTGGTGCTGTCTCTCTCTGGCCTTCTTTCGGAATTTTTGGTAGTAGGGGTTTGTGGGTGATGTGGGTGTGTGTTTTATATTGTAATGGGTGTGTGGGAGTGGTGTGTGTATGTGTGTCAGGTGTGTGTATTTCGAATTGTCCAATGTGGCTGTGTTTTGTATGTGTTTGTGTATTTTGAGCGCGGCGGTGTGTACTCCCAATGGAATGCCGCGGTTGAAAGACCGCCGCGTGGATTCATGGGTCGTGATCGTGTGGGTGTATTTCTGTTGGCGTGACGGTGGAGGTTTTGTTTTCGCCAGTTTATCACTGACCTTTGGTGTGGCGGACGTCTGTGGGTGTCTGAATTTTGGCGGATTCCGTGCTGTGGGTCATAATAGCTGTGGCGGATTTCCGCAGCCGCGGCGGTGTGTTGGCGGTCTTCTGCACGGCGGTAAGCGGCTTTTACTGCCAATGTTGTAATGAGGGCCATAATGCTGCGTTTGCAGTCAACGTTACACCTCAGTGGATAACCAGTGTTCTAATTAGCAGTGAATCTGATACTGTGTAAGAATTTCAATGAGACTTGTCACAAAACTTAAATGGGAGCAGCTATCCGTGTTACTGATGATTGTGAAGCTTCATGGCTGTATATTCTCCAAATATTTAGGCGATATGCTGTGTACGACGTAGTTGCTGGCCGGTTCTGTAGGTCTCTCAGATAGCAATGACCGGGCCGAATGCTGTATGCCCAATAAAACAGGATGTCCCTCCGACCTCCTACAGCAAGTGCCTCAACTGCAGGTGTCCTCTGCCCCCCCCCAGGAAAGTAGAAACACTTACCGCTCAGTCGTCAAGAGATCCTAACTTTCTTATGGCACAGCGGTGTGCTGCATAGTAATCCACTAAATCAGGCTCCCGATATTGGTTCCACCCGCACTTTCCTCGGTGTGCTAGCCAATTTGCTACCCGTTTTGCATTGAAGTGTGTGTATATTACAGTGTTTTGGTGACTAATGGTCATTGCACTTTAACCTTGTGTGTGACTAAATATATACATTCTTTAAAATTGTGTTCAAGACATTTCCTATTGGCATTTGTCTGTGTGCATGTGCATAGGTGTGTGTTTGAGACCCCATGCTCTATGACCCTTATTAATTTATATTAAATTATGCAGGGCAACTTTGAATTAACTGATTAATTTTCTACCCCACTTTCTGCCTGGGCGTTATCCTCCATGCAATGTTTATCAGTTATTTTCTTGCTGTCAAGGAGACCAGATCCTCGGGGCTTGCGCATGTTCCCAACATGTCCACCTCTTGGCAGCTCCAAACTCCACTAGTTATATAGCACAGAATTAAAGAATGGCCAAGTGGGGGAATGGGTTTTGGGTTGGGAACAGTGGGGAAGGAGACCTTTGGAAGCCAGAGTTAAACAACACAATTGCAAGATTAATCACAATGACTTTCAATAGGTTTTGTTTCAAATAAACACATGCTGAAAACATGAATGGCCTAAGGCTTCACTATAACTAGGCCTCAAGAATCTAGGTACCTGGAAATCAAGAAAGGTTATGCAAGGTTTTCTCATGAACATTCCAGAATTAACATATTATATTTTGAACAATAAACTCTCTCCAAAATAGTTCTTAGAATAATCGCTTAATCTCTGAACCCTGAATAACACTCTGTTGGATATGTGTTTCAAGAATATTATGAACCTTGAATAACACTCTATTGAATCTGTGTTTCAAGAATACTATGAACATTGAATAACTCTCTTTTGAATCTGTGTTTCAGGAATACTATGAACATTGAATAACATTCTATTGAATCTGTGTTTCATGAATACTATGAACATTGAATAACGCTCTATGGAACCTGTGTTTCAAGAATACTGTGAACTTTGAATAACACTCTTTTGAATCTGTGTTTCAGGAATACTATAAACATTGAATAACACTCTATTGAATCTGTGTTTCAGGAATACTATGAACATTGAATAACACTCCATGGAATCTGTGTTTCAAGAATACTGTGAACTTTGAATAACACTCTTTTGAATCTGTTTTTTCAGGAATACTATGAACATTGAAAAACACTCTATGGAATCTGTGTTTCAAGAATACTGTGAACATTGAATAACACTCTCCAATTAGTTCTTGGAATAGTCACTGTATTATAACAAAGATCGAAGAGCACCTGGTTCTCTCTGCATGAATGAACTACACTAGACTCATGAACAACACGGCTACGTCACTCTCTGATCAAGAGTTTCAAGACCCAAATGCTCAGGGAACATCATGCACCTTAATTAAACTGCACATCTAGGTTTCACTGTCTAGAAATGATCGCGCACTCCGCCGATCTGTATTTCAAAAGTTAAACACCAGGAATGAATCACGCACTCTGTTGCCGATTCGAACATCTAGATTCACATGCAATGAAACGATCGCACATACTGCCGATCTATGATTCAAGAGTTAAATGCCGGGAAAGAATAACGCACACTGTTGCCGATTCGGAATTCACGATACAAATGCCATGAAATGATCGCGCACACTGCCGATCTGAATGCCAAGAAGTAAATGCCTGGAATGAATCGCGCACTGTTGCCGATTTAGAATTCACAATACAAATGCACACGAGATGTCAAGTTTAGGCCCAAAACTCGAGTGTCACTGGAAAACGGAGTCGGGGGCCAAACCCGACCTCCGCCTTACCGCCCTGCTTGAAGATCACCAAATAAACGAGGGCAGGCCTGGAAATGACTGGATAGGCCTCTGGGACAGGAGCCCTGGAAAATGCTGCTGCTCTGCACCGGGACCTCTGAATAGTGAGCACGTAGAGCTGGGCTGGCTCCCTTATATAGAGCCAAACCCCACCCACGAGCCACACTCAACCATGCTGCAAGAAAGGCTTCTAGAAGGTACTAGAATAAAGGACCACAACCTGTAGTCCTGCAAACAAGCCTTGCAAATGAACAATGAATTTCAAACAGCATTAATGATTTTTCAAGGTAGAAGCTCTGCAATGCAAAAAGTTAACATACTGCATAGGGACACAATGCATGAAATATGTCTTTGCATAAGGACTGGGTTTTTGGATTTACATCGCCCATAGAGCGTGCACTGTCCTGATGTTGACCGTACTCCCCCCTCCCAAGCGCGCTCTAGGGCCTGGTTTGTCTGGATGTAGGCGATGAAAACGCCTCACTAGTCGTGGAGCATGAATGTCAGATGCGGAGACCAATGAGTTGCTCTCAGGACCATAACTTTTCCAAGATATTAGATACCACAGAATATGACCTCTAAATTTTGAATCCAGCACCTGTTTAAATTTGTATTTCAATTCTCCCTGTACTAGAACTGGAGCTGGTTGGGAGCGGACTTTTTGGACATCTCTTTTCAGGAGAGAAGTATGAAACACTGGATGAATACGTAGTGACCTTGATAACTGCAGTTTATAGGTCACTGGGTTGATTTGCTGAAGGACTATGTAAGGACCTATGAATTTGGGATTAAACATTTGCTTTTTCTTGAAGTTGATATGACGTGTGGAAAGCCACACTCTATCACCTGGCTTATATTGGGGTCCTTCACAGTGTTTCTTGTCATAGTGCTTCTTATACGTTTGTTTAGCTTTATCTAGATGTTGCTGGATTTGTTTCTGGGTTTGATGGAGTTGTTGAATCGTCTCTGACACGGCTGGTGTAAATTAACTTTCTTGTGGAATCGTGATTGGCAGGTTAGCAGGATGTAACAATCCTTTTGGTTTTGAATGACTTGACTTGACTTGATGCAAGCACAAACTTCACAGTTAGCTACCATCTGCTTGACGTCTTTTATCAAAGTAGGCCACCAAAAGTATCGTTGGACTAATTCAAGAGTTTTAGGAATACCTGGATGACCTGCTGTAGGTATAACATGCAACCAATGAAAAACCAACTTGCGCAACTTGGTAGTTGGAACAAATAAACGGGCGTAATGGAAAGGTAGTCCTTGTTTGATTGACCTCTTGGGATCGGCTTGAACCCATGTCTGTCATTTCTCAATGGTGAAGGAATTACGGATTTCTTCATAAAAGTCTTTGGTTTTTATGATGCAAAGAACCTTGTCTGAAGCAATGATAGACCTAGGAGACTGGATTGCGGGTAACATGGTAGATTCTTGTCTGACTAACTCATCCGTTTGGTAAATAACTTTGTAAAGTTGCGATAACACTGCCCCATTTGTCATGTCTGAAGCATCTGCTTCTGCTATGAATGGACAGTCAGTATCTGGATGAGTCAAGACTGGGGCGGTGGAGAAGGCTTCTTTTTTGTCAACAACATCAAGGAAGGATGAATACTGCAAAGGCAGCGTTACATCTGTTTCAGCGGCTATAGCTATGTGGGATTTACGAGGATCTGTGACACTTGATGTCTGGAAATATTGTTCATTACACAAGATGGAGGAGAACACGACTTTCCTTTCTGACCAGTTTATTTCAGGGTTATGATAAGTTAACCACGGTAGTCCAAGGATAATTCCATACTGAGGAGCATGGATGACATCAAAGATAATTTTCTCTTCATGGTTGGTATCCTTATTCCCTCCTATGGCTTTCTTTAGATAAGTCCTTCGTTTTACCAGTACTTCTAGATCTAGCCTTAGATGTCTTGACTCGAGTAAAAATGTTCTATCATCTTGTGAAGGTTCCACGGTTACACCCAAGAGCAATCCTTCTGTACACCTTGGGTGTTCTAGTTTTTCTGCTTGATCTGTGCATTTGTTACAACCTTCTTGTGAAGGGTTTGTTTGTATTTTGGGTTTTGCGGGACATTCTCTGGCGAAATGGCCCTTTCGACCACAGTACAGACACTGTCCGTCCTTTCTACGTAGATCTTTCTCTTCTTTCGTTAAAGGTCGCCTGATGGTTCCAATTTCTATTGGTTCATGACTGTTCTCTCTCCGAAATTGTGATTCTCTGTACTCATGAACACGCCAGGAATTTTTCTCAGTCTTTTTGCGTGTTCCCTGTCGTTCCGCGAGACAATGGTCTAACCTCAAAACAAGATTTATCAGATCTTGACAATCTGTAGGCTGAGGATCAATCTGGGCAAGAATGTCTTTTAGCTCTTCTCTGAGTCCTTGGTAGAACAGGGCTGCTTGCTTTTCTTCAGGCCAGGATATCTCTGCTATCAGCCGATTAAAACTAGCCAAGTAGGAAACTAAGGGGGTCATTCTGACCTCGGCGGTAAAAGGCTCTTACCGCCGGTCAGAAGTCCGCCATTCTACCGCCGCGGCCGCGGTAAACCGCCACGGTCATTCTGACCCACAACTGCCAAACCGCCAAAAACCCGACATCCACGGAAGGCCGCCTCATCAGCGGTCAGCGATAAACTGGAGATGACCAAACCTCCACCGTCACGCCAACACAAACACGCCCATGCCATTACGACCCACGAATCCACGCGGCGGTCTTTCAACCGCGGTATTCCATTGGCGCTACACACCACCGCGGTCAAAATACACACACCTTTACAAAACACAGCCACATTGGACAATTCGAAATACACACACCTGATACACATACACACACCACACCCACACATCCAATCAACTATAAAACACACACCCACATCACCCACAAACCCCCACTACTAGAAATTCGGAGAGAAGGCGAGAGAGAGAGAGAGAGAGAGAGAGCAGAGCTATCGAAAACCCCAACACTCAGAGGAACACAACATCATCACCCACACTACATCCACGCACAAAACACCACACACCACCACACACACCACACTCATCACCACAAACACCACCCCACACCACCCCATGGCACCCCAAAGACACCCCAGGTTCTCGGACCAAGAACTCAGGGTCATGGTGGAGGAAATAATTAGGGTAGAGCCCCAGCTATTCGGCACACAGGTGCAGCACACCACAATAGCCAGGAAGGTGGAGCTATGGCAAAGGATCGTCGACAGGGTCAACGCTGTGGGACAGCATCCCAGAAACCGGGAAGACATCCGAAAGCGCTGGAACGACCTACGGGGGAAGGTGCGGTCGATGGTGTCAAGACACAACATCGCTGTGCAGAAGACTGGCGGCGGACCCCCACCCACTCCACCCGAATTCACAGCATGGGAGCAAGAGGTCTTGAACATCCTGCATCCTCCTGAGGGCCTCGCCGGAGTAGGCGGAGGAATGGACTCTGGTAAGTCTAATCCCAACTACTTCATCCCCCCCAACCACCAGCATGCCAACCCACACCCGCACCCTCACCCCAACCCCCCAGCACACATCCTCCCTGCCAATGTCTCACCAGCACAACCCACCCAACACAACACCAATCCCTGAATGCCAACACAAACCATGGACACCCATCACCCAAGCATGACCACTGCACATACCCATCATCCCCCACAAACCACCCTCACAACTCCTCCCACAAGGGAATGCCAGCACTGGGGGACAAGGGCACCCACAAATCGCACGCCATGGCACACACAGAAGCAATAACCATACTCTTTTACCCCTGCAGGGCCCGAACGCCAACACACCGGCCAGGAGGGTCCAGATTTGTCCATCCCGCCCCCAGAACAGGCCCCCAGTGATGACAGCAGCTCTGTCGACCTAGAACCTGATGACCAGCCCGGACCATCGGGGACCTTTGGACAGTCGGTTCCCCACACACAGACACAGGCCACAGCAGACCCAACCCCCTCTGGGAATACCAGCACAGCTCCCACCCAGCGGGCCCATGCCTCTGTCTCCAGGACGCGTCAATCAGCAGTGTGTCCGCCACTACAGGGCACCCAGGCTGACCCACCACCCCAACAACAACAGGGACCTGGGGGCAGTGGTAGTGGGCACACCGTCCAGGGGACAGAGGCCCGGGGAAACAGGGGAACTGGGAGGGCTGCTGTACGAGAGGGGGTTGACCGGCCCAGGGAACCCACTCTCCAAGAGGCCCTCACCACCATCATGGGAGCATACCACCGCTCCCAGGAGACGATGGCGACGGTACTGGCCAGGTTCCAGGAGATCCAGGCACAGCAGGAGGAACGGTACATGGGGTTCAGAGACGAACTCAGGAACATCGGTACCGTAATGGGGACCATCGTCCTGGCCCTCAACCAGATAGTCACCACATTGCGGGACCATGTGGCACCCCAAAGGGCCCCTGTCACCAGCCCGGACGACGAACAGCCTACCACCTCCGCCGGCGCTAGTGGACAGGAGGCCCCCACACAACGACAGGCCACCAGAACCCCACCTCCTGCTGAAGATCAACCACCCCGCAAGCGGAACCTGAGATCACACAAGAAGACAGAGTAGGATGCCAAGACCCCCGCCAGCAAACGATACCCCCTGATGTCATCCCACTGTCCCACATTGTCACCCTGTCCAACCTTGAACTGCCCCTGCTCCATCCTTCCACAGGCATATGGGCAATGCACCTGTGCTACTGAGAACTGGACTCTGCCATGGACATTACTCCACCCCCACCCATCACCGTTTTACTATCATGGACCTATACGCAGCACTTAAAATAAATCACCAATTGCACTTCAAATGTCAGGAGTCTGCTTGTATTCTTTACAAATGTATTACACATAACGGTGCAATAATGTTCATTTACATTGTGATGACAACATACCAGTGTCAATAAGCATTAGTCCATGGGCAAACAAAGCAGAAGTCACGCTGTGGGTCATACAGCTCTGAAAAGGGAAGGGAAAGTCAAAAATCAGTGAAAAGGAACTGGGGGAAACACAGAAAGTAGAGATGCAGGAGGCCAGAAGTAAATGTAAAATGGCGTGGGTGATTCTTACCTGTGTGCTACTGAAAATACTGTTGTATAACTGTGTCCCTGTTGTCCGTGTCGTCCCCGTCGTCTTCCTCCTCTTCACTCTCCACAGGCTCCACAGCTGCTACAACACCACCATCTGAACCATCCTCCTGCAGGAAAAGAACCTGGCGTCGCAGTGCAAGATTGTGAAGCATACAGCAGGCCACGATGATATGACACACCTTCTTTGGTGAGTACATGAGGGATCCCCCTGTCATATGCAGGCACCTAAACCTGGCCTTCAGGACCCCGAAGGTCCGTTCTATAATCCTCCTAGTTCGCCCATGTGCCTCATTGTACCGTTCCTCTGCCCTGGTCCGGGGATTCCTCACTGGGGTCAATAGCCAAGGCAGGTTGGGGTAACCAGAGTCACCTATTAGCCACACACGGTGTCTCTGTAGCTGTTCCATCACATAAGGGATGCTGCTATTTCGCATGACATACGCGTCATGCACTGACCCAGGGAACTTGGCATTTAGATGGGAGATGTACTGGTCAGCCAAACAGACCACCTGGACATTCATCGAATGGTAATTTTTTCTATTTCTGTACACCTGCTCATTGTCTTTTGGGGGTACTAAAGCCACATGGGTCCCATCAATGGCACCAATGATGTTGGGGATATGTCCAAGGGCATAGAAATCACCCTTCACAGTGGCCAAATCACCCTCCTCAGGGAAAACAATGTATCTCCGCATGTATTTCATCAGGGCAGACAACACTCTGGACAAAACCTTAGAAAACATAGGCTGAGACATCCCTGATGACATGGCCACTGTTGTCTGAAAAGACCCACTTGCCAAAAAATGGAGTACTGACAGAACCTGCACTAGAGGGGGAATCCCTGTGGGTTGGCGGATGGGGGACATCAGGTCTGGCTCCAGCTGGGCACATAGTTCTTGTATAGTGGCTCGGTCAAGTCGGTATAGAAGTATAATATGTCGTTCTTCCATTGTCGACAGATCCACCAGCGGTCGGTACACGGGAGGATTCATCCTTCTCCTCGCAAGTCCCAGCGGACGGTGCCTAGGAAGGACAACATGGAGCACAGAGTCAAGCAACCCACAGGTTCGTTCACACAGCTTGCACAGTACACGAATCGCTATGCATTGAAAGGCTTGTACGAGTGGCAATGCAAGGCCTAGGCCTGTGTGACGCAGTAGCAATTAAGCCATGTGGGCCCTTGTAATGGTGGCTGCCTGACCTGAGAAGTGTGACAGTGGGATGTGAGTCAACGCGCTGGCGTGGCACACCGTGGCGGTAGGCGGTCGAAGACCGCGGCGCAAAGCAGCATTGGTTAACATTGCACCCTATGGGTCTCACAAGCCAATGACGATGTGCGCCGGCGGTCGCGGTACGCACCGTGGCGGTACGCACCGCCGCGGGCGTGACCGCCATTTTCTATCTGCTTAACCACTCGAGACCTGACCATCCACAGGAGAGGACCTATACTGCAAGTGCTGCTGTGACCTTGGTCTGGAAGAGACAATGGCTGCTGCGACTGGGGAAAGGGCCCCTGGCTTCACTTCAGAAGAGTTGGAGAAACTTGTGGATGGGGTCCTGCCCCAGTATGCGCTACTCTACGGTCCTCCAGACCAACAGGTAAGTACACTGGGTGCATGTTGAATGGGCTATGCCTGGGTTGTGTATGGTGGATGTAAGATGCTGGGGTGGGGAGCGAATGAGGAGTGCAAGGCACGACAGATGAGAGCATGTGCAACATGGCAGGGTTTGGGAGGGGGTGGCAATCACATCTAACATGCAGAAAATTTTTGAAATTTCCTTTCCCACCCTGTACATGTCAAATAGGTCAGCGCCCATCAGAAAGTCGACATTTGGCGTGCCATCGCCAAGGAAGTCCGGGACCTGGGGGTCCACAACAGACGGGGCACCCACTGCCGAAAGAGGTGGGAGGACATCCGCTGCGGGACCAGGAAGACCGCTGAGTCATTGCTGGGGATGGCCTCCCAACGTAGGAGGGGTGCCAGTCGTACCTTGACCCCCCTGATGTCCCGGATCCTGGCGGTGGCCTACCCCGATTTGGATGGGCGCGTGAGCACATCACAGCAGACACAAGGGGGTGAGTACCAGCACATTCTGCTATCTTTACACGCAGTGGAGGCGTCTGGGTGGGGGAGGAGGGCTGTGGGTGACATTAGGCCAGGGCGCTTTCTGTAGTGTAGTCCCCTCCTTTAGGCATGGCCCTGTGCCCCCGCCCCCCACCTCTGTAGGGTGCCAAGTACAGCAATCCATGGTCCAGCATCACCCATGTGCGCATTTGTTGTCCATAGACCTGTTGGCCTAGTCACAAGTACTGAGTAGTGTACCCCGATTGCGCGGCGTAGTGCATGAGGCTCCTGTGTCTGTCCTCTCCGCCAACGGTGTTGACAATGCATGCACTCAACCTGTTTTTATTTCTCCCCCCACCCTTTTTCTTTATCTTCTTGTGCATGTGTGCATTAGCATCATCAGGCGGAGGAGAATTGCCATCGGAGCACGAGGGAGCTGCAACTCACAAGGCCCCGGTGGGCCATGGTACAGACACCGAGGTCACCAGTGATACGGAGGGCGAGGGGAGCACCACAACGGGGACCCGTGGTGACACCAGCGACACCGACACGTCCTCGGAAGGGAGCTCCCTAGCGGTGGCGGCAACATCCGGGCCCCCCGCCTCTACAGGTACAGCCGCCACCCAGCGCACCAGCTCTGCCCTCCCAGCAACCCCTCAGCCTTCGCTCCGTGCCCGCTCGCCCAAGAAGGCGGGCATCTCCTTCGCCCCAGGCACCTCAGGCCCTGCCCATGTTACCCCTGCTGCCCTCAGTGAGGAGGTCATTGACCTCCTACAGACCATCATTGTTGGGCAGTCTACCCTTTTGAATGCCATCCAGGGGGTAGAGAGGGAGGTGCATCGGAGCAATGCATACCTGGAGGGCATTCATTCGGGTCAGGCTGCCCATCAACGATCGTTCAATGCTCTGGCCTCAGCACTGACGGCAGCCATTGTCCCTGTTTCCAGCCTCCCTCTTCTAACTGCCTCCACCCTGTCTCTGTCTCCTGTTCCTCAGCCTATCCCATCCACACCATCAGACCAGCCTGCACACACCTCAACACCCAAGGGCAGCTCATCCAGACAGAAGCACCACAGATCACACAAGCATTCACCCAAGCAACACCCAGATGCAGACATGCCAACAGTCAATACCACCCCTGTGTCCCCCTCCTCCTCGTCTCCCTCCTCCCTCCCTGTGACGTCTCCACTCACACCTGCATGCACACCACCATCAGCCAGTACTTCCATCACCAGCACACCCTCCAGTACAGTCCGCACACGTGCAGTCACCACCCCCACTGCCATTTACACGTCCCCTGTGTCCTCTCCCACTGTGTCTGTCACTCCCTCTTCCAAGACACACAAACGCAGGCAGCCACCCACCCAACAGCCAACCACCTCACGACAGCCTACGTCACAAGCACCTGCACCCAAAGACAGCACACCTGACTCTCCTACAACCACATCCTCTTCCTCCACTCCCATACCCACTACACCTACCCTTTACATTGGTCCTAAAAAACTTTACCTCTCCAAACTTAACCTCTTTGCCCCACCTGACCCACCCCCTCCATCTTCTAAGAGTCCCAAGAGCACCTCAGCCACCACCAGCCCTGCTTCAAGTGTCACCATTGTGCACAGGTTTTGGAGTCCACCCTTTCCCAGCACTGATACATCGGCCAGCAGCAAGGGGACAGCCAGCCCCCCCCCCTGGAAAGAGGACCCGTAAAATCAAGGGCCGCCGCGAGAAGACTGACACGGCTGCCCCCAAGGAGCAAAGTCCTGGGCCGTCACCTGCCACAACATCCAGGGGAGGCAAGGGCCAGAGAGCCTCATCGAAGGAGGGCAAGGGCAGCAGGGCGGAGAAGTCAGCCAGCAGGGGCGCGGACCAGGAGGGCCCCACAAGCCCCATCCCGGGTGTGAGGGAGGACACCCACGGGCCCAGGACTCCGTCACAGAAGGGTCCAGCAACTGCACGGTCGGAGGGTGACTAAGCAGGGAGTCCTGGCCAGGTCTGGCGCCCTTCAATGACTGGACAAGGACCGCTGAAGAGGGCCCCGCCGTGCAGAAAGGCACCGCTGAAGAGGGCCCCGCCGTGCAGAAAGACACCGCTGAAGAGGGCCCCGCCGTGCAGAAAGGCACCGCTGAAGAGGGCCCCGCCGTGCAGAAAGGCACCGCTGAAGAGGGCCCCGCCGTGCAGATAGACACCGCTGAAGAGGGCCCCGCCGTGCAGAAAGGCACCGCTGAAGAGGGCCCCGCTGTGCAGAAAGACACCGCTGAAGAGGGCCCCGCCGTGCAGATAGACACCGCTGAAGAGGGCCCCACCGTGCAGAAAGGCACCGCTGAAGAGGGCCCCGCCGTGCAGAAAGGCACCGCTGAAGAGGGCCCCGCCGTGCAGATAGACACCGCTGAAGAGGGCCCCGCCGTGCAGAAAGGCACCGCTGAAGAGGGGCCCGCCGTGCAGAAAGACACCGCTGAAGAGGGCTCCGCCGTGCAGATAGACACCGCTGAAGAGGGCCCCGCCATGCAGAAAGGCACCGTTGAAGAGGGCCCCGCCGTGCAGAAAGGCACCGCTGAAGAGGCCCCCGCCGTGCAGATAGACACCGCTGAAGAGGGCCCCGCCGTGCAGAAAGGCACCGCTGAAGAGGGCCCCGCCGTGCAGAAAGACACCGCTGAAGAGGGCCCCGCCGTGCAGAAAGACACCGCTGAAAAGGGCCCCGCCGTGCAGAAAGGCACCGCTCCTCTGGGCCCCGCCATCTCAAGCACCGCTCCGCTGGGCCCTTCCTATCAAGCACCGCTCCACTGGGCCCTTCCTGTCAAGCACCGCTCCGCTGGGCCCTTCCTGTCAAGCACCGCTCCGCTGGGCTCCGCCGTCTCAAGCACCGCTCCGCTGGGCCCTTCCTGTCAAGCACCGCTCCGCTGGGCCCTTCCTGTCTAGCACCGCTGGCCCATTGACAGTGCCGGTTCTGTGTCGTGCTAGTGTTCACGCTGCACTCGGGGCACCCTGCCTCCTCCATTACCTGTGGAGTCTGTGATCCACCTGATGGCCTGTGTCTCTGCACTCCCCAGGATGGCACAGTGGGCAGACCACCCACTGTAGAGACTTGTGAGACTGTGGCTTTGCACTCCCCAGGATGGCACAGTGGGCATGGTGGACCCTTCGTGGATCTGGCGTCGTGGACTCATGTGGCTGAGGTGCCCCCCCTTCCCTTCCCCCTGAGGTGCCTGTAGTTTTGTCATCTGATGCCCCAGCAGTGTTCTCTCCAACGGACTCAGGTCTCCTGTGTGGGCATTGCCCATGTGTTGATACACTTTGGCCCACGGACAGTGGAAATTTAAGTGACTGTGCAGGACTTATTGCCTATGTTTATCGGTTTCGCAATGCTCTTACTTGATTTTTTACAATTCATATTGCTATTTTACCATGACTTCAAAGAACCTCTTTTATACATAAATTTTGTTTCTCACTTTAATTATGTCTTTGCATTATTCCGGGGGGTTTGGGTGGTGTCACTGTGACTTGGTGCTCTGCATTGGTGTGTAGATAGTTGGGGTGTCGCATATGTGTGTGCCCGTAAGCTTTCCTCCTCCCCCCTCCCCTGTGTCATAGGTGCAGTACTCACCGTTGTCGTCTGCGCCGGCGTTCTTACTCGTGGTAGTTGAGCAGGTAGACAATAGCTGGTAAGATGTTTAATTCGGGTTCCATGCTGTTCTCCGTCCTCGTGGAGTGTGTATAGGTGAGCGTTTTCCCGTTCGTAGTCTGTTTCCGCCGTGTTTTTATCGGCGGGGCTCCCGCCCCGGAAAAGGTGGCGGATTGGTGAGTTGTGATAGGGTGGGCGGTACATTGTCTGCCGCCTGCCTGTTGTCGGTGACTGCCGCGCTGTTTGTCTGTCCCGCCGTGGCGGTCGGAGTGTTAAAGTGGCGGCCTGTGTTGGCGGTTCCCGCCAGGGTCAGAATACCTTTTTTTTTACCGCCTGCCTGTTGGCGGGTTGGCCACCGCTTTATCACCGACCGCCAGGGTTGGAATGACCCCCTAAATCTTTATTGCCTTGTCGCAATTCTAACAGTTCTCGATCTGCAGATGAAGTAACTGTTCTTCGATCAAACACTCTTTCAAATTCCCGGACAAAGTTTCTCCAATCATAAAGCAGGGGACTGTCTCTACGCACAAGAGGGACTGCCCAAGTGGCCGCGTCTCCAGTCAAATAGGATAGCAGGAAGGCTACCCTGGATTGGGCATCAGGGAAGATATTTGGTCGACATGTAAAATGCAATTCTACTTGAGGCAAAAAAGGTTTGTGCTTTCTGAGGATCACCCGAAAACCTTTCTGGGGGAGCCAAAGGAATGGGGGTGGGTCCTGAGAGTGAGATGTTAGTTGAAGGATTAAGTCCACCCGCACCCAAAGGACTTTGCTCCATCTTTCCCACTCTGTTTTGTAACTGATCCACACTTTCTGCTAGATTGGCTACTATATTTTAAGATTCAACTACATCTAATTGGAGCTGCGTAACTACCTGAAGTAAATCGTCCCAAACAGGCTATCTTGAGAACCTAGCGCAAACCAGGAGGATTAAAAATTAGTGGGCTCACTATTCTGTCAAGGAGACCAGATCCTCAGGGCTTGCGCATGTTCCCAACATGTCCACCTCTTGGCAGCTCCAAACTCCACTAGTTTTATAGCACAGAGTTCAAGAATGGCCAAGTGGGGGAATGGGTTTTGGGTTGGGAACAGCGGGGAAGGAGACCTGTGAAAGCAAGAGTTCAACAACACAATTGCAAGATTAACCACAATGACTTTCAATAAATTTTCTTTAAAATAAACACTTATGCTGAAAACATGAATGGCCCAAGGCTTCACTATAATTAGGCCTCAATAATCTAGGTACCTGGAAATCAAGAAAGGTTATGCAAGGTTTTCTCATGAAAATTCCAGAATTAACATATTATATTTTGAACAATAAACTCTCTCCAAAATAGTTCTTAGAATAATCTCTTAATCTCTGAACCCTGAATAACACTCTGTTGGATCTGTGTTTTAAGAATACTATGAACCTTGAATAACACATTATTGAATCTGTGTTTCAAAAATACTGTGAACTTTGAATAACGCTCTTTTGAATCTGTGTTTCAGGAATACTATGAACATTGAATAACACTCTATTGAATCTGTGTTTCAGGAATACTATGAACATTGAATAACACTCTATGGAATCTGTGTTTCAGGAATACTTTGAACTTTGAATAACACTCTTTTGAATCTGTTTTTTCAGGAACACTATGAACATTGAATAACACTCTATGGAATCTGTGTTTCAAGAATACTGTGAACATTGAATAACACTCTCCAATTAGTTCTTGGAATAGTCACTGCATTATAACAAAGATTGAAGAGCACCTGGTTCTCTCTGCATGAATGAACTACACTAGACTCATGAACAACACGGCTACGTCACTCTCTGATCAAGAGTTTCAAGACCCAAATGCTCAGGGAACACCATGCACCTTAATCAAACTGCACATCTAGGTTTCACTGACTAGAAATGATCGCGCACTCCGCCGATCTGTATTTCAAAAGATAAACACCAGGAATGAATCACGCACTCTGTTGCCGATTCGAACATCTAGATTTGCATGCAATAAAACGATCGCGCACACTGCCGATCTATGATTGAAGAGTTAAATGCCGGGAAAGAATCGCACACACTCTTGCCGATTCGGAATTCATGATACAAATGCCATGAAATGATTGCGCACACTGCCGATCTGAATGCCAAGATGTAAATGCCTGGAATGAATCACGCACAGTGTTGCCGATTCGGAATTCACGATACAAATGCCATGAAAGCAATCGCACACGCGATTTCAAGTTTAGGCTCAAAACTCGAGTGTCACTGGAAAATGGAGTCGGGGGCCTAACCCGATCTCCGCCTTACCGCCCTGCTTGAAGATCACCAAATAAACGAGGGCAGGCCTGGAAATGACTGGATAGGCCTCCGGGACAGGAGCTCTGGAAAATGCTGTTGCTCTGCACCGGGACCTCTGAATAGTGAGCACGTGGAGCTGGGCTGGCTCCCTTATGTAGAGCCAAACCCCGCCCATGAGCCACACCCAACAATGCTGCAAGAAAGGCTTCTAGAAGGTCTTAGAATAAAGGACCACACCCTGTAGTCCTGCAAACAAGCCTTGCAAATGAACAATTAATTTCAAACAGCACTAATGACTTTTCAAGGTAGAAGCTCTGCAATGCAAAAGGTTAGCATACTGCATAGGGACACAATGCACGAAATATGTCTTTGCATAAGGACTGGGTTTTTGCATTTACGTCGCCCGTAGAGCGCGCACTGTCCTGGTGTTAACACTTGCATTATTTTGTATTTTGGAGGGAACTTTTGTATTCTTTTGTATGCGTGGGGGAATTTCTAATTTTCAGACTGGAAAATAACTGGCTTAGGAGGGGAACAGACAACTCTTTAACCCACTGCAGAATTACATTGGTTTCAATTATGCAGCTATTTGAACTCTGGAGCCCCAATCTGGATTAATTTGATAAGTAGAACATAAACCTAGGTTGGTAATGGGTGAGTGTTGGATAGAAAGATGGGCCTGCAATAACAAAGGAAAGGTGGTGATTTTGATAGGTGGGATTACCTGATTTATTTCTAAGTCTGCATAAGCCTCTTGTTGCTGCATTTCAATACACCCATACATGCCCAGATAAGTGCAGGAGGGGAAACACCAGTGGAAGTAGCAGGAAGGTATATACTTGCACTAGAAACCGCTGGAAGCCTGTTTAAGACGAGCCTGGCAGTGCGCATGCGCTGTTTGCAAGACATGTTGTATGTACTAAAAGGGCTTTGATCACGCCTGCTGCTCCCATAGGTTTACTCCAGTGTCGCTGTTCTTTGCTGGCACCTGATTGGTAGGTGCACCTGATACATCACTTCCATTTGTAGTTGAAGAGCACTGCTCAACTACAGATTAATTCCCCTAATTAGTGGCCCACCGCTTTGATCAGGTACTGTTTCTTCTACCCCTCCCCCACTCTCTCCACCCTAGGGCTTTATTCACATGCTCGATTTCGGCCACTTCACAGCCACTGTGCTTTATCACATAGCATGGCGGCTTCTTGTTCTTCCCTGCTTTACTTCTCAGTAACTGTTTTCCTCCTGTTCTCTTCCAGTCAGGTCGGGTCTAGTGACCTCATTACTGATGTTTAGGGGTCAGGTGTTCACATTTCCAGTGGCAAATCTGATTTGCAAGCAGGCCACTCTCATACTCACTGTGACCCCAGTGACCTGAAAGGACCTCCGAGGTGTGTGCAGTGCTGCAGTCATTACATATTTGTGCTGATTGCAGTTGATCCATCTTTTTTAGCAACAAGAATTTTTCGATCACCAGTGCTTCTATGGCAGCTCATAATGTATGCATTTAATGTTTGTTCAATGAAATTTGTCACCAGCCTCATAAAATTAAGTTTGTATGGAAATGTGCATATTACATTATGGTACGGTCACATTAGTGCTTAAAAAAATAATTGATAAGGTTATGGCAGAAATGTGGGAAGGAAATATTTTTATTTCCTATGATGGTCACTATATTTGTGTGTCTACTTTAGAACATTTATCTATGGCTTGTGGCCCTTCTTTATGTGTTGATGATGAGACAGTATGACATCAGTATGCTGCCCCCATTGCTGCCTGTGCATGCTCTGCCGGCGTGGCTACTCCACTTGTGGGTTTCAGAATGGTGGCCATGGAGAGCAATTTCTACCTGTGATACTATGTGGGCTACAAGGAAAGTTCGGGCACGAGAACCTTGAGTTCGAGTTTCTGCGAGATGGTAAGTTCTGCGGGTGCTAGAGGGGAGTTTTAGGGCCTTTCAGTAGGAGTCTGAACTACCACCCAAGGCCAGTGTCAGCCATGGTCCCCTGTTATCCCAGCATTTCTTGATGCACATTGAGAGTGACTCAAGCTGTCCTTCAAGTAGCGTCTAAGTGAATTCATATTAATCACTTGTTTTGATAGGGTCCGGAACTATGCTCAGGTAGTTCTTTTGTTAAACCCGGTTTAACCCTTATAGTCTGATCGATTGCAAGAGAGGCATGGGTGTCCGTGGACCCCATTACACAGCCCACCTTTCTCTCCAGAAGTGGGTCTGTCGCAGTGGTGCCCCCAAGCAGTTTAGGTAAATTCCATTTTATTAAATTTTATTTTATTTTATTTATCATTTTAAAGCATAACAAAGAACAAACAAAAGGCAATGCAGTACAATCTGATAAACAGTGCCACATGTAGATAGCTGACCATCAATACAAACCATATGTATTATTACTGTTGCCAAACAATGGCCAGTCGGGCAATAGCTGATAAACCTAATTTAAAATGAAACAGATATAATGACATGGAGAGAGTGGATTTAACATGATGTTGTGTCATTAGAAGACTGCGATGTAAGCGGAAATGTGGCAAGTGTAGTCAAGTAATCCTGCAGCTGTTGCCAAATATCTTTAGGCCTAGGTGCCACAGGCTGTAGTGAGGCATAAAGCTCACTATTGGTGTCACAATATGTGACAGGAAGTGCTGTTTGGTGCATTTTTGGAGCCCCATCGAAGTGCTATCTCCGTGTAGCCAGCAGGAGCAAAATAGAAGTAAGGCATCTAACGGACTTCAGCAGATCACCAGTGTAGCCGAGAAGGGCGTAAGAGGGTGAGGGTGCAGAGGTCAACTAACAATAGCCGACAACCGATCATACACCTCACACCAAAAACAACTAATGCTGGGACAGGTCCAAGTCATGTCTGAAAAGTCAACAATCGTTTCACAGCATTTTGGGCATGCGGGGGAACGGCTCAGATCAATGTGGGCCCTGTCCCTGGGGGGTGATATAGGTCTTCCTTAGGAATTTAAAGAGGACAACTTTGTGTCACTGATTGAGTGAAACGAACCGGCTCTGTGCACAGCAGGTCTCCAAAACTTTTTGGGATAGCGTCCGACCCAGAACCCTTTCCCAGGATACCTTGAGTCGAGCATTCGAAACGGGAAGAGCCTTAATACAAGCTAGATACAGGTTGGATATCAATCGCGCCCCTGAGTCTGCCGTAGCGACCAAGGTGAGTGGTGTAAATTTGGCAGGAGCCAGCGGATATGAAGGGTAAAGTGCACATAAAGGGCGTTGTAGTCAACATAGTACGAAGTGCGGCATATGTGTGGTGTCAGTAATGTGAATGTTTGTAGTACATGAAAATATGTGGTCGTCCGGGAAGACGTCCCCAAGAGTATGAAGCTGAAAAGTGCGTAATGTACGCTGAACCAGCGACTCCTGCGTAATTGGTATAGATGGATTATTAATCAATGTCAGTGCTGGGGAATACAGTGTGTCGCAATGGAGCAGGCGAGCCAGTTTATGCCAAGCCCAACTAGTTGTAGCTAGAGTTTGGATATCTTTGCCATGTAGTGGAACACCCCTGGGTAAGATGGCGCTCAACGGGATGGGAGCCGACTGGTCCCGCTCTGGGATGGAGTAAGGAAGGCGAGTCAGGATGATACCAGCAATATGTATACTGACATTGCTCTACTAGCTAATAGAGCTGAAAGTGGGGGAGCCCAAATCCACCCCGCTCATAGGGGAGGGTCAAGACTTCCCAACGAATGCATGGGTGCCTATCCATGCATTCCAGCCAAATGATCGGGGCTCTAAGTGTTGCAAAAAAAGGTATTAGTAAGTGGGATCAGAATATTCATAAATAGATACAAGAATTGTGGCAGAACCACCATATAATGAGCGATATCCGGTCCGCCATGGAGAGCGATAGCTTCACCAATCTGTCCACCTGGGCGGTGAGTTTCTGCACTGCCAGTCCATAATTTAGCCCTAATACCTGTTCTTTGTCTCTATTTATATGAATACCTAAGTATTTGGCAGAGTTGGAGCACCAACACAAAGGGAACTCCGTATCAGGTGGACGGGTAATGTCTATCAGCGGAAAATGCTCTGACTTGCTCCTATTTATATGCAGCCCAGAGAATTCACCAAAGCGAGTCACTTCCCCCAGTATGGGTGCAAGATTAGTGTCCGGGTGGCGAATGAATAGCAATATATCGTCTGTGTATAGCGACAGTAGGAGCTGTTCACTAGTAAATTGCATTCCCCCTATGTATGTATCCACGACGCAGGTGGAGCATCAGGGGGTCCATTGCTAATATAAAGGGCAAAGGGGACAACGGGCATCCCTGCCGTGTGCTGAGTGCTATGGGGAAAAAAGGAGAAAGCTCACCACTAAGCCGTATAGCAGCAGTAGGCTGCACATTCAGCAGGGATATCAAATTAGTATAGCCTTGGGGGAACCTGAGCTTAAATCTGGACAGCATGCAAAAAGGGCCACTCAAGTGAATCGAATGCTTTTTTGGCATCCAACAGGGCAATCACAGCCAGAACCTCAGGGGACACTCTGTTAAGCACCACAAAAACAGTGCGAAGATTGATGGAGGTAGAGCGGTGTGGGGCAAAGCCGGAATGGGCTGGGGAGATGATCTCATCTAACCAAAGGGAGAGGCAGGTGGTGACCATTTTGGACAGAATCTCATTGTCAAATTTTAATAGGAAAAGGGGTTGATATGATCTTCAATGTAGAGGGTCCTTACCAGGTTTAAGCAAAAGGGTGATAATTACCTCGTGCACAGACTCAGGGAGAACCCCAGCCTCGGCATACACTGATACAAGGTGAGGGCTAAGAATATCTTTGTATTTCTTATAGAACGCTCCGAGAAACCCATCCAGCCCTGGGGCGTGCTTCCCAGCCAGTGAATCTATTGCGTGCGAAACCTCCTCAGCAGAGAAGGGTTCACTAAGGAACTGCTGCTAGGGGTATGTTAACCACCCCATAGCAATGTCTTCCAGATATTCTTGCAGTATGGGGCGCTGCGGCATAGGACACATTGGAGTAGTAGTTGAGAAGGTCTGCCTGTACCTCTGCGGTACCGATGGCAGAGCTGCCATCAGACCTCATAAGTTCAAGTATATGTGACGCGTGACAGCTGGGTCGGATCAGTCGGGCCAACAACCTTTCGGGCCTGTCCCCATCTCCATATCTGCGGGCCTTTGTGCATTTGCCCATGTAATGTACCTCCCTATCTGCTAGTGTGCTAAACTCATCAAGCAAGAGCTTGCGGCGACTGAGTAGTTGGGTAATGTCGATGGTCACCATCCCCTGGTCCATATCTGCAAGCTGCGCCTCCACCTGTGCGAGACCCCTACGTCTGTCACGCAGGACACCAGAATGTGTGGAAATGCAGATACCTCTGGTATATGCCTCAAAGGCATCCCACAGCACCACCCAGGTACTCACCTAGCCTTCTTTTAACTTAAAAAAGTCAACCATTGCTTCCTTTAAGGATGCGCAAAATGGAGCATCCAACAGCTCCATGTCCTGGAACCTCCAAAATTTCCTGGTACCACAGGAATAGAAAGTGTAACTAGCACTGGGGATTAATCTGACAATGTCTGAGGTAGGTGCCTAACAGCTATGGCCCATTGCACAGCAGCACTGGTGAACAGCCAGTAATCAATACGTGACCAGGTGCCATGGGGCGCTGAGCAGAAAGTGTAAGCCAGGGTATCTGCGCCAAACAGTCTCCAAGAATAAAGTAGAGTAAAAGTGTTGTAAAGTTCCTTCAAAGCCTGAAGGGAGCAAGGCTTAGACTTCGGGGTATGAGAGGTAGTGTCCAATAATCCACATCCAAGTGATCAATATGTGAGTGAATGTCCTAAAAAAATTCAGGAGCAAAAATATTGGGTGCAGAAACATTTACAAGCAGAATCTTGCAGCTGTCCAAGAGCCCCCCAATCATGATGTATCAGCCATCGCCACCTGCCCTAATCGATAGTGGCGTGGACTGTACTATTTTATGAACCAGAATACAAACCCCTCTGAGTACGTGCTACAGTTGGCAAAGTAGCGGTGCACACCCCAAGCAGAGGCGAAGGAGGGTGCAGCGCCATCGGGTAGTTGTGTCTCTTGCAGGAAAGCAATCTGAACTGCATGTCTGCCGAGGTATTGCAACACCAGTCTGCCTTTACAAAGTTGTTAAGGCTGTGTATGCTCCAGGAAATTAGTCTAGAGAGTTTTTCACTGTAGAGGCATTAGACTCTGCTCATTGGAAATGTGTGGTCATAAGTAGGAAAGGTAAGAATGTGTATGAGCTGCATTACATCACATAACAACATAACATCGCACAACACATAGGGGCAGAACAACCCTCCCACCTCCGACACCCGGCCTAAAAATGCCAAGCAAAACCGTAACATCCTAAACAGAGACCATTACAACAGAAGAACAGATATTTTGGCATAAACCATGGGAGCAAGATAACGCTGCCATGGAGTACTCCTGGGCTGCAATGGGAATGTCCATGTCATATAGGAGAGACAATCCATCTAAGAAACCTGTAACAAAGGCACTAGAGCGGCAAAACAGTGATTATCATATAAAATCAAGAAGAAATACATTGTTTAGGCAAACACAGTGGGATCCATAAATCGATCGTCCCCATCTAGTCCGGGGGGAACAGTTCCATGCTCGAAGTGGGCCCAACGTCCAAACCGTTCCACCCACATGGGGAACCATGAGGCGACCTACCGAGTCCAGGATGTTGTTTGCAGAACGCCATGGCATCATTAGGATTGTCGAAGTATCGTGGTTTACCGTTCACCTCCACTCTCAACCTGGCGGAATATATCATGCCATAATGAACGCCAAGAGAACGAAGCAAGGTGTGAAGTTGGGAAAGAGGGACACTGCCGCTCCCTGATATTGCAACAGTCCCTTCTCCCTGGCACGATGAAGGGCAGTGTCTTGGTCCTTATAATTCAACAGGCGAGCAATTATCAAGCGGGCGGGAGCCCCAGGATGAGATTGTGGGCCCAAGAGGCGATGCACCCTTTCCACCACAAAGGTCGAGGTGAAGCCTTGGCGCCCCAACAATTCCACCAGTAGATTTTCGTCAAACAAGTCAAGCCGGCCAGTGTTGGTGTATTCCGCAATTCCGGCTATGCGTAGGTTATTACGGCACCCTCTGGCTTCCAAATCTTTGTTTTTTATAGCCACAGTTTTCAACCTCCCCTCAAATCTACTGCTTCTTTCAATAGGAAGCGGCTGCTCCCCACACCACAATAAGCCCCCTAGAGGGCAGCTAGGCCAAGGCCCCGCCACAGCAGGTCCTGCCAACAGCCGTCCCCCGCCAGTGCCAACAAGGCAGTAAGGAAGGCGGCGCTAGACCACACTACCCAGCGAGCACCCTAGGATAGGTCAGCAATGCTCTCCCAGTGACTCTCTGGTCTTGTGGGGGGGAGAGACCGACGGTTGGCTGCCCCAGGCGGTACTGCACCTCCGGGAGGCTCCGTGTCTCAGGCACACCCGAAGCCCGTGTCGCCTCGGGCCCCTGAGGCACAAAGGCCGGCGGACGCGGGCCACATCCACGGCAGTGCCCATGCACCACTATAATGTGGCCACGGTAATCTCCCCGCTCCTCACCATTTCTCGAGCTCCGGCAGCCTCCTGCCGAGTCATGGGTACCTGCTCCTGCCGATAATGCGGGAGCCGCCGTGGTAGCTTCACAGCTGCACAGCCATTTCGGTCGGCGGTTAGGACACGCCCGCCTGGTAAATCCCATTTGTAAGAACAGTTTAAGTGAGGAGTAATTTAAAGCTCTGAGTCAGAGCCTACAGCAGAGCTATTTTGGACCAACTTCTGAGTAGTCTGCTTTCATCGTCCATATCCCCTGTTCATGGTCCTTTGTGTGGCTAGGGTAGAGGTGTGTGGGGAGGTCCGATATTGAGAGTACTAGATTTGTTTTACTTTTCATTTTCAATTTATGTGGCAAGAAAAGTCCAGTTATGCATTTACAGCACCAATAGCCCTAACTCAAGCAAATGCGAGAACTTTTGCATTGCAAATGCTTGTTTTTTATGTGACGGCACTATAGCGCATACAGCACAGTTCTGAAACAGAAAGGCAATCACAGTGAGCAGTGACGTGGCTTTGGTTTACAAGCGATGTGCTCTAGTAGTCAAATGTGATAATAGTTCCTACGGCAGACCACCACATTTATCTGGCCATTGAGTACCCACCCGCCTTGTACCAATAGAGTAACCCAATTTCTTCACCATGTTGGAGGTGTCAGGTCATGGACCTTTGCTTGTCAGCCAGGCCCAGGAATGCTAATGCAAAGTGTGAGGGAGAACACCAGATGTTTTGGGTTAAAAAATAGTTGCCATCCACCATCATTCCTAACACTTGGTAAGAAATTTCAGCCACCCTCCATGTGTGTCGCTAGCATAAATGTACACACATGCAAAGCAGTCACCAAGGAGGGAAAGAAATGGAGTGACAAGTTTCAGAAATTACTCAAATAGTGTTAGGCCCTCAATGTTTTCTCTGTTGGCTGAAAGAGATGCATACCAGTACTTTTATGCCATGTTTTCTCAAGGAACAGGGCCCGGTCGAGCAATCACCATGTTCACACCACCACCACCTGTCTCCCACCTGAGAACGCCAGTTTCCAAGAGTACTATGTCTTGAGTGCTAATGCTTGGGTGGAAACCTAGGTTGAGTGAATCAAATGTATAAGCATCACTGTGTTTTTGGAGTGGGGATGTAAACAGCATCCCTGATGAGAGGTGTGCTCCTGAATATTAAAACCACAGTATAAGTGGAACACAATATTGAAACATTAAAACATTGTTTCAAATATTGATAGTGGTGTTAGGAATAGTTAATCTATTCTTCACTGTATGCACTTACCTTTCAATATTTTGTCCATCAATATTCTGTCATCAATATTCTTGTACCACAATGTTGTTGGTGCCGATATTCAGTCGTACAATCGTGACAGAAATAGTGATATTGGCTTAAAAATTACAGGATTCAGGGGGTGCATGGCTAGCAAGATGACGGGCTAGATGCTGTCGCTGCTATCTCCGTCCACCGAAACATGATCCTACGCTAGCGGTGCCCATCCGCCACCAGGAAATACCCCTAAGGAGAGGGGTATCGGGTTATAGCGATTGGTGGCCTAATTTGCCCCCAGAGGGCCAAGATCATTGCAGAGAAAGCGCCCGATAGCAGAGGCCAGTGACAACAAGTTGGCAGCTGAGTGAAAAGAGCCCCAGTGGAGACTGTCAGAAGCTTCAGACCTCGTGTCTGCAATCATTGGTGGTGGGAGCCCCTGGAAATCACCCAGCGGGAGGCCCAACAATGGCAGGCTGATTCTGCAGCCTCTCCACCCCTGTGACGGGCTGCAAGATTGAGGACCTACTGGCAATAGCCCACAAATCACCTGGAGGGCAGAAGCAGCAGCAGAGATTTGCTGGGAGTGAGAGAAAGGGCCCCCCAACATTGTAAGTAGCCGGGCGGAACCTATTGCTTGTAACACAGTGGAGTGGTAAGCTGGCCAGGGGCCCAGGAGAACCACCTGGATATTTGAGACTCTTGAAGTGGGTGCAACATAGGAGGGTGGACTACTGGCTGAACTGTTGACTCTGCTGCTTGGGGTGACTTCTCCCTGAATAAACTAGACTGCTGCTGCTCTACCCATGGGGGCTCATGTGAAGTGGGCTGGCCTCAGTGGGCAAGCTTCTCTTTGGCCTGATAGGTGCTAGAGGCTGCCCCCACCCTCCTGATAAGGTGCTGAGCAGCAGATGACTGGGGCACCTAGCCTGTTCTGTGATCTCTGAAGGTCCAAGTGACTCATGGTGTCTGGGCAAGAGAGGCATATGATCAGTGGTGTGCTGTGAGGATTGCCCCCCTCTAATTCTCCACAGACTATCTTGGTGGTATCTGTGTGGGACGAACACAGTCCAGGAACAGTGGTAGACAAGGGGAGTGACAGTGAGCCCCCTCCTTCCAGCATGCTCAAGGGCAAAAACCTGAAGCAGCCCCATCCAGGCAGGATAGACCACTACACCAGGGTGGTGGAGGCCCCCTGGGAAGGCCCCACTGGTTCCCCAGGGATGCCGGAAAACACTGCACTGCTGGCAGCAATCCAGACCTCTAGGGAGGCCTTAGAATCTAGATTGGAGAGGTGCGCTCAGTAGTGTGAAGTGTGCAATGTCACAGTGGAGGGAAGGATTTCAGAGTTGGAGGACACAGTCCAGGCCCTCAAGCAGGGTGTGACAGAGACCAGAGCGATCACAAAACAACTGGCTTGGAGAATAGATGATGTGCAAAACAGAGCATGAAGAAACAATCTACACTTGGTTGGCTTCCTGAAGGGGGGCGAAAGAGGTGACATTGTATGCTTCCTGGACCAATGGTTCCACTCCATCATTTCGGCACACAAGTTCTCCACCTGCTTCGTCATCGAGAAGGCGCACAGGGTGCTTGGTGGCAAGCCTCCACCAGGGACCCCCCTGAGGCCTGTATTTGCATGGTTTTTAAACTGTCAAGACCAGGATATAATCCTTAGGGAAGACATACTTAAAGGTACCATCATATACAACAGTTCTACCATAATGGTCTTCCTGGACTATTCTAGAGAGGTACAGAAGCAGAGGAGGGCATACAACACAATTAAAGCCAAACTTTGTAACCTAAAACTGCATTATATGTTACTATTTCCGGCCAAGCTCAAGGGGCCCTATAAGGATTAGGCCTTTATCTTCCAGTTACCTGAGGAGGCATGGCAGTGGCTGGAAGAGCAACCCCAGCAACAGGCAGTGCGTGATTGTCCACCATCATTGACAGTGCATGAATACCTGGGAGCCTGGCCCAAGCAGTGCCAAATGGCAAAGCGGAAGAAAAAGTGAAGCAGACGGGCACTTTGAGAGGCACACCAGGAAATACAAACAGACAGGGTGAGGGGGTGATAGACTCAGCAACCGCAACAGGTGCAATGAACCCTCATCGCAGAGACTGGAAACATTGAAACCCAGCAGGGGCAGATGCAGGTGGACGGGTCATCAGATGAGCATGTTGACTCAAAGATGGTGGGTGGGTCCACAGTGGTTTATATCGTGAGCACATGAGGCATCAATTAATTTTTCTTCTTCTAGGTTGGGAGCTTTCCCCCTCTGCACATTGAATGCAGGAGCTTCACTGGGATACTAGGGCCTCCCAGTTGGCAAGGAGGTATGAGAATGCCTGAGAAACTTGCGACCCCCTCTCCCTCCATGATCTCTACTTGTGGAGGTTGAGGTAAATGACTATCTGTTGAGAAGGTGCAGTAGGCTACAGACCTCTCTGACCTTGCTTATGAGTGACTAGGCTTCATAATGAGGTTAGACACTCACAGAGGGTGGTGGGAGGTGGGGGCCACAAGGGAAACTTGAGGTATTATGTTCCTTTTTGTTTAGGTTTTATGTGATACATGGAGGAGGGATGTTGAATTGGCAGACTCATGTTTGTGCAACTAGAGATTGGGGAAAAATGGTGCAGTCTGGGCACATTGAGGCTGGTATACTCAGTATGACATGGAATGTGAGTGGTCTGGGGAGCAAGGCTATGTGGGGGCTGGTAGTACAAAACCTTCTCTGACAGTGGCCAGACATAGGCCCTCATTATGACATTGGCGGTAAATCCCACTTACCACCACGCTGACAGCCACCAACTTACCACCGCGGCAGCAGATATCCGTTCACTATATTATGACACACACACCAATCCATCAGTATTCAGCCACATATACAAATCCGCCAGACCAAAGGTCAGTGATAAACTGGCAGTATCAAAACCCACACCGTTACGCCAACAGAACAACGCCCCCATCACTTAATGACCCTACGAATCACTACAGCAGACATCACACGGCGGTAAACCATTGGCAGTACATACCGCCGCGCTCACAGTGGACACCCACATACAAAACAACACCACATTGGACAATTTAAACAACACACACCAGACACCCATATACACACCACACCCACACCACTATAAAACACACACCCACATCCACCCACATTACCCACAACCCTTTACCATTACAAACCATGACAAACCATTGCCAGCAGAGAGACACCAAGATCACTGACACAACTAGAGCCACACACTACTCACACTTATACACCACTCACGCAGTCCACATCACACACCCCAACAGATTACCTAACACACCCTCACCAACACTCATCACACAACACCCATGGCACCACAAAGACAACCCCGTTTCATAGAGGAAGAGCTAAGGGTCATGGTGGAGGAAATTGTCAGGGTAGAGCCACAGCTATTTGGACCACAGGTGTAGCAGATCCCAATAGCTAGGAAGATTTAGCTATTTAGCTATGGCAGAGAATCGTGGACAGGGTCAACGCCGTGGGATAGCACCCCAGAACTAGGTATGACATCAGGAAGAGGTAGAACGACTTACAGGGGAAGGTACGATCCATAGCAGGAAGACAACAGCTCGCTATCCAGAGGACTGGTGGTGGACCTCTGCCTCCGCCCCCACACCACACAGCATGGGAGGAGCAAGTCTTGGCAATACTGCATCCTGAGGGCCTGGCTGGAGTCGGAGGAGGACTGGACTCTGATAAGTCAACTCTCTACTATTATCACCACCCTACCTCCATGCGATCACATACCCTCACCCTCACCCTCAGTCCCATCACTCCACTACTTCCCACACACCTCTCCATCGCATCTCACTTATCCCAATGCCAATCCCTGCATGTTGTACAAATGCATGGACACCCCTCACAGCCCTGCATGGACACTCATCACTAAAGCATGCACACCATAGAGAATTAACTATCCCACCATGCACTTACATACACAAGTAAAATCTGGCAGGGCAAATCCAACCATAGAGGGGAAGCCACAGATGTACAGTATGTCAGACACAGAAACCATAACACATCATTTACATTCCCACAGGTACCCCAGCCAATGTCAGCGGAGAGGAGGTGCCAGCACTATCCAGTCCCCCAACTGAAGAGGCCCACAGTGATGACAGCAACTCTGATCTTCAAGATCTGGATGACCTACCTGGCCCATCAGGGACCACTGGACAGCTGGTTACCCAGGCCCAGTCACACACCACCACAGAGCCTCCCCCATCAGAAAACACCACTGCAGCACCCACCCAGCGTACCCATATGTCTGTCCCCAGGACACGTCAATCAGCAGTGTGCCCACCTCTGCAGGGACCCCAGGCCACACCTCGCACCCAAGACAATCAGGGACCTGGGGTCAGTGGGCACACGGTTTAGGGGACAGAAGCACAGGCCAACAGGGACTCTGGGAGGACTGCTGTGCACCAGGGGGAGGACCGGCCCTAGGGAACCGACTCTCCAGGAAGCACTCGCCGCGATCCTGGGAGCCTATCAACATTCCCAGGACATGATGGACCATATCCTGGACAATGTGCAGGAGAACAGGCAGTGTAGGAAGGATAGTACCAGGGGATCAGGGAGGGCTTGCAGGCCATTAACAACACCCTTATATCCATTGAGGGGTGCTGGCAGACATCGCCAACATTATGAGGGAGGCAGTCTCACACCAGCAGGCCTCTACGACTAGCTAGACATCTGAACAGCCTTCCACTTCCGCTGCTGCTAGTTGCCAGGAGGCCCCGCCACAGGACTCACAGGCCACCAGCACCCCTCCCCCTGCAGAAGGTGAACCACCCCGCAAATGTTCCCTGCGATACAGACAGAAGCCAGAGACACTTGCCAAGACCCCCGCCAGGAAATGAGACTTGTGTCCCACTCTTTCACCCCGTCCACCTTGAACTGCCATTGTTCCTCTTCCTATGTCCCCCTGGACAATGCACCTGTGCTACAAACAGACTGGAACAATACCCTGGACTTTCCTCCATCATCACCCCATCCCATTGCACTTACCCCTCTATATATTAGCACTTCAATAAACACCCTTTGAAAAAAAAACATTTGGAGTATGTCATGTATATCAAATGTGTATTCATTGTAACAGGTACAAACATTGCAAATCAACTGTACAGAGAATGAGCACAGATTAATGACCTGTAGCTGACTGTAGTGATCACACCAGGAGAAACTGTCAGGTCACCAACATGTGCAAAATGAATTGCCCAAGGGAACAGTAAGTGGGCCTAGAAGTGGAAAATATCAGCATGCCATTGCCACAGAAAATAAAGCAAAAGTCACTGAAATGTGAAGTGTCATTGGAAGTATTGACGAATCACATATGTTCTGTTGTCCTCATCCTCTGCCTCCTCATCCTCACTGTCCACAGGGTCTTCTGCTGCCACACGGGCATCTCCAGCCTCCTCCTCCTGCAGGAATGGGACATGGCATCTGAGGGCCAGGTTATGCAACACACAGCATGTCACCGCTATCTGGCAGACCTTCTTTGGTGAGTGGCACAGGGATCCACCTGTTAGATGGATGCACCAAAACCTGGCCTTCAGGAGGCCAAAGGTCCTTTCAATGATCCTTCTGGTTCACCCATGTGCCTCATTATAATGTTCTTCTGCCCTTGTCCTTGCATTCCTCATAGGGGTCAGGAGCCATGATAGGTTTGGGTAACCAGAGTCACCTGCAAATATTGAGGGACAACATTTAGCCACACACTATCCTATATGGCCCACACAATACCCATACACCAACATCTACTGGGTGGAAACCAGGGCTCACCTATTACCCACACCCTGTGCCTCTGTAGTTGGGACATCACATTTGGGATGCTGCTATTCCTTAGGACCGACCCAGGATACTTAGCATTGACATGGGAGATGTACTTGTCCGCCAAGCACACCATCTGAACATTCATGGAGTGAAAACTCTTTTGATTCCTGAACACCTGTTCATTCTGGCATGGAGGGACAAATGCAATATGTGTTCCATCAATCGCCCCAATTATGTTGGGGATGTGTCCCATTGCATAAAACACGGCCTTCACTGTGGCCAAATCTGCCTCCTGGTGGAAACCAATGTAGCTGCACATGTTTTGTATCAGGGAAGACAACACTCTTATCAGCACTATTGAGAACATTGGCTGTGACATTCCTGCTGCCAAGCCCACTGTGACTTGGAAAGAACCAGTTGCCAGGAAATGGAGTACTGATAGCACTTGCACAAGAGGGGGGATCCCAGTGGGGTGACGGATAGCAAATATCAGGTCAGGTTACAACTGGGCACACAGCTCTCTGATTGTGGCCCTGTCAAGTCTATAGGTGAGGATAATGTGCCTGTCCTCTAGTGTTGCCAAGTACACCAGGGGTCTGTACACGGGGGTATGTCTCCATCTCCTATTCATCTGCAGCAGTAGGAATCTAAGAGGCAAAAGAGTGAGGACCTGGTCACAAACTGAACAATGGTGCTACAACAGTAGTTTGCATCCTGTAAACATGCAATAGGTCATTTTGATTTGTCCAGTATGTGCTAATATCTCCTGTAATGCAGCATTATTCCAGGGCCTGCCCCCCCACCCAAACTGGCGTCCGCCGGTCCTGTGTGGAGGGACAGGTGGAAGTGAGGTAATTCCGCTGATGTTGTGCGCCGTTGCGGGAGGTGGTCAGGAACCGCCCGTGCAACTCCTCATTGCTTAACATTGGGCCCTAAATGGGTATATTGGCCAATGGTGATCTACACCGGCGGTGACGGTATGCATCGCCGCGGACGTGTCTGCCATTTTCTGTCATATTCCTCCCTTGCTACCTGACCTTCCATAGGTGAGGACCTTCACTGCATGTGCTGCTGTGCCCTCTGTTTGGAACCTACCATGACCCGTGTGACCGGGGAAAGGGCTCCAGCCTTCACTTTGGAGGAGTTGGAGAGACTGGTGGATGGAGTCCTACCCCAGTGTGGACTGCTGTATGGGCCTCCAGGTACAGGTGAGTACACTGTGAGCACAAAGCATGTGGCATGAATGCATAGGGTTGTGTGTGTGAAGGCCTCGTTTAAGGGTGGTGGGTGGATGTCCTCTTTGCGCCATACAGATTGTGTGCTGGGCCATGTGTGTGGAAATGGTGATGGGAACGGGTATGGTGGGCCATATGTGTAACAGGCAGGACTGTTTGTATTATTCTATTTTCCAGTGTGTATTGCCTCTGCAGGTCAGCACCCATCATAAGAAGGGTATATGGCGTGCAATCACCAAGGAGGTGCAGACCCTGGGGGTCTATGGCAGGCGGAGCACCCACTGTCACAAACGGTGGAAGGACCTGAGATGCTGGGCACGGAAGATGGCAGAGGCCCAGCTGGGGATGGCCTCCCAATGAGGAAGGGGTGCCCGTTGAACCCTGACCCCTCCTGATGGCCCACATACTGGCAGTGGCCTATCCATAGCTGGATGGGCCCTTGAGGGCATTACAGCAGCCACAAGGGGTTGAGTACAGTGCCCATCATTACAACTTACGCATGGTAGGGTGGTATCCGGGTGGGGGATGTGCATCAGTGGGTGCCCCTAGGCAAGGCTTGACACTACAGCATAGGTCCCCTGGTGGCTAGGGCTCTGAAGGGATAATCCTGCTACCTAGCTCGTAGGCATCCAGTACTGGTCAGGGCTGTGTTGGTCCCAGGTGTGCAGCATTTGGCGGTGTGTGCCCCTCCCCATGCCTTGGTGGCAAGCTTTTTCTCTGGTAGTGCAATGCATAGCGTGTAGGCCTGTTCCCCGTGTGTGAGGGTGCTGTGTACGCCAACGGTGGTGTTGGTGCAGCTATTGACCCAGTGTATCCTTTGTCTCTTTCCCTCCTTTCTTCTTTTGTCATCCTGTCCTTATGTGCATTAGCATCATCTGGCGGAGGAGCATAGGCACTGGCGACGGAGGGAGCTGCATCCCACAGGACCCAGGAGGCAGAGTCCACCGACGCTGAGGGCACCAGTGGGACGGAGGGTGAGGGGAGCACCACGGCGGAGACAGGAGGGGACAGTTCAGACACAGATACCTCCTCCGATAGAAGCTCCCTGATGGCGGACACTTCTGTGACCACCCCAGATACAGATACATCCGCCACCCCCGTACCAGCACTGCCCTCCCATCAGCCCCTCATCGAGTTGCCTGTGCCCGCTCACCCAGTAAGGGGGAATAGCCTTCGCCCCAGGACCTCAGGCCCTGCCCCAGTGAGCCCTGCTGCACTGAGTGAGGAGGCTATTGACCTCCGAAGATCCATCTCTGTAGGGCAGTCAACCATTGTGAATGCCATCCAGGGACTGACAGCCCAGATGCAACAATCTAATACATTCCTGGAGGGCATTCACACTGGATTAGGGGCCCAACAGAGATCGATTCAAGCTCCGGCCTCCTCTCTGATGGCAGCCATTGTCCCTGTTTCAACCCTTCCCTTCCAACTTCCTCTTCCAAGGCCCATTCCCCTCAACCCCAACCTATCCCAAGCACACAGGCAGACGAGCATGCACACAAAACAACACCCAAGAGTGTCACAGGAAAACACAAGCACCACACTTCATCCCACAGGCACTCACACAAACACCATCCAGTTGCAGATACAACATCCACTATTTCTACTGTCTCCCCCTCCACCACCTCCCTCCCAACCACGTCTACACTCACACCTGCATACACTACATCATAATCCACTACCTGCATCATCACCACACCAAGCAGAACACACACCTCAGTGGCAGACACCTCCACAACATCCATGCACACGTCCCCTGTGTCCTCTCTCCCACTGTGTCTGTCCCCCCTCCTAAAGTACACAAACGCAAGCACTCAGACACCCAACAGCCATCCACCTCACAACAGCACACAGCCCATGCACCTGCACCCAAATCCAGCTGACAGACACCTCCAACAACCACTCCCTCATCCTCCACTCCCATTCCTTCTCCCTCTTCCTGCCCCAATGTCCCTAAAATACTGTTCCTATCCACCATTCACCTCTTCCCTACCCCTCCCCCCATCCTGCACGTATGGCCAGTGTATCATGAACCCAGCCAAGCACCTCAGCCACACAGTCCACAGGCCCAGTCCTAACCGCACACATGTGTGGTGGACAGGGATCCAGGCCACATGTACTGAAGGGGAACCTGCCACCTGAAAGGCCAAGGAGTCTGCACCTGCCACCCAAAAGGCCAAGGAGCCTGCAGCTGCCACCCGAAAGGCCAAGGAGCCTGCACCAGCAGGCAGGAAGAGCAAGGAGCCTGCACCAGGAGGCAGGAAGGGCAAGGAGCCTGGACCAGCAGCTGTGACGGAGACCCCACCACCAACCATGGTTGTGCATCCGTCCGAGGGTGCAGGAGATGTGCTGGAGCCTCCCCCCACCAGTAGCACCAGCACTGTGCATCAGTATGAGGGTGCAGGGGATGTGCAGGAGCCTCTCCCCACCAGCACCACCACCACTGTGCATCCGTCCGAGGGTGCAGGGGATGTACAGTAACCCCCCCTCACCAGCACCACCACCACTGTGCATCCGTCCGAGGGTGCAGGGGATGTGCAGGAGCCTCCCCCCACCAGCAGCACCACCACTGTGCAGCTGTCCAAGGGTGCAGGGGATGTGCAGGAGCCTCCCCCCACCAGTAGCACCACCACTGTGCAGCCGACAGCGGACGCTATGTAATCCTGCCTCCATGGGCTGCTGTGCGGCCTGCCCCGTCCAGAACCAGTGGGCAAGACACCCACCTGAGAGACTTTGGCCTTGCACTCCCCAGGATCAAACACAGGGCATGTTGTCCCCTGCAGAACCAGTGGGCAAGACACCCACCTGAGAGACTGTGGCCCATCACTCCCCAGGATCAAACATAGGGCATGTTGCCCCATCAAGAACCAGTGGTCTTGTTTCATCTCCCGGCTGAGGTGCCTGCCTATTTACCAACTGATGCCCCTGCAGTGTTCTCTCTGTGTTGAAGCAGGTGACAAGTGGGGCCTTGGACTTTGGCCTGTGGCCATGTGGCCCACACAAATTGAGGACTGGGTTGTGTCCCTTTTTCTGTAAATTTGTATATATCTGTTATTTTGCCTAACTTATTATTTCTACTGTGTTGATCTTATTACACTTTGGCGAAATAGTTTTGTCCTTGCATTATTCAGCCGATTTACGGGGATAAATTGTTTTTGTAGTGCATCTGGTTGTGTGTATAGTGTGTGTGTTTGGTGTGTGTTGTGAGTGTGTGTGTCACTCTCGTTTTCCTCCCCCCCTCCCTTGTATGCTAGGCGGCTGTACTCACCGCCGTCGTCTTCTCTGGCGTTGGTGTTCGTGGTCGAGCAGAACATAGAATATCATCGGAAAAACATACAGTTCTGGTTCCATGGCAGCGTGGTTCTTCCCTGTGTCTCTAATGGTGAGTCCTTTCACTTCTGAGCTCAGTTTCCACCAGGCTTTTGATGTCGTTGGTAACGCCCCCCGGAAAAGGTGGTGGTTCTCAGGGTCTTAATATGGTGGGCGGAACATTGACTTCCGTCTGGCTGTAGGCGGCTACCGCCGTGGTGGCTGTTGTTTCCGCCCTGGCGGTCGGTGTGGTACATTGGCTGTTTTTCAGAGATCTTTCTACCATGGTCATAATTTGGCGGTAGTTACCACCAGCCTGTTGGTGGTATTACCGCCACTTTATCACCGACCGCCAGGGTCGTAATGAGGGCCATAGTCTTGTTGCAGCAAAAGCTTCTTCTGGGGACCGAAAGTTGCTTCCTGTGGAGCGGAACGTACACATCGCTGGTTCATACAGGTTTCACTTCAGGTTCCTGCGGGGTGGCAATTTTGACAAAAAAGAATCCCCCTTCCACGTCTTGAGGACAAGGGTATATCAAAAGGGCACTTATTATGGGGTTCAGGGCTTCTGGGGGAGAACTAATAACGTGTCCAACATAGTCCTTGAGGCAGACCCCACATGGCACATAGTGGGTGGAGACTTCAATGATATTTTAGCCCCCCTCCTGGACAGGCCTGGAATCACTGCGGTGCCTGAGTGGGACACACCCTTGGTGAGTTTTGTGGCCACGCTAGGTCTTTGGAACCTGTGGCCGTGCCATCAACTAGGAGAGAGCGCTTACTCCTACTTTTTGGGGCTCCACAGGGTTTTCTCCTGGCTGGAGTATGTGTTCACACTAGCGGGGGAGACTGGCCACATACACAGGGCTTAGTAGCTGGCAAGGGGTCTGTGCGATCACTCCTCACTCAGTGGTTGTCCTTTGGGAGGCAGACAAGTTAATCTTTAGAGCCAGGGCACAGAATATTATAGCACCCAAGCATAGGCTAGAGGCAGCAAAGGTGGAATCCCTAGAGAATAAGGTGTTGAACATAGAGAGGTCCCCAGGAGCACTAGAGGACCAGCAAGTCCTTAGGAAGCTTGAGCTACTATAAGCAGAAAATCGCAACCTGGTGCAGAGGGAGGTTAAAAACACATGCTGGCCACACAAAATCAGCTATGTGATGCCGGGGATAAAGCAGGCAAATTGTTGGCTTGGATGAGTGGGTGGAAGGTGAAGGTTAGATGGGTGAGAAGTATTACTGATGCATCAGGAACAGCCCATATGTCAGATGGACACATAGCTGACGAGTTTGCTCCAATGGTGGTAGTCAGGGTCAACTGTACCATCTCCCCAGCCTTCCCGATTGAGAGAGGAACACAACAGGGATGTCCCCTGTCCCCTTTCCTTTTTACCCTCTCTATTGAACCCCTGATGTGTATGGTCCATAGGCATCCTGAATCCCAAGATTTAAGATAGAAACCTCTGACGAGGAGAAGGAAAACTCTCCCTGTGTAATGATGTTTTGCTTTACATTATCGAACCGTCTACGACTATTCCGGCCATCTTTCAGATCTTTGAAACATATGGTAGTTACTCATATTACAAAATCAACTGGGGGAAATTGATGCTGTGCCAACCCTGTCGCTCAACAGATTTGTCAATTTTGTCCTGGAGGGTGATGATAGACAAAAGGGGCTTTCAATATCTAGGTCTCTATATCACACCTAGTAGGAAGATCGGCCTGGTCCAGAATCTGGGATGGGTTGTCCAGCTATTTCAGGGAAATATAGAGAGGAGGTGGGATTGCCTCTGATGATCCTGGGGTGAGCCGCTATCTTTAAAAAGATGACTCTTCCCTGCTTCTCTAGGTCCTCCAAAACATGTACTGTGCAGTTCCATAGGAGTTGTTTTCTACTATAGAGGGGGAGCTGAGCTGAAACATGGGTCAACCCAGAGTAGTTTTACAGACTCTACAATGAAACCCCTACAATGGCGGGAGCACTCTCCCAGAGGTCAGGACATATTAATGGTCCACCACTTACTAGTCATAAACAACTTGATCTATACACCCTACACCTACCTAACAAACTGGTTGGAGAGGGGTAAATTGAGGGCAAGATCACACACACTTTCTATATAGAGGATGAGGTATCTGGAAGTTGCTACCAGCAATACAGGTGGTGCTGGAGGCATGGATGAAGGCTACCAGACGTACTGGGTGGGCATAGAGGGGGACCAGAGAACCCCCCCTCTGGAAGGAAACAATGCTTTGGGAACTGGGAAAGCCAAAGAGTTTTGATGCCTGGGACACAATAGGGATCTCTAAGGTTGAGGACCTCCTGGCGGGGGTCTCATATCTTTCTCATTGTTGCAGAGGGAGTGTCAGCTACATCCGAATCAATACTTGCAGTATCCACAAATGAGGCACATTACTCCGACTGAGAAACTGAGTGAGACTGAGATGGTGGAGCTTGGAAGGGGAGCCATTCCCCTCACCTGTAGGATATTGAACAACAATGTGCCAGGCACCCTACTTAAACTACGAGGGCGCTGGGTGTGGGATATGGGTGAGATCGGCAACACCGATTGGGATGGCCCCTTATGCACCCACGAGAGGCTGCTATTAAATCTAGGCTGAGACTAATTCAGCAAAAAATTATTGCACAGGGTTTACTATAACAGTGTGAGACTGCATGCTATGGGAAGAGTGGTGTTCCCGGAGTGTGTAAGATGTGGAAGGGGAGAGGGGGATTTTCTTGCACACTCTGTGGGTTTGCTCGGTGATCCGGTAATACCGGGAAGTAATAGTGTCTGAACTGTGTAATATCCTGGGAGTTGAAGTCCTACTTGAGCTGAAATATATCCTCCTTGGTATACAGACCGATGTGAATGTGCCCCGGGCTAAGCTTCTCTTTAGTAATTCAGTTTTTTAGTAATTTGGGACTGGTGGTGGCGAAGAGGGATGTTGCCAGGTATTGGGGATACTGGAGGCCCTCACACTACAGGTATGAGGAACGAGATGGATATGTACAAGGTCGCAGAGAAAGTTACATATGCAAACAGAGGGTGTCCCTGAAAATTCCATAAATTCTGGGGGCCCTGGAGGGTGTATTATGGGCTGGACTGTGTTCATGATGAGACTGGACCTTAACTGTTTTTTGCCATATGTGATCACAGTGATGTTGGCTACTGTGACTAATGTGTTGCAGAAATAATTGTAAGTATTGAGACAAAATACTTAATTCACATAGCTATTGTATGGGCCAAAGGGAGACACAGTTATTAATCCTTGTACAAATAGCAGAGAAGAGAGAAGGGTATCCACAGCGGTTAGTAGTCAGCAGCTGGTAACAATTAGCTACAGTGAGTAGTTTTTAATTCTAAGAGGGATGTAATAGTTGTAAACTCTCATGGATGGACGCCATTTCTAATGGTCTGGCAAAATTCTCACTTAAGACATCTGCATATTTTCTTTTGTTTTGCTATTGGAGTTTAGGCCAAACCTTCACAAAGTTCAGCCAACCACGTAACAGTTGAGTTTAGTGGTGTCAAATTGAGGGCAGCAAACGTCTGCTGTATCTGGTATGCTTTTTTGCATCATTTACCTTTATTTTGTAGGGGAGCATGTGAATGTACCAATTTTATTCACCTTCAGGGGCATAATTTAACTTCGAGGTTGTGTCAAAGTAGCAAACTTTGAATCTGGGTGAGGCCAAATCTGAGTGAAACTATCTATGACTTGTTTTGTATGATGCACTAAAAAAATAGTGAAGGGTCTTGGTTGTACATATACACAGAGTTTCCCAGAGGGAATGGTTTAGTGAGAGTAGCGCTTTTAGAAAAACTGGTCCAGTAAATCTACTAATTAGGTGTATAGTCTTCCTTTTTCACAGAATAGAATATTAAGACTCAGAAGTCATTATATCATTTTATTGTTATTTTGAACATTGGAGTTTAAATAAACAAATTGAAAACAAGAAGAAAGCACTGGCAGCCTCAAACTTTCATGACAGAAAATAAGGAGCCCTAAAATATTATGTGATGCTATGTTATTTTATACTAACTTATGTTACGTTCATCGGCACAGCACCTTCTCACTATGGCGTGTCCCTGAAGTGCTTTCAGAATCTGGGCAACCTTTATTGTTTAGGGTTAAGATAGGGGCCCATTGCCCATTGACCTAGCAGATTTAGGTGGTTAGACCCATCCTTTCACTACTCAGGGGAATCAAGTTGTAGCATGGTCACTCTACAGCCTGTCTGTGCCTTTTGAGATTGAGGGCCGTATTTATACTCCGTTTGCGCCGAATTTGCGTCGTTTTTTTCGACGCAAATTCGACGCTAAACTAACGCCAACTAACGCCATATTTATACTATGGCGTTAGAGGCGTATAGCGCCAAAGTTCCCGGAATGTGCGTCATTTTTTAGCGTGAACCCCTTCCTTGCGTTAATGATATGCAAGGGAGGCGTTCCCGTCTAAAAAATGACTCCCAGGCCTTTACGTGGTATTTATACTCCCGGGCAAAAGAGACGCCCGGGAGTGGGCGTGGCTAAAAACGGCGCATTTGCGCCGCTTTTTAACGCCTGGGTCAGGCATGGCGTTAAGGGACAAGTGGGCTCAAAATGAGCCCAGAGTGCCCTCCCCTGCCCCCAGGGACCCCCCCTGCCACCCTTGCCCACCCCAGGAGGACACCCAAGGCTGGAGGGACCCACCCCAGGGACATTCAGGTAAGTTCAGGTAAGTATTTTTTTTTTTTTTTAATAATTTTTTTGGGCATAGGGGGGCCTGATTTGTGCCCCCCTACATGCCACTATGCCCAATGACCATGCCCAGGGGACAGAAGTCCCCTGGGCATGGCCATTGGGCAAGGGGGCATGACTCCTATCTTTACAATGATAGGAGTCATGTTGATGGGGGATGGGCGTCGTTAAAAAATGGCGCAAGTCGGGTTAAGACGATTTTTTTGCCTCAACCTGACTTGCCCCATTTTAAGACGCCCTAACGTCATTTTTGCCCAACGCCGGCGCTGCCTGGTCTACGTGGTTTTTTTCCACGCACACCAGGCAGCGCCGGTCTGCTTGCGCCGGCTAACGCCATTCCATAAATACGGCGCCCGCATGGCGCTTCAGAATGGCGTTAGACGGCGCAAAATTTTTTGACGCTAAACTGCGTTAGCGCAGTTTAGCGTCAAAAAGTATAAATATGGGCCTGAATATCATCCAGTAAATTACACTGACTTTAGAGACACTGGCAGGCCCAGATTCAGGCAGACACTGTTTCCTAATGGTGTCCATTAACTCCTTGTTCGTCTCCCTCGATGCAGTCCTTATAATTGAGATCAATTCTCTGTAGGGCAGAGCGTATTCCCCAGCTGACAAGCAATAAATATTTTCACACAAGATGGCCCGAGAACCATCTCAAACAGGAGAAACATCTCACATATTATCCTGCAATGTACCACACAGAACCACTCACTGGAAAAATAAAAATACAAAATAATAATCACTTACACTCCTGGGTGTGGGGGAAGGGGGTGGATGGGGGTTGGGGGGGGCATTCAGGACTGCATCGAGGAAGACCTGTGCTTGGAGTCATGAACCACACGTCCTCCAGTGTAGTGTGCTATCCATGTAGGCAAGAGCGTCAGTACTCCACATTGGTGCAATAAGTGCTATATGACTGCTGCAATACAATACAATAAAGATTGGGCTATATTTACTAGCATTTTCCACCCCCTTTGTGTCACTAAATCTTTATTTGAAATTGATGTGAAACTTGTTTTGCGCTGGAAAGTTGCCTAGTGCTTCTTTGCATTACTTTGCTTCAAGGCTATCATGACTAATACATGTGTGTTCCCACACAGCCACCCTTCATTTTTGACACAAAACTCTATCTACTAAAAAACAACAGATAGGGTTTTGCATCCAAAAATAGCACTGTTTCAACATAGGCATTATAGGAGAAATATATTTTTTCTCCAATCATTCTAGTACAAAACATATGCTTGACATGACGCAGACACCATTGCACTATGGTGCTAAGGTGTGTGCTTGGTGCTGGAAGCCGCATTGGGCGCCAGTGTTGGGGAGAGAGCAGGAAAGAGCCATGTCTGTAGATATGGGGTGGAACTTTCCTGCTCTCTCCCATTCAAGCAACACAGCTGCTTTAGAAAATATACCCCTTGAGAATGATTTCAATAAAACAAAATCACTCATTACGAGAAGCTTGATTTGGTTGGCAACCTTGTTCCAGCCTCAACAGCAATTCTAGAGTCTATTGCCTAAGACATCTCATGTTTCTCTAGATTTTGGGCCTCATTACAATCTCGGCGGTCTTTTGTAAAGACGGCGGAGGCTGCGGGGGCCAATATACCGCCAGTGCTGGCGGTATATCTGGCTCCCTATTTCGATTTTTCCGCTGGGCCAGCGGGTGGTAACTGTGTTACAGTCCTCTGGCCCAGCGGAAAAGTCGCATCAACATTGCAGCCGGTTCGTAATAGAGCCGGCGGCAATGCTGATGTGCAGCGGGTGCAGTAGCACCCATCGCACATTTCACTGCCCGAAATTCGGTCAGTGAAATGCGCGATGGGGCTTTGCCTGGGGGCCCCTGCACTGCCCATGCCAAGTGCATGGGCAGTGCAGGGGCCCCCAGGGGCACCCGAGTCCCCTTACCGCCAGCCTTCCCATGGCGGTGTCTACCGCCATGGACAGGCTGGTGGTAAGGGGAGTCGAAATCCCCAGGGCAGCACTGCTTGCAGCGCTGCCTTTGCGGATTACGACAGCCGGGACCGCCATGTCAGTATACCGCCGATCCCGACGGTATTACTGTGGCAAAAGCACCACGGTTGTGATAATGCTGGCAGTACCGCCAGCCTGTTGGTGGTACTACCGCCACTATAGCCCTGGCGGTCACCGACCACCAGGGTTATAATGAGGACCTTTGTCTGCTGAAAGCTGCCAAAATCTCTGTGGTTTTGTGGAAAGTGTGGAACTGGGGTGTGAAGTGGGGGGGGTGGCTGACTGAGGAATTATCAATAAACTTAAAATATGAATTACTGCTTTTGAATGTAATTCCCCATTGTCAGGGGACTTTCAAGGTGCAATCTGGAGATTATGGGTATCATTAACTCAGAGGAAGCAGATTGATCACCGCAGCATCGGGAGACCTTGTAATGAAGCCCTCGGTGAGATAGATCAGCGTTGTCCAAATAAAATAGGGTGACATTTTCCATTTCTTCAAATGTCACACGAGAATGTTCCAGTCAGGCCGTAACGGAATATACACTCCTCTGTTGCAAAGCATGAAAGCAGGCCCGTAAGAGGACAGACCCGTGCTGCTGATGGCAGTGTTGGCCAGCTAGACACCCTTACATCGCACTGGCCTAATTGTCCTCCCAATGCATCAACACATTTGTTTTGCTAAAAGACTTTCCCACACAACTGACTGCCAAGTTCAAGACACTGTTCTCCGAGTCCGACTTTGTTTTTTGGAACAGAACACGAGGTTATGTAATAATAACTTCACTTTGTCTAAGTGACAGAGCTGTCGTTTTAAGACATGACAGTTGGAAGCCTTAGGATGATAAAATATGGTTACTGAAAATGAAAATGGCGGAGGAGGAAATAGAAAGAATGAAAGGATGAGAACATGATGGAAAAGGAGAACATGTACATTATAGGCAAAAAGAAACAAAATACGAAATTATGGAAAACATGGATGAGTGAAAGGTAGAACAACAAAAAGAAAAGAAAGGAAATGGCTAAAGACTCAGTAGAGGAAGAATATGAAAGAAAAAAGGCAGAACAAAAATCAAATGAAAGAAAGGAAAGAGAAGAAAAAGGAAAAAGCAAGTAAAGCAAAAGAGAGAAAGAATACCAACAATGAAGGAATGATGTTATGAATGAAAGAATGTAGGTGAAACAAGGGACAGAGAGCGACGGAGAAGATAGAACACATTGACAAAGGAAGAGACCTAATAGAAACTAATGAAAGTAGTAATTGTAGGAGAAGTGGGAGAGAGAGAAATAATGTAATCAGGAAGAACAGAAGTTTATAGTAAATGTGAAAGCTACACAGTGAAGAGTAAGAGAAACAACTAGAAAGAGTGAAAAATGAATGCACAATCTCATACTTGACCATGACTGAAAAAATGAAGGAAAAAGCCAAATGAAGACTTGCCTGACTGCTGTCTCTCCCTCTGGTACCTTAGAGCATTGCATCATAATATGCAGCCACAGATCAAACCACATTGATTCTTGCACTAGAGGGACAATCCACAAATGCTTAAGCGGTTTACACAATTCGCAGAGGACAGGAATGATATGTCTGACCCTGGCTAGTGGGTTCACCATCTCGATATTATATTGATATTATGGAAGTGGATTCTAAGAGCTAAGGTACAATCCCGACTGATGTAGCAAAAGCCAGGTCTAAACCACAGGTTATTTTGGAGAAAAATATCGTGAAGGTATCTGCACTTGTTAGTAAAGCTGAAAGAGTCAATTTTTACCACTCTCAATATTGCCTCCAGGCACCTTAGACTGCTTGGATATATTGTCAATTCTCTGATGAAATCTGAAATGGTCACTGCCATATATCTCAGTTGATCATTTCTATGTGATTTGTGGGATTCTGATCAACTCTGAGCTGGATTATGTTAATGCAATGTAAACTGGACACCATTCCTTACAGATAAATCTGCTTCCAGCTGCTCAGAATGTGTCTCCCAAGTTAATATTTGGCCCTTCCGAGCTTATACATGTTTGCCTTTGTTACATGTTGAGCAAAAGCAAATAAAATAGTTCACCTGCACCTGTAGAAGTATACCTATGTATGAGTGCAGATTCACTACTTTTTGTTATTCACAAATGTTCTCAGTAGTATGCCAGCTTCAGGTTTCCCAGCATACCAATGGGAATGCCCTTGTAGGTGGAATGAAGCCTCCTGCTCAAATCCAATTTGTTTTCTCCTTTGGCTTTTTTAACTTGTGGAGAAAACTTTTCCCCTACACCTCCAGCAAATAGGAGTAATCATTTCCCTTTCTGAAGGGAAGTTACTTCAGCCCTTGGCTGGAGTATCTTTCTGACCGTTTCCAGGTTAGGAACTGGTCTTGCCGAAGTTTTGGAATGACCACAAGTGTACATGTTTGCGAGTGTTCCCAAACTTCCAAGGCAAACCACACTTTGGAACACCCACTTCTCACCCCTTCAGTGGGACTTACTACTGTGGATTTCTCTTCTCTTGTGGTGGAGAAATTCACAGTTTTAATTCCATTTATTTCTGCTATCTATACCTTTGTGAATTTCTGGCAAGTGTAAATTGAGGTAATTATTCATCAATATAAGTGTATGGTCAAAAATACCTTTGTGAATAGTGGCATAGCCTATGTATGGCCAAAATTAACTTAGAAAATAGCACCTATATCCTTCAATATTTACAGCAATTATGAGATTTTTAGAGAAGAGTTGTCCTTCCCAGATAAAAGATTAATTACTAAAGGGTACTCCACTGAGACCACAGAATCAGCAAAAACAGAAAATCATGGAAATGAATAGAAATGCCTTATTATAGCCTAATACTAAAAAAGGAACCAGGTACGATTTCCTCCACTCATCACACCGTACAGTAGGCTGAGCAATCATGTGTATAAAGCACGCTACAAACAAACATTGACACATTTTCACATAATTCCAAAGCAATCTGTGATGATACATAAGAGAGGAAAACTGTTAGAAAGCTGGTTAGTCATAGCTTGGTTGATATACAAAAAAATGATTAGTCAACTATTCGCCTATCCAAATTGCCAGCAGATTTTTCAAATGTTGTTATCATTCTGTTTGTCTGTTTGGTTTGAATAAAGTCAAATCTTTTCAGTACAATACCAAGAAAACGTATTACATTTAAGACTTTATGAATTGTTATACAAATCATGTTGTTTACATTATTTTATGTTCATGCAACCTTATCTATGTGGGTAGTACTATCCATCCTCTGTAAGAGAGGATACAAGAACACTTAGGAGCAATCGACATATGAACCCAAATGACCTCATGATCAGGCATTTTCATCATGCCACAGTCACAGAGATGACCTACAACTGTGACTCCATGCCATAGAGTGGGAAAAACCTCATCCTAGAGGAGGCAATCATACTTTACCACAATGCCAACAGGAGGCAACATGGATAATGAAGTTAAGAGCTGTGGACTTTGACTTAAAACAGTACAGAGAACTGAATTGCTTTCTGAGGGACTAAGATAATGGATAAAAATCATACCTACATTAAGTATGTTTTTTAGGTATTATCTTGATCTGCAGAGTTTGGTTTAGCACGGTTTTGTCACATCGTTTGAGACTTACTATGGCATCTTTTGTCAAAAAGTGTAAGTGATATTGCACTACTAGTGTAAAGCAATTTTTATGTGTTTATATAAAATGAGAATGAAAATCAATGTGAAAAAATAAAGATAATATGCAATAGAGTAGGCATTTCTGCTTAGCACCTAGTTTCCATAGAAAAAGTGTTTTTTGACTTGCCTAAATCTTTGGCAGCGTTTGACGAATCTTCACAACATTTTCCTAAAAAAGTGTGCCCAAGAATCTTGTTGTGCATGGCAGGTTTTGTGTGATCCGTGAAATGAGGGCTGAGAAAAAGGGGGGTGGGATAAAAAAAAGTGCATTCCCATGCTAATTCCCATAGGAGTTTTGAACATGACAGCAGAATGAACCACTGGATGGAATTACAGCAAATTTGGCAAACAGGTAGCTTTTGGTACACAGGTTATGCTTTTTGTTATTTGGTGTAAATCTGTTCAGTAGTGTAAAATAAATTAAAGGAAAACCACATTTGCAAATCTAGAAGCGTGGAAGCTTCACAAATCCCCCTGATCTCATGCAGATATCTGATTGGTTGCCAACACTTCAACCAGGAAGTGTTGGCAGCCATTTTGAGACTCAGCTTAAAAAAAGAAAAAGAAAAGAGAAGGAGACAAGGTACTTGTGACCTTAACCCTTGGTCCAGGGGTCCACCAGTGACTCCCCAGCACTAAAAAGTATTATTTGTTTAATTTATGGCAAAAATCCCTAATATTAGCGAATTTCACCATTGAATAAAAAAAAACAAGCATTGCATCCCACACTTGCTTTTCATTTTGCCCCAGGTGGGCCAGGTCCCAGAGGCATTCACAAAGTAAACAAGGGGCTTGCAGAGCCCCCCTTCTATGGCTTATCAAAGCCCCAGGCACTACCACCTCTCCGGGGCACTGCATATAATGTAGGTGGGGGGGCTGCGCTGCACCCCTGCACTGCTGAGACTGCCATCTTCCCAGAACAATCATTTTTTAAGCATGCAAGGAGGACCGTGCAGCCCCCTGTGCCCCAGGGACCATCTTCTCCCCAGAACAAATGTTGTTTAATACTGTATATGCAGGGGGTGCACGCAGCCCCCTGCACCCCAGGGACTGCCATCTCCCTGGGGCAATGAATATAATATATGAAGGGCATGTGGCCTCCCACGCCCCAGGGACTGCCGCCTTCCCGGAGCAATGAACATAAGGCATGGCCCACATCCCCCGGAAACCACCACCTCCCTGGGGCTGAAATAACTTAAAGGAGGAGGTACGCTGTGGGCTAGTTATATTTTGACTGATCATCTGTTTTCTTTTGGTAGCTGTTCTAAATTCTTGTACATTCCTAGCAATTCTACATGCCTTCCTTTGTTTACATCCCCTGAATCCTGGGAGGGTCACCCAATTTTACTTATCTCTTTCAAAATGGTTGTGCACCAAACTATCCATTGAACTTTCGGTTTTCCTAAAAGTATTTTTAGGATTGTTGCCCACAATTTCTTTTAAGGTTGCATCCAGTTATAGTAACTCCCAATGTTTCTTAAGAATCCTTCTCAGTTCATTTGCTTCCACCGAGAATGTGGTGATTAGTCTGATTGTTTTCTGATCTTTCTTTTTTCCTTTAATAGCCACAATTTTTGTTCTATCCACTCCCTCTACTTTATTCATTCCATTCTGGATTACATGTTTAGGGTACCCTCTGTTTCGAAATCATTTCACTGTTTTCATTTTATGTTTCTCTTGTTCTTCTCTTTGCAAGCAATTCCACTTTATTCAAAGGAATTCCCAGTAAGGGTTGTTCTGCTTTAGGCTTGACTGGTGGAAACTTTCCGCATTTGTAGATATTTTTTCCAATATTAAGTGGTTTGAATCATCCTTTCACTTATGTAAATTTCTGTGTCAAGAATTGTTACCCTTGTCTCACTCGCTTCATATGTGAACTTCAGATTTGTTGTGTTGTTATTTAATGCCACAAAATATTTTTCAAAGTCTATCACCTCACTATCCCAGACTATAAATACGTCATCAATAAATCTGAAATACATAATTATTTTTTTTACAAAGCCTTCATTCTCCGGTGCCCATGCCACCTGCTCCTCACACCAGCCCATCGTTAGGTTTGCTTAGCTGGGAGATGCAGAAAAACCCATAGTGGTCCTCTCACTTGTTGGTAGATGTCCTTAATGAACATAACATGTTTTTGAAAGGCACATAGCAATCATTGTTATTAGAATTCCATTATGTTGATAATAATGAATATTTATTTTCTTTAAAAAATATTCACATGCTCCAGTTCAAATGTCATTTTCAATACTAGTGTACAGAGATATAACAACCATTGTTATCAGTTTGTAATTAGGTTGCTAGGGGACATCGCCTGGAGGTACCGCAAGAGATCTCCACTCTCTTTTTAAATATGAGCTCCAATTCTTTACCAACTGAGCCATAAAATCATCTATGCATTTTGACAGGGGTTCAAAAAATGACCCTGTTGCTGAAACGATTGGTCTCCCTGGCAGTTTCTTTTTGTTTATGTGAATTTTAGGTAAAAAGTAGATTGCTGGGATGATAGGATGTTCTACCGTCAAATACTTTTTTTTTCATCCAAATCAATCAAATGTGATTCCATCCACTCATTTAACTTCTGTTGTAATTCTTGTTTATGTTGTTCTATGGGATTCATCTTCAACTTGATGTAACATTCTTTGTCAGCCGACTGTTGGTTTGCCTCATTGACGTAATCTTTTTTATTCTGGATCACAATGTTTCCTCCTTTGTCTGCAGGCTTGATTTCTATCCTTTCATCTGCTTGTAGCCTTACTAATGCATTTCTCTCTCTTGTTCAGACAGCTTATCCTTTTTTTTCTTAAATTTTATTTTATATAAATCAGCAGATACAGCTTTGTGAAAGAGATCAAGTTTCTTAACAGGTTGTAAATTGGGATATGCAACTGACTTGGGTCTTTTCCCATTCATACCTGCTCCTAATGGCTGTATTATTTAATTTTCTTCTACTGTTTGTTCCTCAAGATTAGTTAGAGTTAATAATCCTGTTATATTTTTTAAAGTCAGGTTCATGGATGGTTGTTCCACTGGAGTTTCTGTCTCCCAATTCTGCAACCACTTTAGGCAGTTTAATATTTCTTATATATTGATATAAATCATTTCTGGTTTGTACTAAATTCATGTCTGTTGTCAAAAGAGAGATCTCCACCTCCGACAACATTCTGTTTGATAGATTATTTATATGTAATTCTTGATCTTCCATATTTATTTGTTCTGTTTCTGCCTTTGTTCGTTTCTGCCTTCCTCTTGTCCATGCTCCTGGTCGCTCTTTTTCTTTTTCCTCTTCTGCCCCACCTTATCTTTTGATTTTCTTGCCTCGCCCCCAGCCTCTTACTGGTGTGGCATTGTGGTTCAGCCACAAGAGAGTTGCACCCTGCACACACTAAAAAAGAGTGCCAAAGTCAAAACATGGACCAAGCAGGAGGAATAAATATATAGGTAGTAATAGTTAGGACCATGTTTCCATATCAAAAGGCCTTTTTGACTTGCCTATATCCTTGGCACCGTTTGATAAATCTTCACAAAATTTTCCCAAAACAGTGTGCTTGTGATTCTTGTTGCACATGGAAAGTTTCGGGGTGATCCGTCAAGCGGGGGCCAAAAAATCGGAAGAAAAGAATATATGTGTTTCCCAAGATAATTCTCATGGGACATGACTACAGCCCTCACCGCTGGACGAAATTACACCAAATTTGGCAGAAAGCTAGCTTTTGGTAAGCAAATTAAGCTCTCGCTTAGTTAGTGTACATCTATCCAGTAGTTTGGTGATATTAAAGGGGAAATAAATTTAGATATCTAGGGCCGCAGTTCCGTCGTGACGCTTTCGCAAAAAGTAACAAGCTTGTGCAGAGAAATACACAGCTCTGATTGACCACCCCATAGCAATAACATATATATATATTTTTTATTTTTTCAGCAAATTCGTGATGTCGCAAATTTGGGAAATAAAAAAAAAAAAGCCAAGCACAGGCTCACACGCTTGTTTTTTACAAGCACACAGGTGGACCAGGTCGGGAAGCATTTACAGTTTTTATGCGGGGGCTGCCTGGCCCTGCTGAAGCCCCAGGGACCGCCACCTTCCCAGGGCACTGAATAAAAATAATGCAGGGGCTCTCCCTTCAGCTTCTTTAAATTTAAGAATGGCTGGGGGGGTCGCCCGGTCCCCCACAGCCCAGGGGACCACCACCTCCCCAGGGCACTTCATCAAAATGGGAAACAGCATTTAGAATGAGGTGTGAGCCACATGTGCTGTTCCCACACAAGCAGAACAACCATTGCCTAAACCGCACATCTGCCTTAACCATGCATAACACAAAAGGATGATGGACGGAGTGCTGACAATGCAAACACTCACCCCCAGTCACAGATCTGGGTTTAATCCATCATTCTTTTGCTCACCATGCCACCCCAGTTTGGACCCAGCCATATGCAAATCACCCTTCTTGAAGGGTGAAACCCTGAAACCACTCCCAGGATGCTTGTTTCTGGTCCAGGGAGGACCTGGCCTGGCAGTTCGGGCTGGACTGTTCCCATAAGGAACAGGGTCAAGACTGATTTGCATTTGGCTGGGTCTAAACTGGGGTGGCATGGTGAGCAAAAGAATGATGGATTAAACCCAGATCTGAGACTGGGGGTGAATGTTTGATTGGTTCCGCATTCCGTCCATCATTTGTGTTTTGCTTTGATTTAACCATGCACAAGGCAGACAGCATCTAGCTGTTCGGATGGGCGGGAGGAGGAACAGGAAAGATCGTGAGAGGGAGCTCTGGACGCGCCCAGGTAAGTGGGGTTTGGGCCAAGTTTGGGCAGAGGTAGTTTTTAGGGGTAGTGGTGGTTTTGGGGCTCAGGGCGGGGTATTTATTTTGGCTGGGGCAAGGTTTTAGGGCTCAGGGTGGGGGGGGCAGTTTTAAGGCTCAGGGCAGTGGGCTGGGGGTCGAGGTAGTTTTTGGCAGGGGGCAGGGTTTTAGGCCTCAGGGAGGGGATTGGGTAGTTTTAAGGGCTTTGCCTAGGTTTTACTGCTTAGGGTGGGGGAAAGGGGCAGCTTCAAGGGTTGGGGAAGGTGGATTGCAGGGCTGGGGAATCAGGTGTTAGGGCGCAGGGCATGGGGCTGCTGTGTGCAATTTACCATGCATATTCTTTTAGCAATAATGCTTTTACAACCATTTTTTTGTGTAAAGGCATGCGTAGTAAAGGCATGCATTGCAAAGATGCGGTCGTAGTTCAGGCTGCATTGTTTAAGCATGTATGGTTGTAACCCAACAAAATAATGTGTGGGGCTGAGCACTCCCCCCTGCAGCCCCAGGGATGGCCACCTCCCTGGGGCTTTCAACTTAAGTAACACAGGGGGCCCCCAGGCCCCCGCTAATCCTAGGGACCACCACCTCCCCAGGGCACTTAATGTAAAGAATGCAGGTGGCTGCTCTGCCCCCCATACAACCGGGGAGCACCACCTTCCTGGGGCATTAGTTGTAAATAGTGCAGGAGAGCTGCCTGAACCCCCCCACCTCCCGAGCAGCCCCGGGGACCACAACCTTCCGGGGCACAAAATAAAATGGCATGATGTAATTTGAGATGTCATCAGTGATGTCACTGACCATGCCATGAATTACGTGATGTATGAGGTCATAAACATTTTCTCAGATTATCCAGCATCCATTCCAGGATCTGGTTATGACCTGCACATTGAAGTCATATGGAGTAGTGTGCCTACATCAATATTCACTATGATGAATAAGAAAGGTGATCCTTAGGGACTTTGGAGATCACAATATTCTAACCAATTTAATGGAAGCATGTCCATTATGGAGAAAGAGAACCAGTGAACTGCTGATTCTCTATTTGCCATATTTTGGGAACTGTGCAACAGCAACCTTTTTGATTTGTAAAGGCCATGATAGTGTTGCATGACTGCTTGTGTATTCTTATTATTTGGCATAGGTTTTATTATAGGAAGCTTTAGACTGCTAATGTGCCATTATATGGCATATTCATGTATAAGAAATAGGTTTCACTTGCTGGAGTTGTACAATGTGCTCGTGCAGCCCCCATCATATTTTCTGCATGCACTCTCACATGGAACACAGAACATCGAAAATTTGTGTCACATATTTTTCACTTTGTGTGAAATCCTATAAGGACTGTGGTTTTCAGCCAATGAGAGAGAGAGGAACATTTTCATCCAGAGTGATTTTCCGAAGGGCATTTCCCTGATGTCAGCCGGAAGCTCAGAGGACTCTGTGTCCTGCTCAGGCAAGGGCTGTATTCAGCCTACTGTGGGAATGATATTGTATTTCTCATGAAGGCAGACCATGAGGCAGACTTCCTGTTAGCCTGTGAATACCATGTGTAGTATTTTCACAATGTTCACCTTTCTAGTCATTGCTGTGCTAATGTCACACAAATTCTCACAATCATTTTCCTACCTATATTCTTATCCAAGGAGGTGATTCTGTGTGTGTACTGACACTGCAGGACTAATCTGTAGGAATGGCCTCATCTACAAATACCCTGCTGGGTCTCTGGCAGTTTCCCATAATGACCCTAAGTCTAACATTTCCCATGGGGACAGCCTCTTGTGACACCCATATCTGATCTCTCAACTTCACAGTCTACATAGGGTTTAACCTTGACTGCAGGGGGCAAAGACAGCTATATGGGGTGTGGTCAAACCATTGAATGCATTAGCATGTTGAAAAGCATTGATAAGCAGAAACTTCCTTCCAGTCCTACAACCAACACGTTATCTACTTAGGCAGGGTGAATTTGGGAGAAATACTTTTAGAAAGGCTGTAGTAGGCTTCTGGTATCACAAAATGAGTCTGAAGTTGGCTTACCACCACTTTCCGGGGAATCTTTTCTAGTGCTGGCAAGTTGATGATATGGTGGACAATGGCCAATACCTCTGCATCAAGATTAACTTTTAAGAGAGGCTCAACATTTTTCTATCTTAAAGTTGTTAAGTCCTCTGCTCTAAAAGAGTAATTGACACCATCTTTAATGGCCCAGGAGTAACGTGGTCATATCATGATTCAATGGCTTTCAGGCAACAGAGACTGTTTGAAATAGGCAGTGTGCATCCTTTTGAATGATCCCTCCACCTTGGAAAGGTAACAGTGATACGGTGGGGGGTTTTCTGGGCTCAAGCAAGAGGGGTGGGACTATATTTAGAGAAAGGCAGTACATTTGGGCTGGGTATTGGCTGAATCTTGACTGAGCATTTTATACAATGAGTAGTCTTTCAGCATTTTTTGTAGATAAGATAATGTTATTCTTATCATATTTCAATTGCTTGTTCTGTGGTGTCCTTTGCAAATCCAGTCTGCTTCCATCTGACTTCTGCTGCTTATATCGCCAGTGAATATCAACTGTTATTAACTGACAGGAGTGTAGAGAGGTAGAAGAAAACTCTGACAGCTTGACCTGCAGCTCAACAGAAGATTTTATTTTCACCAGGTATGACCTGCTCTTAATATACTTCTAATTTATCTCCTGTTTGTGCAGCAATGAAGGGTCTCTAAGCACCGCCTCCAAGGCAATGTGTGCCGTATGCAACCAATGACTTACTAAACAAGTAAAGGCAACGCGCAAGACTACAAACACCAGTGGTGTTTGCCACGCTACACATCAATTCCTCCAGCATATTCAAATCTCACACTGTAGAACCACAGGGATTTGGTTTTAGCGGACTTCAGTTACTAAGTGGTTTTGCAGAGACAGACAGCCTTCCTGTGATGTCAGCATGGGATCAGTGTTGATATCAAAAGCATTAACTCGTAGATAGAAGTATGAGGGTTTCCATCACCAGGCAGTAGTGTAGTTCAGTGCTACCTGCTACTTGATCGGTCACTGCCATTGAAAGGCCTGTCGCTAACTTTTTCAGTTGTTTGTAGGGATTTATTCTTTCCTTGACAAGTCCTAATTTGGGACAGGGAACACTGCCTAGTACTGTGTATCACATGGTTCTGCACTGACCTTAAACTTAAATTTAACATCTTTCCATACCCCTCAGAAGGTGCTGTTTTTGTGGTTATAATTATTGTAATTTTCAGGTATTCTAAATGTAATTTACACAGCTTTATTTCAGGAGAGTTCACTCTGGTTTCCTGAGTTGTACAAATGGGTGTACTAATGCATGATGCACTTGGTACCATACCACACTCGTAATGAGGGCCTAAGTATCTTCATCACTCTCTTCTTGTTTTGGATTCTTGGTCATGTTGTATGCAGTAAGTCTACCAGAGCATTTCACAAAAATAAAAATAAAATCTAACATCTTTTGTTTTTTGGATGAGACTGATTCTGTTGTGGTGCTGGAGCGGCATGCACTTTCCAGCAGAAAACCTTGGCAGAGTATGATACCAAAATATGACTGTCAGAAAATCTGACATAAATATTGTGTCCTTAATACCATTTACGAAATATCGTGTCATTCGATTTACGAAAACAATATTTACACCTAACAGGACACTATTTTGTAAACTATATTTGGCTTGATTCTGAGTGCATCCCATAAATACTGATACCCTGGGTATCATTACATTTGTGGCATGATGCATTACTCCACTTACAAGTTTCACACATAAAAATGAAGCAAAAAGTGTGAAATTTAGGGCACCAAAATCTGCATGTCCCTGTATTTTCGGTGCATTTTATCTCTTGGTAAGTATTGGCAGATTTCATCTCGAGGTATGAGGATTTACCACACATATCACAATTAATCCAGCTTTTCATAACTAGGGCCTATGTTTATGTCAAGCAATTTTTCTGTAGACAATATTATGCTACACAGTCATGAGCACTAGCAAATGGCAGCCTGTTCCCTTCAAGTTGCTGCTTTGCGTTACTCTGCATTGGGAAGCCATTCCATCGGTGGTGTGTTCCTATGCATTCCCACATGGATCTTGGCACATTTCCAAATTTTATTAGGAATGTGTCAGAATGGTAAGCCCTCCAACAGAGGCATAACAATGAGAAATATGTGTATTTCTCCAGTTATTTCATCTTTCTACATGTGCTGAAAGAGAACAATGTCTCTGAGGATTGTTTTTGTGCAGGGAAGTGTTCCTTCCTGCACAAAAACAATCCTCCCTGTAACACACCATGGTGCAAGGGTGCATGCATTGGCTCTAGGTCGCACTCAGTGAGCCAGCGCAAAGAGAGAACAGGAATGTGCCATATCTTAGCAGATATGGCACATTCCTGCTCTCTCCCTGTTATGCAGCACAGCAAGTTGTCTTGCTGCGTTGCATGGCGTGATTTTTTTTAGTACACATGGGCCCCGGTTGGTGATCCTAGATTAATTTATTTTGATTTCCTCTCTGTCTGGCAGACTTTGGTTCTGGTTCCACGATAATTACATTTTGCACGCATGAGTTTTGCTTGCTTAAATTGCTGCAAGTGATCAAAAATGTGTGATCAGCAATGTAAGAAAGTGAATTATTATGTGGACTGGTTGGTAGTCCACTACAAGTAATGATGCCACTGACCTATTAGGTCCAGGAAAGGTTTTCAATAATTTAAACCTGAGCACAGCTCCTGGTATCTACGGCACAGAGCAGACAGGCTTAATTTACAGAAAATGTGTAAAGAATTACTGCATAAGTTAAAAAGTCAAAAATGCAACACAATACAAATCCCACTCCAATTTCTGAAAACATGGAAGAACTTAATAAACAAAATAACACCAAAGCAACAAAAACCAATAAGGGACTGTTAGCCCGTAACCAGGACCTAGGTGACATTTTAGGCACACCTCAATAGTGAGCCAGTCAGATACACCAAGCAGGTTTTTTTCCTGATCAAAGATTTTACCTTTTTACTTAGTTCTGGCAGGAAAAGTTTAAACATCAGTCTCAGAGAAGTGCTCTTGTTGGTCGGATACTTTTTGCATCTTCGTCCTGTCAGAACTTCTTCGTTCAGACTTAGGGCCCAATTTATATGTTGGTGAAGAGGGAAACCCATCGCAACAGCGACGGTGTTCCCTCCCTGTCAAAATAGTGGTCCTCCCACACAACAGACAAAATGTTTAAACATCTTGGGGACTACTCCATTTCTGCCATGATTAAACCCCTTCGATGGCCCTATGGTATAAGGACGTTGCAGACATACCTCTAATTCCTCCCACATCATTTAGTTGGTTGAAATTTTATGTCAGTTTCCCATCACCACCAGGAAATCCCCAGGGGAAATGTAAGTGAAAACTGCAAAATACTTCCCTATGCCATGGTAGAGGACACCCATGGGAGGGGAGGATCTTTTTTATTTTCAAAAAGAAATTCTGGATTTTCTTTTTGAAAATCAAAAAAAAGAATGCAGTTTAGTGCAGTGATCTGCAGTGTTAATGAAGCCCTGCATCAAATTGCAAAACACATTGACAGGCACCGCCGTGATGGTGGTTCCTGCCAGTGCTTTATAAATGACTGCCAGCTTTGCAGGCATTTATGAATTAGGCAGACAGCATCTCAAACAGGGTGACAAAGGGCCAGATGTAGCAAAGGGTTTGTGCCTCACAAACGGCGAAAAACGCCGTTTGCGAGGCGCAAAAGCCTCTCTGCTATGCAGAAATGACTCCGACTCGCAAAATGCATTTCCGACTCGCAAATAGGAAGGGGTGTTCCCTTCCTATTTGCGACTCGCAATGCTATGCAATTTCATTTGCGCCCGCGAAAGCGGTCGCAAATGAAATCGCTGTTACCATCCACTTGAAGTGGATGGTAACCCATTCGCAAACGGGAAGGGGTCCCCATGGGACCCCTTCCCCTTTGTGAATGATCACAAAAACAATTTTTCAGAGCAGGTAGTGGTCCTATGGACCACTGCCTGCTCTGAAAAATACCGAAACAAAAGGTTTCGGTTTTTTTTCTAAGTGCAGCTCGTTTTCCTTTAAGGAAAACGGGCTGCAGATAGAAAAAAAAAAAACTGCTTTATTAAAAAGCAGTCACGGACATGGTGGTCTGCTGTCTCCAGCAGGCCACTATCCCCGTGAGTGCCCATACTCGCAATGGGGTCGCAAACTGCGACCCACCTCATAAATATTTATGAGGTGGGTCTTTGCGACCCCATTGCGAGTTGCAGAAGGTGTCTGAGACACCTTTCTGCATAGCAAATTGCGACTTGCAATTTGCGAGTCGCACAGACTCGCAAATTGCAAGTCGCAATTTGCTTTCTTCCTACATCTGGCCGAAAGTACTTTACTCCATCATCCTGGAGGAGAAATGGGCCATCCACCAGGATCACAATTAGGACCTTAGACTCTTTCTTAGAGCTCATAAACCTACAACGGATCAGTTCTGGAGGCTGTATCTGGGAATTCACACCAAGGTTGGATAGACGTGCTGCGTGGGTCTGCTGAACAGGTTTTTTGAGTGGCAAAGAGCTTCCAGAGAGACCAAATTGAAATCTTCACCCACAGAGGGCGCCTCTTGTTCAGGCTGATTTGGGTGGTTGGGCCCTGGTCCTCCGAAGGTCCAGAAGTCCAAAATGTTTTAGGTGTCACAGGTGGTCAGGTGGGAACATAAGGAAAAAGACCTCTTGCAGCTTTTTGTGTCCCTGTTTCTACACAAGATGTCAGCCAACTGATCCTTGGAGTCCTCTTCTTTGCCCTAGGTATAAGTGGGTGACACACTAAAGTATACAAAACCCTGATGGATGTAATGCGTAGATTAATTTCAGCCACTGGTAATCACTTGGGCTGCATCCCATTGAATCATAATTTTGCATGCCATGCCACCTCAGTTTGGACTCAGCCGTATGCAAATCAGTCTTGACCCTGCTCCATGGGAACAGTAACACACAAGATTTCAGTCCAGTACTTTCTGAACTGGAACACAAGCAGCCTAGGGCCAGTTTTGGCCGAGTTAGGGCTCATCAGCCAGGTATACCTTTGTTCCAGTGACACTGTGTATGGGACCCACGTCTTGGCATACTGTCCCACTTAGGTTGTGTAGGAGAGTGTCAGTAATAGAGGGACACTCATGTCTTTTATATAGTAGTTTATTAAGGCAAATAAGAGTTTGACAGTCTCAAATCTTTTATCCTTCGTCTGTCTTGGCTCTTTGTCTTTTCCTTCTCCTTTTATCTTCACATTTTCTCTCTTTGTTCTTCTTTTATCCAGAGGGCGACTCAGGAGGAGCATGTAAAGAAAGAAAAACACAGAGGGTTGGTATGTATGTTCTCCTTTGTTTTACTTTCCTTCTTTCCCCCCACTATTTCTGACTCTTTCTTTCTACCACTTTGCTTTCTTTTCTTTACCTGGGCTGCTATGTTTGCTTTAGTCTCTGTTACAGTCTTTCTCTCTGTCTTATACCCTTCCTTTTTTTCCTCCTTTGCTTCTTTCTTTTTATCTTCTCTTTGTATTTCCCTTTTCTTTCTGTCTTAGTTTATTTTCCTTTTCTTTAGCTGAGTTTCTTTCCGTCCTGTTCTATTTCCTGAGCTTGATTTCCTAGTTTTCTTCAAATGTCGCAATACACAAAAATGACGTATATATATAAACACAAATTTCAGAGAGAGCATAACCTGCATTTCCTTTTCTCTTTTGGTTTTGTTTTGTTTTTATCTCTATTTACACACCATATATAGAATATAACAGAAATGAATAAAGGAAAAACAAAAACAAGCTTTGTCTGTATAAGAAGAAGTTCACTTTATATTTTTATCAGCCCCTTTTTTGTATCTGTTTGAATACAGAAGGGAAAACAAACAAACGCCCCAAAAAATGAAGACAAATGTCCTTTTTCTCGCCCCTTTTCCTGTACCTGGTTAGGCCACGCTCTTCCTAGAGCGTGGCTGGCTTCAGCATCCTGCTGCCTCCTGTCTGTCGCGTCTGAGGCTTGGCTGCGGTGTTGTCTTTTTCTTCCCCAGCGTCGCGATCGGCTCTTCCATCGTTGTTTGGTTCTGCGGCGGCGGTGGTGGCCTCCGTTCCTCTTCTTCAGGGGCTTTAAAAGTCCACGCAACATCCAGCTTCTCTGCGTTCCCCAGCGCCGAGCAACAAACTTCTGGGTCAGGAAAGGAGGCACCGGAAGTACCCCCGGGGCCACAGGCGTCCAGGAACATACCCCCGGGGCACCTGAGAGTTGTGTCCACGGAAGACGCTCTGTTTCAGTCACTTCCCCCGGACAGTGGCCGTTCGGGCCACAGGTCAGAAGGATAACGGGAAAGGTAGTCAGCGTTGGAGAGGAGTGAGCCAGGCAAATGCCAAATCTGAAAGGAAAAGGATTGAAGGGATAAAAACCAACAGAGCACCCAAGCATTAGAGTCCTCATAGCGTGCCAACCAGGTCAGGGGCGCATGGTCAGTAAGTAACGTTAAGGTCCGACCTGCCAAATAATAATGGAAAGACTCAACAGCCCATTTGATTGCCAGACATTCTTTTTCAACGGTAGGGTAATGCCTTTCCTGGGGTAAGAGCTTGCAACTTAGGAAGACTATAGGATGATAGAGCCCATTCTCATCAGCCTGAGAAAGGACAGCCCCGAGCCCCTGATCTGAGGCATCTATTTGGACCTGAAAAGGCTTCTGAAAATCAGGACAACGCAACACCGGCTTGATAGTCAGGAGATGTTTCAAGTGCTCGAAGCGGGCTTTCTCTATATCTGTGAGATGAGTAATTTGAGGAATGAATCGTCAGTAGTATCATACCATCCCTAAGAATACTCTGATATCCTTTTTTTTCCAGGGAAGGGGAATTTGTGTAATGGCCTGCACTTTCTCAAGTTGAGGTCTCAATACTCCATGTCCCATTACATATCCCAAGTAATTAGTGGTCTCATACCCAATCTTAAATTTATCTGGGTTCGCTGTTAGACCAGCATCTCTAAGGGCATGTAATATGTTGGTCGCGTGGGAGATGTGCTCCTCCCAAGAAGTACTATAGATGATAATGTCATCTAAGTAGGCAGCTGCATAATTTTGAAAGGGTCGGAGTACCATGTCTATTAATCATTGGAAGGTGGCAGGTGCGCCATGTAGGCCAAAAGGAAGGACTTTAAAGTGATAAAGACCGAAGGGGGTGGCAAATGCAGTTTTCTCTTTATCTTCTTCATTTAGGGGTATTTGCCAATAACCTTTGGTGAGGTCTAGTGTGGGCATATATCTGGCTTTCCCTAAGCGTTCCATTAAATCATCGATTCTAGGCATTGGGTAAGTATCAAAATGAGAAAGAACATTCAATTGTCGAAATCAATGCAAAATCTAATTGTTCCGTCTGGCTTTGGAACCAGAATGATGGGAGAACACCAAGGACTGGAGGACCGTTCAATGATACCTGCCTGTAACATCTCTTCTACTTCCTGTTCAACTAGCTTCCGTCTGGCTTCGGGTATTTGATACGGTCTTTGTCTGGCTACCTTGTCTCCTATTGTTCGTATGTGATGTGTATTAAATGTGTTTTGCCAGGGGTTTTTGAGAAAACATCTAAATTATTATTCACTAACATAGACAGTTGTGAACTCTGAAGGGGAGAGAGAGAAGCACCGAACTGAGGGCAACATTTTGTTGTTTTATTTTGTGCCTCTATGGGGCATAGTGGTAGGTCGTCCATGGTTCCAGTATTAACATATAGAATACGGCGGGAATCATCTGTTTCATGACATGGTTTTAAGAGATTGATGTGGTATATTTGTTCTCTCCCGGTACCTGTGGGTATTTCTATCTTATAAGTAACAGGAGTGACTTGTTCTAAGATAGTATATGGGCCTTGCCAATGGACCAGAAGCTTATTCTCTGTAGTAGGTAACAATACTAACACCTTCTGTCCTACGTCTAGAGTTCTAGGTCTACTGGTTTTGTCAAAATAGTTCTTTTGTTTTTCTTGTGCATCTCTTAGACACGTGTGAGCCGCTTCCCACACTTTGTATAGGGTCTCTTTTAAGTCCTTTGCATAGGTTAGAACAGCTTTGCCTTCTTCATCTACTTCTTCCCATTGCTCTACAAGCATGTTTAATAAGGTGCGAGGTTGATGACCAAAAAGGAGCTCAAAGGAACTATGGCCTGTGGATGATTGGATGTGTGTACCGAGGGTATAGAGAACCAGGGACAATTTTTTCTCCCGGTTCTTTCCTGACTCATTAATGGTTTTCTGAAGGAGATTCTTAATTGTTTTATTGTAGCGTTCGACTATTCCATCAGCTTGGGGGTGGTAAACTGATGTTCGTATCTGCCAGATTCCCAATATTTGACAAACTTTTGACATTAAGCGGGACATGAAGGGGGTCCCCTGGTCTGCAAGTATCTCTTTGGGAAATCCTACTCAAGAAAAGAATTCTACCATAGCCTGGGCTATCGTTTTTGTGGTCATACGAGCAACGGGAATGGCCTCAAGATATCTGGTAGCATAATCTACCAGAACTAGTAAGTATTGGTGTCCTTTTACCGATGGAGTTAACGGGCCTACCAAATCCATACCAACTTGTGTGAATGGCACTTCTATTATGGGAAGAGGTTGGAGTGGAACTTTATATTCGTTGGAGGGATTAATGAGTTGGCATCTGGGACAGGCCTGGCAATGCTTCCGAACATCCCCGTATACCACACGCCAATAAAATCTTTTTGTTATGGACTCCACTGTTTTTTCTCTAATGAGGTGTCCCTCACCTTTATCACCATGTGCTAAGTGCAGTTCTTGATCACGAAATATCTGTGGGTCCACTAACTGTGCATTTCGGTTATTGGAGTTCAGACAGACTCTATACAGTAAATCGTTCTAAGTTAAAAAGTAGGACCTACCAACTGATTCTCAGGAGTTAGGGCTTCCTGCCAGGCATTTTTCAGGGTTGGGTCTTCTCTTTGAGATTGTCGAAATTGACTGGCAATAGATAGGACGGTCTTCGGAGGATCAGAAGGAGAGGATTCCATCAAGTATAGCCTATTATTCTCCCTCTTTTGTGATTTTGTGAGTTTCTTCCTTGGATGGGTCTCCTCTATGATAGAGGATGCGAATGGCGCTTCCTTCCACCAATTTTCCGTAGGGTTCTGTTGCTTTAACCTATCTAAAAGATCTGGGAAGGCTTCATAGTCCATCCCGATAATAAGATCTTCACCTAAATTAGGTATTACCCCAACTGATATATACTCCTCTTGTCCTCTCCAATTAATTGCTATAGTAGCAACTGGATTTAGTTTCTGGTCTCCGTGTACACAAGTAATCAATACTTGTATATCCCTTTTCCACTGTCCGGGTTGTACATGTGTTTTGTTTACTACGCTTTGATTACATCCAGAGTCTATTAATATGAACCTTTTTTTCATTATTGACTAACATGGGGGTGGTATATTTAGTTTTGCCTGACCCTGCCCATAAAACCCGTCCTCTGGCTAGTCCTATTTCCCTAGGTTCTTCTTGTTCTTTCTTAAGGGGACAGTGTCGAGCTATGTGGCCCCATTCAGCACAATGGAAGCATTGGGGCTCCATATTAAAGTCTCTGGGTGGAGCCTGTGTTTTTACAAGCTAGGGCCTGTGGTCGGTTTTACAAAAAGCGGTTTAGAGATAGAACTCTGACTGGAGAGAGGGACAGTCTTGGTGGTAGAGCTCCTAAACTCTGGGGCCCGATGGAAGGCGCATGCTAAATCAATAGCAATAGTATTATTGAGGTTTGGATGTTGCCGGATCCAGTTTCTTGTGGAGGGAGGAAGAGCATCCAAATATTGTTCTAACATTACGGTATCAAACATAGTGTCCTTGGATGTTTCTGTGGGATTTAACGATTTTCCCGCGGCGTATTGTACTCTATAATACAGTGTGCAAGGATTCTCCTGGGGGGCCCACTTGGTTTGTCGGAACCTGACCCAATAGCTCTCTTGATCTAATCCAAATCTCTCCAGGATGGCTTTCTTGATCTCAGCATAGGGCGTCGCACCACCAGGATTTACCGCCTGGTAGGCGACTTGTAGTGTTCCTGTAAGGAGAGGTGCAATGTATTGTCCCCACTTCTCTGCCGGCCAGTTAGCGGAGCTAGCAACCCATTCAAAATTGGTAAAGAAGGAGTCTGGGTCTTCATTTTCCTGGTACTTTTGCAGTACACTACTGGGGACATTGGGATGTATTTTGCTGCTGGCTATGGTGTCAGTCATTTTCCCCAGAGCCGTCTCGTGAACCAGTTGGTTATTGGCAATGATCGTCGCCTGACTGTTCAAGGCTGTCTGTAGGGCCTCCCTCTCTACCTTAGCTTCTCAGAGTTGCTCTTCGCATAAGAGCTGCAGATGTCTCTGGCCTTCCGCTAACTGGGCAATCATGTCAGCTAATGATGGTTTGTCCTCCATTTTCTAACTCTGCTTTGGTTGAGGATACCGGGGTAAATAAAATGATTCCACTTCTGACACCACTGTAGGAGAGCGTCAGTAATAGAGGGACACGTGTGTCTTTTACATAGTAGTTTATTAAGGCAAATAAAAGTTTGACAGTCTCTAAATCTTTTATCCTTGGTCTGTCTTGGCTCTTCATCTTTTCCTTCTCCTCTTATCTTCACGTTTCTCTCTTTGTTCTTCTTTTATCCAGAGGGTGACTCGGGAGGACCATGTAAAGAAAGAAGAACACAGAGTGTTGGTATGTATGTTCTCTTTTGTTTTACTTTCCTTCTTTCCCCTCACTGTTTCTGACTTTTTCTTTCTACCACTTTGCTTTCTTTTCTTTTCTTGGGCTGCTATTTTTGCTTTCCTCTCTGTTACAGCCTTTCTCTCTATCTTTTACCCTTCCTTTTTTTCCTCCTTTGCTTCTTTCTTTTTATCTTCTCTTTGTATTTCACTTTTCTTTCTGTCTTAGTTTATTTTCCTTTTCTTTAGCTGAGTTTCTTTCCGTCCCGTTCTATTTCCTGAGCTTGATTTCCTAGTGTTCTTCAAATGTCGCAATACACAAAAATGACATATATATATATATATAAACATAAATTTTAGAGAGAGCATAAACTGCTTTTCCTTTTCTCTTTTGGTTTTGTTTTGTTTTTATCTCTATTTACACACCATATATAGAATATAACAGAAATGAATAAAGGAAAAACAAAAGCAAGCTTTGTCTGTAGCCCACTTTATATTTTTATCAGCCCCTTTTTTGTATCCGTTTAAATACAGAAGGGAAACAAACAAACAAACACATTTTTTTTAAGACAAACGTCCTTTTTCTCACCCCTTTTCCCGTACCTGGTTAGGCCACGCTCTTCCTAGAGCGTGGTCGGCTTCAGCGTCCTGCTGCCTCCTGTCCGTAGCGTCCGAGGCTTGCCTGCGGTGTTGTCTATTTCTTTTCCAGCATCACAGTCGTTGTTTGGTTCTGCGGCAGCGGAGGTGGCCTCCGTTGCTCTTCTTCAGGGGCTTTAAAAGTCCCCGCACCATCCAGCTTCTCGTCGTTCCTTGGCGCCGAGCAAAAAAATTCCGGGTCGGGAAAGGAGGCACCGGAAGTACCCCCTGGGGCCACGGGCATCCGGGAACGTACCCCCGGGGCATCCGAGGGTTGCATCCCCAGAGGACGCTCTGCTACAGGTTGGCAAAATAAAGTGCACAAAAAAGTGATGGATGGAATGCTTGAATTATTCACAGCCCCTGGTATTTACTTTGACCCAGCCATTTGCAAATCAGCATTGACCTTAGTCAAATGGGAACAGTTAAGCCCAAATTTCTGTCTCATTATGGCACTAGTTGGCAATAGTTTGTGCAACAAGTTTCTGTCTATTGTTTTACGATCAAGACAATAGGTTCCACTTTTTTGCATGGCTTGTTCACTCATTAGTTCTCCATAACTGTAGCAGTATTCACCCAATTGTGCTCTCCAAACATTTGTGGCAGTGCTGTACAAAGTTTTTACTCATATGAGACCACCTCAGCACAAGTGCTACATTATTTGTATTGTTATTAATATTATTAGCTAATATAGTACTATTGTACATAACAAGTGATAATACTAACCAATTTAATGATCCATAAACTGCAGCTGACAAGATTGTGCCTTTTTCTCAAAAGATCTCAAGCAAGCTGCCTGCCCCCCTTTTTCAAAAAAAGCCTGAAACCGATCCCTTAAATGCCTTGGATTATATGCTTATTTTGGAGTGTGATATTGTTATAGGACAGGGTTAGTGTGATCCTAAGGGGTTGTACAATTGGCCTTCTGGGACCAATGTAATCCTCTGAGACACTTATAAATCATAGTTATTTTAATTTGCAGTAAATGTCTCCCTTTTGAGTTTCACTGTTCCTTAATAACTCCACCATGCACCTTAGTCCCTCTGCTAGGTATAACATGGGGCAGGAGTTTCCTCAACACTTAGGGCCTAATTACGTGTGGCCCTTGTCAGATGCAATGATTGTCACATCTATTAACATCTCACACTCGTGTTGGGAATTTACTTGGGTTGTACAAAGTATGCTTTTGAAACCTAGTAGCCCAGGACTTTCTGTAGATAGTTGGTTTAACCAGTCTTGTAGGAGGGTATCAACTCTGCTCCTTGAGGCATTTAAGGAGTTGCCTAGGGACTGCAGCAAAATTCGAAGCCTTAGATCAGAGAATAAAAAAACTGTGCAACTCAAGAAAAAGGAGCTTAAAAATTAATCTTGGAGCTTGCTGATAAGGGCACGCAAATTAAGGGAGGCTAGGGCCTTTTGGCAAGAGGCTTATAAGGTGTGACCTGTGTGTCCCAAACCTAACTCTGTTATTACTTCCATCACCCCGGAGGCTTGGGTTGCCCACTTTAAGGAGGTTTATAGTGGGAGATCAACCAATAATCAAGATGAGGAGGGGGTTGTTTACCCTTTGCCCATCAATTTTACAGTCAAGAAATGGGAAGCTATCAACGAGATCCCCTCCAAAAAAGCCCTGAGTCCGGATGGAGTACCTATGGATCTCTATAAATCAGCACCAAATGTATGGGCACTTCTTTTGTGTAATTCGTTTAACAAAGCAAATATACTGTTTTGAAGCAGGGCTCCATGTGCATGACCTTCATGGACCTGACCTGTGCCTTCAACAGTGTGGTTATATCGAAACTTTGGGTGATCCTATCTACCCCCAACCACCCTTGGGGTGGAGGTGTTACTTGGTGAATACCACTGCACTATGATCTTTCAGCGTCAGTAAGGTCTGGCCCAAATGGGGAGAGGACTGACAGTTTTAAATTAAGAAGAGGGGTGCGGCATGGCTGTGTGTTGGCTCCAGCTCTGTTTCTTTTGGATATTAATGGCCTTGGTGCAGCCCTCTCCAATACTGTGTCAGATGTCTCTACCATTGGCAGGAAAAAGGTCCCAGTTTTCCTCTATGCAGATAATGTGTTTCTGGTCTCCAAAACCCCTATTGGGTTAAATTTTATTTTCCAAGAATTTGTGACCTTCTTGGGCACTTTTGGCTTGGCCACAAATGAGACAAAAGCTTTTGTTATGGTTTGTAAGCTCAGGAAGTGTAAAATGCAGGGTATTTTTCTGCATGGTCACCCTATTGCTGAGGCTGAGGAGTTCTCATACTTCGGAGTTGTCATGGATGCCAGGTGTAATTGGGGCCCTTGTGTTGCCAGGGTGAGGCAGATATTTTTAGGCTCAGTATGTAACATTTCAACCTGGCTTAGCGTATTGGTAAAAAACCAATTGCCCCTTTTATGAATATCTATAGGGGGAAATGTCTCCCGGTCCTCCCGGTATCTGAGGTCTTGTTAACACTCGCTCTCTCCAAATTGAGCAGAACAGAGTGCTTAGGTGATTTCTGGGGGTCCCGCTAGCATGCCCAACCTATATTATCCATCAAGAGTTATGAATGGAGTATGCTGGGACACCATTAATGTGGCACAGCACGCCTGCTTTTGCGGTGTTCCATCTGGTCCAATCCTTATGCCATGCTCAATATAGAGATCGTCAGTGACTGTCTCTGGTGTGAGAAAGGCATGGTTATTGCCTTGCTATAATATTTTAACACTGCTTTCATGAATTTTGGCAGGCCCACCCTTTTTACAGATCCATCTTCTATTCATAAATCAAATATCGCTTAGGTTAAATCTGCCCATATAGTGAGGGTGAGATATTTTGAGGGAGGAAATTGAATTTAAAAAAGGGTCCTTGACGGGGCGTGTCCAAGATGGTGGGGCGCTAGGACGTGCCCGTCCGAGCTCCGCCGCCTCGACCCGCAAAAGCGCCTTTCGGCCCGGCGGGGCGAAGCCTGGAGGCTCCCCCCGAATTGTGAAGCACCCCCGGGGGTTCTTTGCTGCTCGGCAGTGGCCCTGATCTGAGCCGCGCCGCTCCCACGGGGAGAACAGAGATCGGGGCGAGGCCGCGGAGCTCAGCGCCAGGAGCTCGGGGACCAGAGGGGCTCACACTGGACCCCGGGAGCAGCTGGACTGCGGCGTGGGCCTCGGCCCGAGACGCCTGAGCGCCCTGGAGGAGTGGGGCGCTCCCGCATGAGCATCTGGATTGGGAGCTGTAGGCCGGTGCTCTCCACCCAGGCGCCTGTGAGTGGGCTCGCGTAGAGGATCAAGGCCCTGATGGAAGACAGGGGGCCCTGCTTCTTGGCCCCAATACTGCTGCACTTCATCATTTAACCTTTAACTACGCGTGGGCCCGCATACAGGGGTGGAAGAGGCATCTGAAGCGGATCCTTGCAAGTGGTGGCTGCCCGGTGTTGGATCCAGGCGCGATCTCTAACACAGTGGCATTTGATGATCGGTCTCAGACGGAGACTTTGGAGGACCTGCAGGGTTGAGCCGGCGAATCGTGATTAGGCTGGTGCGCCATGGCGACGTCTAAATCCAAACGGGAGCGCTCAGTGAGGGACATGCTTGCGGGGGCGCGCCTGACATCTGGGAGTATGGTGGAGGACTTACCGAAGGCCCCGGAGAGTCGGGTGGAGACAGACCCAAACGAGAGTTCTCCTGTGACGAAGGGCTTTCTGACCTCCCTGTTTGTTTCGCTCCGGGGCGATATCCAAGAGCTACGTAGAGACATCTCACAGGAGGTGAAGGAGTTTCGAGAAGAGGTTACCTCCTTGGGTGAACGAGTATCGCAGCTAGAAGATGGTGAGGTCCCTCGCGGTGAGGAAGTGGCGGGCCTGCAACAGGAGGTAGTCCGCCTCCGAGAGCAGCAGGACCTCCTCCAGATAGCGGTCGAGGATTTGGAAAACCGCTCGAGGCGACAAAATATTCGCATTAGAGGGGCTCCGGTTGGTGCTGAAAAGGAGGACATTGGGGACTACGTGGTGGACCTGTTTCGCTCTCTGCTTGGCCCGGACGAGACACAGGAGGTGGTCCTGGATCGGGTTCATCATGTCGGGCGTGCTGGTGGCCCTGGAGATCACCCTCCGGACATCCTAGCCTGTGTCCATAATTTTGTCCTTAAAGAAAAGATCCTACAGCGGGCCCGCAGTCTTCAGCAGGTACTCTTTCGAGGGCATGAACTTCAACTATTTCACGACCTATCTGTGCGGACTTTGCAGAGGTGGAGAGAATTCAGACCGATCACGGATCACCTGCGAGCGCACAATGTATCCTATTCTTGGGGCCACCCGTTCCGCTTGGTCTTCCGCTGGGAGGAGCAGCTCCGGCAGGTTAAATCTGTTTTGGAAGCCAGCCGCATCCTGGGTCTGGAGGATATAGGCCGGGAGGCGAGCGAGGAGGCGATCCTGCCAGCCGGGGGTCCTCCCCGTTGGTGGAGGAAAGAGAAAAGAAGGAAGCTACAATGCCCAAAGGCCTCGGAGCTGAGGTCAGAGAATCTGTTTTGAACAGCGTGGCCGCCGGAACTTCAGCCTAGGGAGAGCAGCCGGGGGTGCCCAGGATTACTTTGGGCTGTGTTGCTAATAGCATGCTGATCGTGAACAGGGTCGGGCGAGGGGGCGATGGACCTGGTTACATGACATGGGTGGATATATTGCCCCATGGAGACTTTACCTCGTGAAGATGGATGATCGAGGACTTCTGTGTTCTATGCACCTGTTGTGCGTATTAGTTGTTTGTTGTTGGGTTTCCCTGCAATACTGGCTCTCTGTAGAGATACCCTCGGGCCTGGGTGTTCTAGGTGGTCTAGATCTCTATGTGGGGGGTGGTCCTCTGGCGTGCTCCCTTCTCCTTTGCTTGTTCCCCTCAGTATAGGATATGATCATTAAATGTATAAGCTTAAATGTTCGGGGGCTCAATAACCCTACCAAGAGGCTAGCCATCCTATCTGCCTTAGAGAGATCGGGGAGTCATATATGTCTTCTGCAGGAGACGCACATTGTCTTCAAAGATACTTTTCGTATGCGCTCTAAGTGGGTCCCCAGGCAGTTCTGGTCTTCGCTACCATCAAAGCATGCAGGGGTGGCGATACTTCTATCACGCTCATTCCCTGGGGAAGTGATATCAAAATTGCATGAGGTTCCAGGGAGGCTTTTAGCCATGAGGTTTAGACTGGGGGGCTTTTCCTTCACGATTGCTTCCCTATATGCACCTAACTCCCAACAGGAAATCTTCCTAAGACAGGCTTTGACTCCGCTGCTCCAATCCCCTGATGGTGCTGTCCTGTTGGGGGGCGATTTTAATTTGGTGATGGACGGGGACCTGGATCGTTCAGGCCATCGCTATGGGCAGACGGGGTCTCTGTCGGATGCTGGTCGTCAGTGGCTGAGTGAGTGTGGCCTGGTGGATGTGTGGAGGAGTGCGCACCCCACGTTAAGGGACTATTCCTTTTACTCAGCAGCAACTAAAACGTACGCTAGGTTAGACCTTTTTCTGGCAACACAGGAGCTTAGGGACACAGCGATTGAGCCGCGAGCTTTGTCAGACCACGCCCCGGTTACAGTTGAGATTCATATGAACACTCGCGGGTAGGCGCATCGGGGTGGCGATTTAGGGATTCGATGCTTCAGAATGGTGCGAAGGGCAATAATAGATTATCTCAGCTTTAACGATGATGGGACAATAAGCATTGCGACGCTGTGGGAGGCACTGAAGGCTGTGCTGAGGGGCGAGGTGATGTCGCTTTCTGCTAGAGACAATAAGGCAAGGAGTCGACTCAGGGAGGACTTAGAGCAGCGACTGAGGGTGTTGGAGCGTTTACATGAGCACACCGGTGCTCCTAGAATATGGCGAGAGCTTGAGAAAGTGAGGAAGCAGCTGAGGAGGTTGGACTGGGACAGGGCAGAGTTTGCCGTAGTCCGCCTTAAACAAAAGTACTATGCAGGAAGCAACAAGTGCGGGAAGCTACTGGCCCATAGGTTGAGAGCGCAGCGCGCGACGTCAATGATAAAAATGGTTCGCTCTCCATCGGGAGCAGAAGCGCGTACGAGCGACCAAATAGCGGAGGCTTTTGCGGAATTCTATCGAGGTCTATATGGGGCCAAGGAGCCGGCACCTCAACTCCGGAATCCTTCTTAGAGGGTATAGCAATTACTCCCTTGACTGTAAAGGAGGCAACCTCGTTAGATCAACCTAAAAGGGCAGAGGAGGTCATATCAGCAATCGCACGGCTGCAGACCGGGAAGTCACCTGGCCCCTATGGTTTTTCTGCACTTTTTTATAAATCCTTCTGTATGGAACTTGTACCTGTTTTGGTGGGACTCTTTAACTCCTTTCGTCAAATGGGCGCCCTCACGCCTAGCATGCTAGATGCTACTATCGTGGTTATCCCGAAACTGGGAAAGAACCCCGAGGAATGTGCCTCATACAGGCCGATTTCCCTCCTTGATGCCAAATTATTTACTTGCATTTTTGCACACCATCTAAACTAATATATGCCGGGGGTTGTGGATCCCGACCAAGCGGGATTTATACCGCATAGGCAGTGTAGTGACAATACTAAGCGACTGCTCCAACTATTGGATAAAACCGAACGCTCTCGTAGGGAAGCGCTCTTCCTATCTATCGATGCTGAAAGGGCGTTTAATAGGGTTTACTGGCGCTAGAGCGCTTTGGGCTGGGTCCAGGATTCATGGCATGGATTCGCTGCATTTATCAGGCGCCGCGGTTGGCGGTTTGAGTTAATGGGACGCTCTCTTTACAGTTCGCTGTCCAAAGAGGGACCAGGCAGGGGTGCCCACTCTCGCACCTCTTGTTCGCGCTCTACGTGGAGCCTATGGCGCAGAGGCTCCGGGACAATCCTCAGATCACAGGCGTGAAGTTTGGGGGGGATGAGCATCTCATATCGTTATATTCTGACGACGTCATCCTTACTTTGGCGGAGCCTATGACCTCATTGCCGGCGGTAATGGGTGTATTAGAGGAATTTGGACGGGTCTCGGGATTCCGGATGAACATGCTAAAATCGCAGGCTATGGGCAAGTTTATCAGTGCTGAGCATGAAAGGGAACTGAAGGCCTGATTCCATTTTATATGGTCTTCCTCAGGGCTTCCGTACTTGGGGATCGAGCTGGGCTCCACAGTCGCACGCACGGCGTCGTTGAACTACGCGAAACTAATCCGGGAGGTGCAGTGTGATTTAGAGACATGGGGGAGACTTAAACTGTCTTGGTTGGGCAGGGTGGCGGCAGTGAAGATGACCATCCTTCCACGTATACTGTATCTGTTTCAGGCGCTCCCGCTGGAGCCCCCGCCGCAAACGATAGCGACCCTCCAAACGGCGGTTCTAAGATTTATATGGGAAGGCGGCGCATCTACCACAACAGGTGCTGTATCGCCCTAAGCAGGAGGGCGGGCTGGCGGTCCCCTGCCTCCTTCGATACTTCCAAGCAGCACAACTGCGTTTCCTCTTGGAATGGAGCCGACCGTCTTCTGAGAAGCATTGGTGTTTCATGGACCAGGTAGTGGCTGGCTCTCACATATGGAAGGAACCCTGGCTTAGGCGCCGTCACAGAGCGCGGGGGTTGTATGTATCCCTGGTCACGGAGGTTTCGATGAGGGTGTGGGATCGGGTGACCGGCAGGGTTGGTTTGACGCCCTTCCCGTCCCCAATGACTCCCTTGGGTGCGAACCCTGATTTTGGTCCGGGCCTACAGTCTGAAGCATTGGGTCGATGGTATGAGGGGGGCTGTAAAAGGGTGGGATATTTATTTGATGAGCAGGGGGTTATCCCCTTTGACCAGCTGAGGGATACATATGGCCTAACCGAGGCTGACAGGATGATGTACTATCAAATACGACACTGGGCCCTGCTTCCAGCCAATAGGATATTAATAGACAGGCCGTTAACACCGTTTGAAAAATGGATCCTAATGAAAAAGGGCGATAAGCGTGTGGTTTCTGAGCTCTATGCTCTCTTGCGGGGAGGCCCGCCAGCCCAAGACTAAGGGTCAATTGAGATGGGAGAGGGAACTGGATAGAGAGCTATCGGAAGACGAGTGGGAGAGTATTTTTTATAGGGCGCACCACACAGCTTACAATGCAGCAGGCACAGAGACAGCCTATAAAGTGGCCTCCTCCTGGTATTACACCCCAGCAAGGATCCATGCTTGGGATCACGATAAATCTAGTCTTTGCTGGAGGGGGTGTGGGGGAGGGGGGTCGCTTGTGCATTTGCTATGGCCCTGTCCCAAACTACATCGGTACTGGAAGAACATAATAGACACTATTGACACGGCTTTTGACACTCAGATCCCTAGATTCCCTGCGTATATCTTGTTGGGCCTTCCCAACCCTCTCACTTTTCCCCTGAGATCATTGAAGGGACGGCAGATGGCCTTAGCTTTAAATGCTGCAATACAGTTATTGCTATCCGTGTGGGGGACTGAACAGATCCCGACAACAGTTTCATGGCTACACACATGGCTCTGGTTTATCCTCGCTATGGAAAAGCTCACCCTGACTTCCCAGCAGCGGAGCGGGGACTTTAAAGAACTTTGGCAACCATACTTACGAATTCTATCTGGGGAGTTTTCAGAACTGACATGTCCGACTTATTTGAGGGTTCTGAATTTGAATTGAGTGGATGGGAGCGAACCTTTAGGGAGATGTATACATAGGACCAGGACTATATTGTAAAGAAGCCTGGGACTGTTTGATTCTTGTATTGTCAGCCAGCTGTGGGGAAACGAAGTTGCACTTTGCATTTAAGTTTTTTTGTTTTTTTCTATTGTTGCGCATGGAGTAAGCTGTCTATGAACCTAATGGTAATACTTTGATGTGTTGCGTATGCAATGTTCTATAATTGAAAAGTCAAAAAACAGATTTGATCCATAAAAAAGGGTCCTTGAGTGAGTACATGGAGAGCCACAATACTCTATCACTTGAACCCTATATAGAATGGATTGCTAGCTCTTCGGATAGGTGTCTGCCCACTAGATTTAGACTGGGGTTTATCAGGTGACATCTACGATTTCCCCTGGGCCAATTTGATCTTGCAAAAGTGCTATTATGCCCAGGTGACGAGTCCGCCTCGCAAAGTTTGATGCATTTTATTTTTTTCTGTGGATTTTTTATTGACATCTCCAAAAAGTATTTATTTCCACGTATACACTGTCAGGGAATAAGAACTTCTAGGTCAGCCCTGGTTTTTCTGCAACAATTGAAGTCCCCCTCAATTTGTGTCCATGTTTGTTTGTTTTTAAAGAGTGCTATTAGGAGAAGAAAATCTCTAATGTTTCAATTTGATAATTTTAAACTTTTCTTTAGGTTGATTTTTATTGTGCATTACTATGCTCCAACTCTGCAATATTTCTGTTCTGTTTTGCTGGAGTCTGCTCTGTGCTGTGGTTGACCCTCATTGTTCATTAGGTGGCTCTAGCCCTGCAACATCTTTTTGCTGGAGTGTGCTGTATACCTAGGGGGACCCTCATTGTAAATTTTGTGGCCACAGTCCTGCAACACCTTCTGTATTGCTGGAGTCTGCTGTATGCTGATGTTTTTTTCCCTTTACTAACTTATTATCTTTTTACGATTTTATATCTTTTGATAATGTATGGTGATGTGTTTTTATCTGTGTTTTTATGGCCACTTTTGTGACCGAAATAAAGAAGATAACTAACTAACTAACTAGATACCTGGTGCAATAATTATCAACTGTTCTGACTTTTGGGGAAATAACGTGGATTTTGATGTTTACTGCACCAAAATGTGTGTGTCCTACATATCAGACCTTTTTAACCTGTTAAAATCTGCCATGTTCTTGCTGTCAAAATTTAAGGGAAGATGCAAACTTTATCAAATACGGTAATCACTTTGTGTGATAAACATCAAACCACTTATAATTGCGGTCTGTGAATAAACAGGCATTTGTGTAGGCATCTCAATTTCAAAGGCTATGTAAAATTAGGCCACACATAGTTAACATCATTGGGTAAAGACCCCTTCACACTGTGGAGACCTGTTTTACTCCATAGTGTCTTAAATAAGTGGGTGTTTTATGCTTATGTAAATGTTCAGTGAGGGATCTCTGCCATACCCTTTTACACTGCCCTCTGCTTCGGACCCTTTAGATGCTTTCTAGAAAGATCCAGAATAAATCTCCTGTTATTTGGTATTCAACCACATATATTCTTTTGACAAAACCATAGCAGATTTATAAGAGAACAAATGACTTTAACCCTAGTTCGGCAACACCACTTTGACCATCTCTGTTCGCTGGGAACTGGCCATGTTACTAAATGAGATGTGCCACGCTTCCAGGTCGCACAACTCCGACAGCAAAATCATACACCCACGCTTTACTGAAAGAGACATGTGCACTCAATCTAACGGCTGAACACAAGCGTTCAAATTATATCATTTAAACATCTCTCAGACGTTGAGTATTTGTAATGATACAAATAGCATATTGAGGCAAAAACAAAAGTCTCAGGCCCTCATTTCTACTTTGGCAGTCTTTTGTGAAGACCACCGTTGAAGCGGGTGCCAAAAGACTGCCAGTGTTGGCGGTTCAATGACCGCCGTATTACGTGTCACCTATGGATTTCTGCCCATAAACAGGCAGAAATCTGACACCGTCGGCCTGACAGATGGCGGGTGAGAGTCCAAAGACTGCCGTATTACGTGTCACCTGCGGATTTACACCCACAAACAGGCAGAAATCTGACATCGTCGGCCCGACAGATGGCGGGTGAGAGGCGGTTCCACCGCCAGTACCGCCACACCGGAAGGACTTCGCCCACCATGTTACAAGCAGTAATATGGCACGGCAGTCCTTGCACAGCGGTGCGGCATTGGCGGTGGAACCGCCAACATCTACCTGCTCCCGGAAGTCCACCTCGACGTGGGCTGCTGTGCGGCCCAGACAGGTAGGTGGACCAACCAGAAGGGTGTGTGTGTGGTAGGTGCATGTGTGTGGTATGTGCGTTATGTGTGCGACCATGTGTGTGTGTGTCAGAATGGGTGTGCGTGCATGTGTGGGTGACTGTATGCGTGCGTGGTGGTGGGGGTGTGAATGTATGCGGAGGGTGTGTGTGCATGAATGCGGAGGGAGTGTGTGTATGAATGCGGAGGGTGAGTGTGAGTGTGTGTGTGTGTGTGCATGAATGCATAGAGTGTGTGTGCGTGAATGCAGAGGGTGTGTGTGTGTGTAGAATGGGGAGAGTGGGTGTGTGTGTGTGTATGAATGCAGAGGGTGTGTGTGTGTGTATGAAGGCGGGGGTGGGTGTGTGTGTGTGTGTGTGCATGAATGCAGAGGGAGTGTGTGTGTATGAATGCAAGGGTGTGTGTGTGTGTATGAATGCGGAGGGTGGGTGTGTGTGTGTGCATGAATTTGGAGGTGTGGGGGGTATGAATACAGAGGGAGTGCGTATGCGTGCAAGCGAGTGGGGATGCGTGTCTGTGTGCGGTTTGGTGGGGGTGTCTGTATGAGTGTGTGTGGTTGGGTGGGGATGGTTGGGTGTATGCGTGCGGTCAGGTGGTGGGGTATGTCAGGAATTGTGTGGGTTAGTGGGGGTGTGTGTCAGGAAGTGTGTTGATGTGTGGGGGTGTGTGTGTCTGCAAGTGTGTGGACGTGTAGGGATGAGCGTGCCAGTGGCAGGAATGGGGATTCCTGTCACCGGGTGCGTTACTGCCAGGGTTTTCATGGCAGGGTGACCATCGCAAAAAAGCCTGCCTCATAATATTGCCGTCAGTCTTAGGGATGCCGCCAGCGTGGAAGAGCTCACCGGCAGCCGCGCCGGTCCGACCGCACAGGAGGGGCGGTGGCGTTGGCTTTGGCCAAACCGCCAAACTCATAATGCAGCTGTCTTTACCGCAGCGGTAAGACTGCCACCGCGATCATGGCAGTCTTAAGACCGCCACATTCATAATGAGGGCCTCAGTCACTAGTATAAACTTTTCTTGTAGCATTTCACATTAATTATGTGATATGCCTGGTGTTTTGCTTATACTAAAATGTGAATATATCTGTGTTTATTTCTGGGGATCAAAGTGATCTGAATCAGGAATATAAACGTGAATGGTTACATCATTTAGCCAGTACATCAACTTTCCTAACAAGGTATTTATACATGTTGACTCCTACAAAGCCTAGCATGAATGACAAGTAAAGGTATTGTTGCAAGCCATAAAGCATTTGGGCCACAATCCACATATACATTGGCCACACCATATCTTTGAATGTGAAACACATTTTTGTTTATTAAAATGCTAACGGCCATCTGAATCATGCAGATCCCCAACTCTGCTGCAGCTCACTTTATTTATCTCTCTCTGCTGGAATTAACTTTTTTATATAGCCTTCATCTCCTCATCTACATGCAGCTTCTTCATGGAAGATTATACCTTCATAACACACCAGCCCTTGAAAACTAATTTGCAGCTTTACCTCAACACATGAATTTATGACGAAATAAGTTGCATTCACTAGATTATGGTGAGATTACTACTGAGTCATTTTGAACATCCATTTATTCACCTATGACTGGAGCTAACCTTAAGATCAATGTGTATATGGGTGTCTTTCCGAGTCCCTGCTATGATCTTTATCACATGCATGCGGACACCTTTCTCTTACTAATCCTCAGTAATTCACAGTTCCCTGCTTCTGTGCCTATGTTTGTAACTTTAATAATACAAAAAAGAGCAACAAAATATTACCTTGTGGGCCTGGGTAATTGTAATGAACAACAAAGATGCCACAAAGGATTTGTTTAAATACACCATTATTTTGAATAATCATCTATTGGTTTGATGATGTTCATTCATAACATCTCAATTCAATTGACCTATAAATTCCATCAAAAACATGATTTGTACCATAATCACAAATAAATCCCACAAATAATGACAAAAATATTAGAGACAGGGTAAGAAGAACACAGCAATATTATGAGACATAAACAATGACACATAGGGACACAGGCACATCTGAGCAAAGGTACATGGGGATACTGAAAGTGACAGTCATGCACAGAGTGGGACAACAACTGTAAGGCAGGGAGACTATGGGTGACCATATTTTCAAAACCAAAAACTGGGACAGGCCCCAGACATAGAAGAATAACTATGTATTTTAATTTAATTTTAAAAGTCTAATTTCATCATGGGGGTTTGGGTACCTCTTCAGTCTGAGGATTATGGGCCTGATCAATGGAAAGTTAGCTCCGCCTTTGCATAATTTTTTTACGCAAAAGCAGCATAAACTTACAAAACATATTTTGCACGTTTACGCCGCTTTTGCGTCAAAAAACAAGGCAAAGGCAGCGCTAACTTTCTATAAATCAGGCCCTATGTAGACTAGCATATTGTGCAGACGAGTCTAGGAAAGTTGTCACAGGTAACCAAAGGAGATCTCCTTTAACAGCAAGAGGTACTGGGTTGACATATGCTCTCTCCAGCCTGCGTCTCTAGCAAATATCATACCACCATGCTTGAAACAATATGAGTTTTTCCATGACTTGGTAATCTGCTATAAGGCAACTGCAAGAAGTAAATCCAATATATCAACCTTATTGGGATGAGAAGACCAGTCCTCTAAGATACGTCCTAAGAATATATTTTTGAAATTAAAAGGAATTTGTGTTTTAAAAATAGTATTTATCTGCTTCCAAGCTTTCAACCAAAATTGATATGTAGATGGACACTCAAATAGCATATGCTTAAGGGTAGAGGGTGAGAAGTTGCAAGACCAACTGGAGAAGGGGGATGCAGAACTTATTTTGTGTAAAGTGTCTTGGGTAATCAACAGCCTGTTATACATAAAAAATAGTTTGGATATTATTGGCTGCTCTAAAGGGCTTCCGTATTTTAAGCCAAATCCTTTTCCATGAGGGAATTGATTATGATGTGTCCAAGTCATGTTCCCATTTGAATTCCACCTCAGATTCATCCCGATCTTCTGGTGGGGCGATTAGTTTATTGTAAATTTGTGAAGCTGAGCAAAAGGGTAGCAATAAAGTGATCAATCGGGTGCTGGGAGGTGTAGGATTGGTATCATGTGGAAACTGTTTATAAGCTGCTTGAAGCACAGAGACTAATGAAATATATTTAGTAAAGTATGAAGGGGAAAAGAAAAACTATGCTGAGCTGTTTCTAAAGTAAGACAGGAATAAGTATCAAACAGTTGATGACTCCAATTTAAGCCTTTCCTATGCTAGGATTTCCCCAAAAATTGTTTTATCATTAATGTTAACATATTTGTTGTGCCAGAAGGAAGAATGAAGGAATTGATTCTTGATGGCATTATGTGAGACAAAACTAGGCCCTAAGAGTTTAGATGTATTTTTTAGATGAGGGAGGGACATATAAAGGCTTTTTCTGAATAAAAGACAATCAATCAATCAGTCATTATATTTGTAGAGTGCACTATGTACCCGCGAGGGTCTCAAGGCGCTGGGGGTGGGGGGGGGGTGCTGCTACTGCTCGAAGAGCCAGGTCTTGAGGTGTCTTCTGAAGGTGAGCAGGTCTTGGATCTGTCTTAGGTTGGTCGGGAGGGTGTTCCAGGTTTTGGTGGCAAGGTAGGAGAAGGATCTGCCGCCGGAGGTTTTTCGTTGGATGCGGGGGACGAGGGCGAGGTTGGCGGAGCGGAGCTGTCGGGTGGGGGTGTAGAAGCTGAGTCTGTTGCTCAGGTAGGCTGGCCCAGTGTTGTGGAGTGCTTTGTGTGCGTGGGTGAGGAGTTTGAAGGTGATCCTCTTGTCGACGGGGAGCCAGTAAAGGTTTCTGAGTTGGGGGGTGATGTGGTTGCGGCGGGGTACGTTGAGGATTAGTCGGGCGGAGGCATTTTGGATGCGTTGGAGGCGTTGCAGGTGCTTGGACGGGATACCTGCGTAGAGCACGTTGCCGTAGTCAAGCCTGCTGCTGACGAGGGCTTGTGTCACTGTTTTTCTTGTTTCGGTCGGGATCCACTTGTAGATCCTGCGGAGCATGCGGAGGGTGTTGTAGCAGGAGGAGGAGATGGCGTTGACCTGTTTTGACATGGAGAGGGATGAATCGAGGATGAAACCAAGGTTGCGTGCGTGGTCGGTTGGTGCCGGTGGGGTACCCAGCGAGGTTGGCCACCACAAGTCGTCCCAGGTGGAGGGGGTGGGCCCTAGGATGAGGACCTCCGTCTTGTCCGAGTTCAGTTTCAGACGGCTGCTTCTCATCTAGTCGGCGACGGACTTCATACCCTCATGAAGGTTGGTTTTGGCGGTGTGCGGGTCCTTGGTGAGGGAGAGTATGAGTTGGGTGTCGTCGGCATAGGAGATGCTGTTGAGGTTGTGTTGGCGGGCCACTTGTGCGTGGGGAGCCATGTAGATATTGAACAGCGTCGGGCTGAGCCCTGGGGTACGCCGCAGATGATGTTGGTGGCTTCGGATTGGAAGGGAGGGAGGCGGACTCTCTGGGTTCTGCCGGAGAAGAAGGTTGTGGTCCAGTCGAGGGCTTTCTCGTGGATCCCAGCTTCATGGAGGCGGATTTTCAGAGTGTGGTGGCAGACCGTGTCGAAGGCGGCTGACAGGTCTAGGAGGATGAGGGCTGATGTTTCGCTATTGTCGAGTTGGCTTCTGATGTCGTCTGTGGTGGCGAGAAGGGAGGTCTCGGTGCTGTGGTTCCGTCTGAATCCGGACTGGGAAGGGTTAAGGATGTTGTTATCTTCGAGGAGGCGGGTCAGTTGTGTGTTAACGATTTTCTCGATGACCTTCGCCGGGAACGGGAGCAGGGAGATGGGCCGGAAGTTCTTGAGGTCCTTGGGGTCCGCCTTTGGCTTTTCGAGAAGGGCGTTGATTTCGGCGTGCTTCCAGCTTTCCGGGAATCTCGCTGTTTCGAAAGAGATGTTGATGAACTTCTGTAGTTGGGGTGCGATGGCTGTGTCTTCTTTGTTGTGTATGTGGTGTGGGCACGGGTCTGGTGGTGATCCTGAGTGGATGGAGTTCATGATCTTGCATGTCTCGTCGTCGTTGACGTTGGTCCATGAGGTCTGGCGGTTGGTGCGGGTGGTGTTCGCAGAGGAGGAGACTGCCGTGGTTGGGGTGGTCGAGGTGTTGAAGCTGTCGTGAATGTCAGTGATCTTCAGGTGGAAAGACGTGGCCAGTACGTCGCACAGCTCTTGGGAAGGTGGGATGTCGTTGACGTTGGCGCTGGGGTTGGAGAGTTCCTTCACGATGCTGAAGAGCTCTTTGCTGTCGTGTGCGTTGTTATCCAGGTGGGCTTTGAAGGAGGATCTCTTGGCCAGCCTGAGGAGTTGGTGATGTCTGCGTCTGGCGTCCTTGAGTGTTAAAAGACAGACATTCTTGAAGGGAAAAATGATGAAGAAGAAATTTTTCAATATCAAGTCAAAGGGGAGGTATAATAGATTTGTCTTTGGTTAGTAAAAAGGAGGCTTGTTTGAGAAAGAATGCAGTATATTATGAACAAAAATCCAGAAAATTTACACCTCCCATATGCTTAAGACGTTTACATTTTGAAAGTGACATGCAGGGTATTTGATTATTCCATAAGAAGGTGGATAGGATTGAGAATTTTGAAAAAAAAATTAAAACAGGGTATATTTTTAGGAATATTTGATAAATAAAAAAGTATTATCTGGACTAATATAATCTTTAGGGAATCAGCCAACCCCCACCAAGATAAAAATAGAGGATTCCATTTGAACGTAAGAGAAGTGATGGTGGTAAGAAACTATTTTATATTAGCAGAAACCGTGTCTTTGATAGAAGCATGAAGCCAGAGTCTGAGGTACTCAATCTTATCTTGATTCCAATAAAAATGGGAAGAAGTAAAATCTGCATGGAAACATCATTTATTTAAAGGAAGTATTTCACACTTTTCCTGAGCCCCGGTGGCAGAAGCATAATTTACAACTTCCATTAAGAAAGCCGTTAAAGAAATTTGCGGATTTAACATGAAGAGATGAATTTCATCTGCTTAGGCAGCGAATTTTAGCTGGATATGTCCATATTGGATGCTGTGGATGCTTGAGTTAAAAACAATAAGAGGGAAGACAAAGGACAGCCTTGACGCACACCACGATAGAGTGAAAAAGGTGAGGATTTAGGACCATTTCCAATAATGGAGGATTTGGGAGAAGAATATAATAACGAGACAAAATTTAGACATTTTGAACCAAAACCAAATTAAGAAAGAGTGGACAAAAAAAATAAAGAACTCAATCAAACGCCTTTCCTGCATCTAGGGCAATGGCTGCCACAGAGTGTCCATATGATTTAGATTTACTTACGACATTAAAGAATAATTGTGTATTATCAGAAAGGTGTCTTCCTTCAATAAAGCCAGATTGTTCTCTCCGATTAACCGAGGAAGAAGAGGAGCAAGACGCGAGGCAGGAATCTTAGGAAAAATGGTAAAGTCCAGATTAACAAAGAGATATGAGCCTTTTAACATTTTTAACATTTTTACACATTTTTGGGTTTTAATTTTCTTTGGGAATAAGACAGATTAGAGCCTCCTGAAAGGAGTCTCAAGCAGAGGTAAAGGATATAAAGAAAACAAAGAGCTGATGCAATCTGGGAGTTATACATTTGCAAAAATGTAAATACATTTCTACAGTGAACCCATCAGGTCCTGATACCTTCCATTTTTTGATTGAATGTATAGCAGTAAGGATATCTTCAATAACAATGTCTTTTGTCTAGGGAAGAAAAATCTATATCCAAAGGTTGAGGTGATTAGATGGAAGATAACAATATCACCTTTTAGCTTAGAAAGATGTGTTAATACCCACTGATGTTTTATATGAGAACCCAAACCTTTAATATTCCATGAAATTATTCTTAACGTCATTTAATATAAAGTAAGAAATCTATAACCTTTGGCATGTAACAGTAAGAAGCAATTACCATTAACAATGTAGATATAAGGAAATAATTAAACAAGAAAGCAATGAATAAAAAATATAGAGGGATATTATAAAAAAGGATGAAAGAATCCAGAGGGAAAAGAGAAAGAAAAATAGGCACATGAAGAGAGTTAGAAGAAAACATAGGAATGCAAGAGAGATGGCCAACAGATATGATAACAAAAAGAACATATCTATAAAACAGATAAATATTTGAGGGTGGGGGAGCCACATAATGGGAATGACACAGCCGAACTCCGAAGCAGATAACAAGGGAAGAAAGACCAAACTACATAAAATTATATAAATATCTTCTTCCTCCAGACACACGAAAATTGCCTAACAAAAGAAAATAAGCATATTAAAAACAAATTAGAGTACATGTCATATAAGATGTTAAACAGCTTAGGACAACACTAACGTTTCCCCATGTTAGTATATTAAGTGATGGGGGTCCTCGTTTCTCACTGGGAGATCCTCCTCCATGGTTGACCCCTCCACCCCCATTTATGTTTCTTTAAAGTTGCTTACCCGTGGGGCAATTGCTTGCCATTTAATTTAAAATGGGAAGCCACAAACTCCTTGCATTGTACATCTTTTAATTGAGAAAGGCTCCAGCTAAAAGAAGTTACATAGAGCAGCATGTGCGCAAAGTCCTTTGGGTACCCCACCGCCTGAGGTTGGCAGTTCCAGTGACATTCAGAGTGGCAACTGGCAAGGAGTCTGGGCTGAAGGTTACACTGCAGCTTGATGGAGAACTGGGGCAGAGCATGCCATCCTCCTAACCGAACAGTCTGCGTCCCGAGAGGTCACAAGAAAACACAACAACCCAGCAAAGTACACAAGACTTAGGAAGGGACAACTCAAGCATGTCACCAGATCTATATGCAACCTTCATAATACAGGGGCCTTCTCAGCAGCACGCTCTTCCAAGGTTGACCAAGAGAATACTGTTGGCTCAAAAAAACATCCATCACAAAAGTATGGGGAGAGCCTGCTACAGTCTCTGTTGTGCTCTGTATAAATAGCAATTTTTTTAAGTGCCAACTGCTCCTCTACAATAGCAGGAGCTTTACAAAATTCATTACAGATCTGCACTCACCCAGCATACTTGTTCTAGTGTATTGTAATTGCATCTATATAGCGCCTACTACTCGCGATCTCTACTTCAAAAGAAGGTTGTGTTGGGTGCGAAGTACACACAGACTTAACCCACTGAGCTATCTTCCCAGGCAGATCTATTGCCTTACTGTAAGACCGTGATCCCTGGTTTGCTTTACTATTGCTCCACCCCAGTGGGGAGGGGGGGCTGAGGGAGGGTGGAGACAAGGGATTGCAGGTAGGGACAGGCTTAGTCAGATGCCTCAGTTGTCCCCCTGGACATGTTGCCAATCTCGCAGCTGTTGTTATAGGAATAGGGGGCAGGATAGTGGCTCCTTCATGAGGCAGCAGCTGACAGGAGCCTCGTTTGTTTACATGTGATTCCGTTTTTTAGCTGCATAATCAGCATTCTGCCCCTTGCTGGCAGCAACAGGCCAGGCCACGAGGGGAGGCTGGAACATGGAACCACTTGTGCCCCATAAGACTGCTCTCCACCTGTCATTCGTAAAATATATATTACATTTCTGTTTTCATTCAGCTGGTCGGTTATTGATGGTGTATTCGGTTGTCACTCTTTGACCCCCACTTCAGATTTAGACACTACTGGTTGGCAGAACTCTGCAGAATCACACAGAGTTTTTATCTCACTCCACAGAATTCCGCGGAGTAGAACTCTGTGAGTTCTGCCTACCCATACTATTTATAAGATATGCTTGTTACATCTTATTATCATTCATTACAGGCCAGTTCTGTCATGGAGACTCTGCTGAAGGCAGCATGGCTTGAGAACAGAGCAAGTCTTCCAGTCATCACATATTTCCCTTCAGTTGGTGCTTCCCCACTCAGGACATACTCCATAGGGTGGGTGGCTGCTGCAGCTTTGCTACTAATTTCACCTAAATAAAAGTGTTTTTTTTCTGGGATAGGAGTGGGCTTGCACGTCTACCCAACCACGCTACCAGCTATACACGGCAGCCCCAAACCTCCTGTGCTTGCAGCGAGAGTAACAGCCAGATACTGGGGCTGAACTTCAAAGATCAATCTTCCCACTCACTTCCAACCTACACCACAGACATATCTTCACAAGTAAACCAAAGCTCATCATTCTGCAAGGAGTGCACATCACACTGGTCCAGCGTCTCCCGTGTATGAATTGTCTTGTGTGCTACACCCTCTCTGATGTCCTTCTCCAGGGGACTTGGTAAACAAACTAATAAACAACAGACATTTGTAACTTGAGTTGGAGGCACAAAAATAACAAAAACCCTATCTGCTGACTAGTGTAAGCTTTTTCAACCAGAACCCACATATACACACTCTCGAAGTAATAAAAGAATCACACATGTCAAATTTTTCTTACCTCAGATGGCATCCTGCTAAGTGAATTCTCTTTTTCATCTCCATCTCCACACAGAAAGGTAGCTCAAAAAGTCAGTGTGCCTGCTCCTGACATGGGTATGAAACCCTCCGGTTACAAGTTACAAGCACATGAAAAGCGCTGAAAGAGCTGGCATCCTTGCCATAAAGATATTTCTGCAACTTGCCTATCCCAACGGGATTTCTGAAATAGCAGAGCACATTTTATACATGTTTTTGAGAGGCATAAAGTCAAATAAACTACCCAGCAAATTTTAGAGCCACAAATATTACTGTAGGGTTACCTGTCTTGGCGGTGCTTCTGGGAGGGAATCTGGCTCGGCCACCTCCTGCAGGAGCACTCGGCAGAGAGGCCTGTGGCCCGGGCGCTGGGCTGAAGCTAACGGAGGAGCAGCTTCTTGTAGACTCTCGGACGACCGGCCACCAGAGGACAAAGAGGCAACTGTGAGAGACTGCTTTACTGATTAAACAGTCACTGAGTTTACCTCAGACTTGCACAAGATCTCTCCCAGGATCCCTGTCCAGTTTGAGCACACAAAGGTGCCTCCGGTAAAAGAGCTCTCTACTCTAGCCTTGGAGAGCAGAGGTGGGCCTCAGGAGGTGACACAATGGTAGGAAGTGACAGCCTGGGTGGCTGTCGACCGCATTTAGCGTAATTAAACTTCTGATGGAGCGGAGTCCAGGACGACAGAAGTTCAGAAGGACACATCAGATGATAATCTGATTTATAAGTGAATAATTCTGCCAGCAGGTTGGCAAAATTGTTTGGTAACTCTGCTTTACAAGAGTAACGCAGAATTACTAAAATCTGCAAATTCCGCCAGTGGTATTCAAAATTCCACCCACCCTTAATAAATAGAAGTAAATTAAACCAAAGAATCAAGTAACTTTAAATTTGGAAGTGTCCATTGATTCTCCTCTGCAGTTATCAATACTTTTTTGTAGTAGAGAGGATCTTCATAGGTAGTGGTCTTGTTATTGTAAGTTACTTTGAATAAACATGGGTGGAAAATTCCAAATCTAGCATTTAGGCATGAAGGGTTGGATGCATATCATGAAATTTCTTCTGCCTGTCTGCTGTAGATTTGGCAACATCTTGTGCAAAGAACAGATTGGATCCAGACCCTGAGATACAACCTTTAGCTTTGGCTGCCCTAATAACTTTGAGTATATCTAGATATTCTAAGAAATAAATGATTACTCCTCTGGGTTTCTGCAAGGATGATGCAGAGTGGGAAGGATGGCCAAGTCTGTGTGCTCTTTGTATATTCAAACGAGTGGAAGCCAGTAGGTCTAAGATTTTGAGGAGAAAAGATTGAAAGAATGATGTGAGTTCTGAACCTTCTATTCCTTTAACAAGATCATAGATGCATAAATTATTTCTTCTATTATGATTTTCCATATCTTCAGGTTGCTTTTTTAAGAGTGTGACTTCAGATTGTAACATTTAACAGTGATTGTAGCATCTTCGAGAACCTCAACTCTCTATTCTACTTGATTAACACTACCCTCCACGTGTGAACATTTGACATCTAGGGCTTGGAGTTGTTTATTAGTTTCCTCCATGTATGGCTTGAGTGCCTGGATTTCCTCAAGAAGTAGATCGATGGATAATGTAGTAGTAGATTTTACAGGTGATGTAGGATCCTTCTTAACCCTCTTATTAGTTGAGATATTAGAAGTTGTAGGTAGTTTAGCAGACATTTTGGTATTGGAGGACAATTGATTTGCTAACAAACTAGAAAACAAAGAGGCAGAATCCTGAGAAGCACCCTCAGTACCCTCCATATCTTCCATAACAGCAAAAGAGTTGGAGGTAACGGCCTTGGTAACAGTTTTAGTGACTGGTAGTTTATTGGCAATAAGCTGGAGAATCCTGATCCTACCCATATGAGGTACGTCAGGTCAATTGATCACAGGATGACTACCAAAAATAGAGATGTGAATATAATTTCCTTCAAAAACCCTCCGAATTTAGATTAGCATGCAAGATATTGCATAATAAATCAAAAAAGGTATGTTATCCAAGCAGTCGCCTTTAAAGGGGAATGGGCAAATCAGGTGGTTGCAAAGGAAGAAAAAACGAGTGTTACATCATGTATTGAGGTGAAAACAACAACAAAAGGGCAGCTGTGGCCTTCTCTTCAGCATGCCCTCTGAATTCCAGCATAAACAGTCATTAAACCCACAAGAAAACACTCCTGTGACGAACCTGCAGGATCAGCTGAACTTCCTACATCACTGCTGCAACAGCCATTAAGTAGAGTATCCTGTGAGAGGGGATATCGGCCCTTCCTCCCTCTGTGACCACAGCAGACCTCCAGGAATGGCAGCCATCCTGGATCTGTGCCAAGCCACCCCCCCAGAAGAACTACATGTTGTCATATATTGCACACTGTACCATGTCTCAGGAGTTGCTCATTCAGTCTAGTTTGCTTTGCATAGAGGGGCTTATAGGTTTTCGTTTACATTGAGAAACACAGAGTCACAAGTGTCTTAACCATATGATAAAACATGGATTGGTTAAGCGACCAGATGAGTTTCTATTGAGTGTTGATGGTGAATAGTTTCACACAAATCTGAAATTGGAATTATTTTCATTCCCTGTGCGTATACAGAACAAGAAAACATGTATGTCTCCATTTTAAGTATCAATACAGCTTTCAAAATTGTACAAAGCATGGTTAAAAGCTATTAGACTAAAACAAAACGAAACTATTGTTTCATTTTAAATAACACCTCTCGCTCTCCTATCAGATAAAGGCTCCTGAACTAGGACATTGGCAGGGGGTCTCTAGCTCCACTTTTCCACTCCTCCTAAATACCTGTTATGCTGCATCATGAGGCAAGTCAGTTCATCAACAATGCAAACTTCAGTTGTGTGATTGAACAAGAGTGGGTCCTGAGAAATATGAGCATGTACATAAGTTAAAATCTTGTGAACACTCACAGTTCCACCAATATTCTCTTGCCGAATCACAAAGTAGATGTAAACCCAGTTTATGGGTAATGACGCCTCATTTTCACAGCAAGAACCACATCATGATGGTCTCAATTACCTCAGCATAAAGCCAAGTGCCTGCTTTTGTTAGGCCTGAGCCAAATTTAGTTATGTTGGAGTAAACAGAGTCATTTCAGTAGTAAGACATTAATTAGTCTTGTGATGCAAAATTACCAAAATTACACAATTACGATAGATTAGGTAATTAAGAGTAATTTGGGGTAAGGGCATAGGAACATCAAAATAATAGAGCGTGAGTGGCTGCTGGCTGTTCAAGTCTTGTAGCATTTAGTGTCATTTTCTCCGTTCAAAATGCTTCCTTTGGCCCATTTCGGGCGCAAGGGTGCATTTTACAAAAGAAAATAGCACTTAATGGTGGATTATGCTTCTTACGCAATTACACATCATTTTTGTGTACTTTTATGGTAATTATAACTAATTACGCTAGAGAGAAAATGCCAGTTACGCCCACGCGTAGTTTTATGTCCAAGTAGTGTGTAAATTCAAGTTAGAGGTTCATTTACAGACTTTACAGCTAGGAAACAGTGAGAACGTTTTTCCTCTTTCTGTTTCTCAGAAAAAATATCAGGTGCAACGAAGTGACTTTAGGCACTGCAGGTGGTTAATAACAGGTGATGTTCTCTGAGATGAGCCCCAAGATACAGCACCTGGTACTAAAGAGGAAAGAAGCACCCACCTACCTCCCTGTCAAAATAGCGACATGTTTTACGTTACTCACATGGGTTGGAACACTGGGGTAGACTTTGAAAAATTAGGACTGCCTCAGGAGATCCTGGACGTTTGGTCCCTCTAATGGAGGCATAGGCATAATCATGGGCCAACTATGACGGTGCCACACTATAACAATAGGGTACTGACAGAAGGACATGAAGATTAGGTCTCAAAGCCAATGCCTGCACTGTCCGAGAGGGCAGACACTGGAAGACCGTGAACACAAGGTCATGGACATTAGCTCTAGCAAGTTCAAGACCCCAGATACACAACACAGCCCTCATACAACAAGACTCATTGCCAAGAGAAAATGACAATGTTATAGCTTGCTCTTTAAAAATACCACTTAATCTACAGTCTTTGGGAATAAAAACATAAATGATTGGTTACGCAAATGACTGTGGGTATGCTAATTTGTCATTCTCCGGTTCTGCTTGGAAAGTCTGGCTTTCACATTACCTCTTGCTTCATGATCACACTTGCACTGGCATTCATCATTCTTTGAACACAGACAAAAGTGAGATTGCTGAATGCAGTTCATTTTTAAGGGCCTTTACAGCCACAGATGTCGCTTCTTGTGCTCAGCTCAAATAGTGCACATTCTGTAGAGATGGAGGAAAGTGGAGGTTGGGCTGAAAGCTATTGCATAAATAAATCCCCATGGCCAGTGGGCCATAACCCATTTCTCCATTTCACCAGTATCCACCTTCAGATACCAGAAACACTCACCACATGGATGCCCACTTCAGCAATCCAGTTATTTAGCCAGCAGCACCAGCAATACTGGGATTCATTGGCCCATGCTTATAATGAAAAAAGTGACACTGAAAAGTCCCAAAATCAAAAGTGCTGGAGAGAAAGCAACAGCTGGCTACTCGTGATCCTCATGGCATGGCTCCAGCAGGAGGAGGCAGAAGGCCAGTATAATTAGTATAGCCCTGATGAGAAATATTTGAATTATCATATAGCATTTAGTAATCCTTTCCAGAAATACATATACTGTTGAATAAAAGTATGGAAGACCAGCTAAGAATGTTGAAAATATCCAGTGAGAATATGGAATCCTCGGTTAGAGGTGTTGCTGCATTTAATGAAAATGGACAAGGGGCCAAGGCGCTAATCGCAGGCACTGAAGACAGGTGTGGGCCAGATTGGACCGGTCAGGTGCAGTGGCCAACGGTGGCCACGTTTTGAGTTTAGCTCTCTGACACAGTGAGCAACCATTGCTAGCCTCATCACTGGTCGGGATGCCTAGGCAATTGTCAGGGGTGGCAGGACAGGTTATATAATGGGCAATTTTACTTGGATTACACACCAATGCCTGGTTGCCCCTGATGAATGCAGACGCGGCCCTTGCCCTTTCAAGCACTGGAGTTCTTCTTTTCCCTGGCTGCCCTCCCCTTGTTCCTTTCCTGACTCAAGATCGAAAACTTCTTTTTATCTGGGCTCCACCTGCTCCCAAATGTGTGGGATGTTCACAAGGCTGGAGGTTTTCACTGCATCCAGCTGGTCTGATAGCAATAGGGAGTGGTGACTTAGTGAGACAGCATCTGTTGAAGGTGGCCTGTGAATCCCTGCTGGCTAGATACTGGTTCTTCGAATTCAAGCCGTCAAAGTCCCCAGGTGTAAGTAGGTCTGCCGCCTACGGAGACAAGAGGGGATTCATGGGCACAGAGGATCTGCTCATGGGAGGCCATTTTTCAGCCTGTAAGGGGGGTCCGCCTGACACCTGGGCCTGTCCTGCTCACACAACACGTACACAGCTGGAAGAAAGCTGTGCCATGGGACAGAAGGAGGCATCAATAACCCGGCTTTGGTTTGTGAATCATTTATGTTGAAGCCTTCTCCAGTGCTAGCGAGTGCCTAATCCCTGTACCCAGGCTGCCACACCCATGCCCTGATTTCTACAATTTGTCAAAGCGAACTCTAGCAACCTAGGTGTGAGGGACCCAGTAAATAACACATGAGACCTCTCAGCGACAGGAAAGCCCCACCAATGACACCCACATAAGTCAACTCCAAGCAAACTCAAACTACACAAAAGTGCATTTTTCGTTATATTCCTGCCAAATTGACACATTGAAAATTAATTCACGCAGACTTGGCTGGCATCTGCCCATTTTGTGTGTCCAAAAATTGCTGTAACGTAGTATAATATTGGTGCGTTTCAGATAGCTTATGCACAAGCAGTCATATAAGAATGATTTTTTGTCACATCGCTTCTATGGTTCTAATCTAGACTTCTACCTTCCCTTTGCATCTCCAGCGTATGAACTGCAGGTTTATTAGCTACAGCAGAATAACAGTCGCTAGTTCACTGCTTTTACTTTTCAAAGGACCATGGATTTGGCTGCATAACACTCACAAAGGCCGATATGAAAGTATGAATGAATCAATGTTTAACTAACATTCGAAGTGTCATTGTTGTACTGCCTTGCGCTGCAACTCAGTCGGTGGGGGGGCTGCATGCAGCTTAATACCTGTCAATGAGTGAAAATTGAGATTTTCCTAGCCTTGGTGTCAGAAAGGCTAGATTTTATTAAAGACAAGGAGGCGAGTATTATGCTTTTCTTTTCATGCTTTATTTAAACAGCAGCCAAGAACAACAAATCCCAGAATTCCTGGGGATTTTTTTTTTTTACAAAACTGCGTCACAATGGGGCCAACCAATCACACAACAAGCCCCATAGTAACAATCTTTACTGAGAGCACCAGGTCTTCCTTTCTTGTGAATGTCAGTCAATGGAGTGATCCAAAAAAATCCATAATAAACCATAGAGAGTCAACAATGCAGAAAGGAAGTCTTTGCAGAAAGCCTTAAGGAAAGAATAATCCCCTGTAGATCCGGATGATTCATGAGAAGGTCCAGAACGAGGAGCTGATGGAAGGTGGTCAGCCAGAAGCTGTGTTGCTGGTTGCGTTTGAGGCAACTGGAAAAAAAGAGCAGGGAGGGTTAGATGAGGAGGGATAATACTCGCCTCCTTGTCTTTAATAAAATCTAGCCTTTCTGACACCAAGGCCAGGAAAACCTCAATTTTATTACAAGACAGGAGGCTCGTATTATGCTTGTTCAAAGCAATGAAATAACTGTTTGCAAAGGATGATCAACAGGTTTACAATAGAAGGTTCTAAACATACTAACGTTAGACCAATCTGCAGATCTAAGGATATCATGCAACATAGCACCAGACCAAAAGGCACGAGAAGCCGTAGCTCCTCTAATGGAATAGGCACCATAAATATTGGTAGGGACCCCAGCCAAAGACATCAGCCACTTAACCCAACGAGCCAAAGTGGGAGATGAGACAAGTTTGTGGGGCTTTTGAAAGGAAATCAGCAACTGAGGTGAGGAAGGAACCCTGAGATCTGCAGTTTGTGAAACGTAAGTTTTCAAGCAATTAGCAACACACAATTTGGGTTGAGAGGGAAAAAAGGGATAAAGGACAGAAGACAAATTAGTCTTGGTACGTCTAGATGCATTGAAACCCACACCCAAGGTGGTAAAATGAAAGGAGGAAACCTCCAGAGCCTTTACATCTGAAACACGTTGTAGGAAGTTAGTCTCTTTCTAGCCTTGTTATCCCCACTTTTGGCCTGTTTGTGAGTATATGTCAGGGTGTTTTCACTGTCTCACTGGGATCCTGCTAGCCAGGGCCCAGTGCTCATTGTGAAAACCCTATGTTGTCAGTGTGTTTGTTATGTGTCACTGGGATCCTGCTAGCCAGGACCCCAGTGCTCATAAGTTTGTGGCCTATATGTGTTCCCTGTGTGGTGCCTAACTGTATCACTGAGGCTCTGCGAACCAGAACCTCAGTGTTTATGCTCTCTCTGCTTTCCAAATTTTTCACTGCAGGCTAGTGACTAAATTTACCAATTCTCATTGGCACACTGGTACACCCATATAATTCCCTGGTATATGGTACTTAGGTACCCAGGGTATTGGGGTTCCAGGAGATCCCTATGGGCTGCAGCATTTCTTTTGCCACCCATAGGGACCTCAGACAGTTCTTACACAGGCCTGCCACTGCAGCCTAAGTGAAATAACGTCCACGTTATTTCACAGCCATTTTTCACTGCACATAAGTAACTTTTAAGTCACCTATATGTCTAACCTTCACCTGGTGAAGGTTGGGTGCTAAGTTACGTAGTGTGTGGGCACCCTGGCACTAGCCAAGGTGCCCCCACATCGTTCAGGGCAAATTCCCCGGACTTTGTGAGTGCGGGGACACCATTACACACGTGCACTGTGCATAGGTCACTACCTATGTATAGCGTCACAATGGTAACTCCGAACATGGCCATGTAACATGTCTAAGATCATGGAATTGTCACCCCAATACCATTCTGGTGTTGGGGGGACAATTCCATGATCCCCCGGGTCTCTAGCACATTACCCGGGTACTGCCAAACTGCTTTTCCGGGGTTTCCACTGCAGCTACTGCTGCTGCCAACCCCTCAGACAGGTTTCTGCCCTCCTGGGGTCCAGGCAGCCCTGGCCCAGGAAAGCAGAACAAAGGATTTCCTCTGAGAGAGGGTGTTACACCCTCTCCCTTTGGAAATAGGTGTGAAGGGCTGGGGAGGAGTAGTCTCCCCCAGCCTCTGGAAATGCTTTGATGGGCACAGATGCTGCCCATCTATGCATAAGCCAGTCTACACCGGTTCATGGATTCCCCCAGCCCTGCTCTGGCGGGAAACTTGACAAAGGAAAGGGGAGTGACCACTCCCCTGACCAGTACCTCCCAGGGGAGGTGCTCAGAGCTCCTCCAGTGTGTCCCAGACCTCTGCCATATTTGAAACAGAGGTGTTGGGGGCACACTGGACTGCTCTGAGTGGCCAGTGCCAGCAGGTGATGTCAGAGACCCCCTCTGACAGGCTCTTACCTCTCTTGGTAGCCAATCCTCCTTTCCTGGTAGCCAAACCTCCTCTTCTGGCTATTTAGGGTCTCTCTTCTAAGGTATTCTTCAGATAAAGAATGCAAGAGCTCACCAGAGTTCCTCTGCATCTCCCTCTTTGACTTCTACCAAGGATCGACCGCTGACTGCTCCAGGACGCCTGCAAAACCGCAACAAAGTAGTAAGATGACTATCAGCAACATTGTAGCGCCTCATACTGCTGGCTTTCTCGACTGTTTCCTGGTGGTACATGCTCTGGGGGTCATCTGCCTTCACCCTGCACTGGAAGGCAAGAAGAAATCTCCAGTGGGTCGACGGAATCTTCGCCCTGCTAACACAGGCACCAAAAGACTGCATCACCGGTCCTCTGAGTCCCCTCTCAGCACGACCAGCATGGTCCCTGGAACACAGGAACTCTATCCAAGTGACTCCCACAGTCCAGTCCAAGTTTGGTGGAGGTAAGTCCTTGCCTCCCCACGCTAGACTGCAAACCTGTGTACTGCGTGATTTGCAGCTGCTCCGGCTCCTGTGCACTCTTCCAGGATTTCCTTCGTGCACAGCCTAGCCTGGGTCCCCAGCACTCTGTCCTGCAGTGCACAACCCTTTGAGTTGGCCTCCGGCGTCATGGGACCCTCCTTTGTGACTCTGAGCCAGCTCTGGTTCACAAATCTTCCAAGTGCCTGTTCGGGTACTTCTGCGGGTGCTGCCTGCTTCTGTGAGGGCTCTCTGAGTTGATGAGCGCCCCCTCTGTCTCCTCCTCCAAGGGGCGACATCCTGGTCCTTCCTGGTCCCCAGCAGCACCCAAAAACCTCTACCACGACCCTTGCAGCTATAAAGGCTTGTTTGCAGTATTTCTGCGTTGGAACACTTCTGCAACCTTCATCGCAACGTGGGACATCTTCCATCCAAAAGAGAAGTTCCTAGTCCTCTTCGTTGTTGCAGAACTCCAAGCTTCTTCCACCCGGAGGCAGCTTCCTTGCACCTTAATCCGGGGTTTTCTGGGCGCCTGCCCCTCCCTGGACACTATCGCGATTCTTGGACTTGGTCCCCTTGCTTTGCAGGTCCTCAGGTCCAGGTATCCGTCTTCAGTGCTTTGCTGGTGTTTGTGGTTCTTGCAGAATCCCCCTATCACGACTATTGTGCTCTGTTGGGGTAGTAGGTGTACTTTACTCCTACTTTTCAGGGTCGTGGGGTGGGGTATCTTGGACACCCTGACTGTTTTGTTACAGTCCCAGCGATCCTCTACAAGCTCCCATAGGTCTGGGGTTCATTTGTAATTCGCATTCCACTTTTGGAGTATATGGTTTGTGTTGCCCCTAGACCTAGGTTCACCTATTGCAACCTATTGTAATTCTACACTGTTTGCATTACTTTTCTGACTCTTGCTTACCTGTTTTGGGTTTGAGTACATATGACTTGTGTATATTACTTACCTTCTTACTGAGGGTACTCACTGAGATACTTGTGGCATATTGTCATAAAAATAAAGTACCTTTATTTTTAGTAACTCTGAGTATTGTGTTTTCTTATGATGTGCATATGATATAAGTGGTATAGTAGGAGCTTTGCATGTCTCCTAGTTCAGCCGAAGCTGCTTTGCCATAGCTACCTTCTATCAGCCTAAGCTGCTAGAAACACCTCTATTCTACTATTAAGTGATAACTGGACCTGGCACAGGGTGTAAGTACCACAGGGTACCCACTATAAGCCAGGCCAGCCTCCTACACACGTTTTATAGAAACAAGACAGAGGAGCATAGTGAGCTTAGCAGACAAATATTTCAACGATAGATCAGGATTATCGGGCCAAGAAATAAGAAGACGAAGGACAGAGTTCACATCCCACATAGAATTGTATTTGGGGGCTGGAGGTTTGGAAAAACGTACTCCTTTTAGAAGACGACAAACTAAAGGGTGTTCTCCAACTGGTCTACCGTCCACCGTGACATGTTCTGAAGAGATCGCCGATTGACGGTACGGTAAGCTTTGCCTTGAGAAGCTAGGGAAGCTAGGAAATTTACAACTAAGGTAACGTCAGCTGAAACGGGATTGGAATCCCTGTTCACACACCAGCTACACCATACTGACCAGGCGGAACGGTAGACCCTTGAAGTACCTGGAGCCCAGGATTGTTGGATGAATTGGACAGGCTGTTCCGAAATTCCTGGGGTTCTCCAGGAAGCCCCGAAATTCTCCAAGCTATGAGAAACAGGGAACCTTGTAATATGAGATTGTGGGGAAGACCCTGAGGATTCAAAAGAAGATCGGGAAAAGGAGGGATCAGGACTGGAAATCTGACAAGAGTTCTAAGAGGGTCGGAGCCCAAGGTTGAGACTGCCAGAATGGGGTGACTAGAACTAGAGAAGAACATTGTCGACAAATGTGTGCCTGGACCCGAGCAATAAAAAGGAAGGGGGGAAAGGCGTACAGAAGGGAAGGAGGCCACGCTTGGAGAAAAGCGTTGACAGCCAAGGCCAAAGGATCTGGTCTCCAACCAAAGAAGTTCGGAAGTTGGGAGTTGAGCCTTGAGGCAAAAAGGTCTATGGACATTGTACCAAAGATAGAAGAAAGTCGATTGAATATGGAAGGGTGAAGCCGCCAATCGCTTGAATCCTGGGAGTGTCTTGAGAACCAATCGGCCACTACATTGAGATTGCCTGGTAGATATTCTGTTCTGACTGAAATGTTTTTATGAAGACAAAACTCCCAGAGACTCTTGGCCAAGAGAGCCAAAGGTTTGGATCTTGTACCGCCCAGGCGATTGATGTAAGTTACGGCAGATAAATTGTCCATTCTGAGAAGAATGGAGCATTTTACTCTGTCTTTTGTAAAGGACTGGATGGCAAAGGAACCTGCAAGCATCTCTAAACAGTTTATGTGCATTGACGACTCCCGAACGGACCGTGGTCCCCCAGTCGAGTGTGGACCACATCTTGTGCCCCCACCTGTCAGACTTGCATCTGACTCTAAGACAAGATCTGGGGCGGCAGAGAAAATTGTTCTCCCATTCCAGGCATCTAAATGACTCATCCACCATGTGAGTTCTTCCCTGGGCTCTGCATCTAGGACAACCTGATCTGAATATGATAGACCTTGTTGAAGATGACAGATCTTGAGCCTCTGGAGGGCTCTGTAATGAAGAGGGCCTGGGAAAATGGCCTGGATGGAAGAAGAAAGGAGGCCTACGAGACGAGCCAGAGCTCTGAGGGAAGAACAAGGGAGAGGCAAGGCATGACAAATTTCTTTCTTTATTAAAGAGACTTTGTATTGAGGAAGCTGGAGAATCGACTCTGTAGTGTTGACGAGGAATCCCAAAAACTCAAGAGTTTGTGAAGGAATTAGAGCTGACTTTTGGAGATTTATAAGGAAGCCCAGTCGAGAAAGAAGGTCTTGACAAATTTTTAGTTGAGTTACAAGGGAAGACTTGTCCTGAGCCATAAGAAGGAAGTTGTCGAGATAGACGATAAGTCTTATCCCCTGAGCCCTGAGGAAGGCTACCACAGGTTTGAGCATCTTGGTGAAACACCAAGGTGCGGAGGAAAGACCGAAGGGAAGAGTTTTGAATTGAAAGAAAGTATTCTCCCACTGGAATTGAAGAAATTTTCAGAAAGAGGGATGGACCGGCACTGAGAGATAGGCGCCCTGAAGATCTATGCGAACTAACCAGTCATTGTGAAGGAGGAGATCCCTGAGATGGAGTATAGTTTCCATCTTGAAATGGTGATAAACTACGAAACTGTTGAACTCTTTAAGTTTATGACAGGGCGATGTTTTTTGTTCTTCTTTTGAACCAAAAAGATATTGCTGAGAAAACCGGAAGGGTCGAAAACCACTTCCTCGATAGCCTGTTTTGATAGTAAAGCTTGTATCTCGTCCTGAATGAGGTGAGATTAATTGCAAGAAAAAAGGAGAGGAAGAGGAAGAAAGGGCTGACAAGGGGTCTGATAAAGATCTATGCAATAGCCTTGGACGGGCTGAATTACCCAAGGGTCGGAAGTTATTGACAACCAAACGTTTAAACACAAAGCTAGTCTGCCTCCTACCAGAAGAAGGCCAGAACTGAAAGTTCTTACCTGCAAGATGTTCTCCTTTGGATCTGTAACCCCTGTTATGGCCGCCGCGGAACCTGCGGGGATAGAATTGGGGTTTGTATCCTTGGTAGACGTTGAGTTGATTGGTTTGGGAGTAGGAGCCTCTGTTGAGGGATTGACCTCTTGCTGAGAAGCGGCCGCCAAAACGACTCCTTCCTTTACCGGCCCTTCCAAAAACCTGATTGGAAAAAGTTCTTTTCCTAGAAGAATGGGTTTTATCCAAGGAATTGAAGGTAGAGACGTACTTACTCATCTCTTTTATAAAAGAGTCTCAAAAGAGAAGACCATCAGCATTAAGGCCTTCCTCTTTGGAAGCAACAGAGCTGAGCTTAGTATCAATCCTGAGGAGAAGGCTTTTGCAGCGTTCTTGCGAAATGTAGGAGTTGGCATTGCCCAACATACAAATCGCCCGTTGAACCCAGTTGGAAAGGATATCTGGACCCACTTGTGAGCCTTCTATTTTGGCTTCCTCGGCAAGGTAAAAAAACCTGGTGAGGGGACCCACCAGGTCTAGAAGTCTGTCCTGACAATTTGACCAGGCCCGGTCAACTCCTTTTTTAGGGTCCTTTCCAAATTTAGTAAAGAAGAGTAACATGTTAAGGTCAATGGCGCAGGTGTCTGTAACCTTACAAGGAAGAGAGGGTCTGGGATATTCGGACTTTAATTTGTTTCTGGATGACTTGTCAAGGGGATGGCGGAGGTAGAAGGAAACATAATCCGAAACATGGTCGGAGGGAAACCACTCTGAGGAATTGGGATGATGGATGGAAGTAGGGTCAAACATGGGGTCACCATCAGGATCAACAAGATCTTCGGGTACTAAGTTAGGGGGAAGTATCATGAGGAGAAATCTCCGGAGGCCCATCATAAAGGTCATAATTTAGTGTGTCTTGTAAGAAATCGTCCCCATCACTGTCTGTGTCCCGTAAATGAAGAATGTTAAGGGGGGAGGAAGGGAGCCCCGAAGAATTTGCCTCTCGGGTTGGAAACGCCTTTTGAAAGCTCATGTGAATGAGACACACGTTTCTTACCTCTCAAAAGAGGATTAGCCTTAGGTGCGTGAAGCATTTTAGAAATGGAGGCCTCCAAATTTTTGGAAATGTCCAACATAGACACTGAAACAGCGTGTTGGACTGAATCCTTAATAAAGGATTTCAAATTATCCTTAATGGATTGGGTTTGATCCTCCTCTGACATAATGGGGGGAAAACATTTGAATTTGAGGAGAAAAAATGGGTAAAACAACGTAATGGTGGAGAAACAGGCTGCAATCCTGTTAAACTGAAGGAAAAACCAGTAAAGAAGGGGTTAAAATGTTGGTTGTGCAAAGGGGGAGTGACTGCCTGGAAGGTCTGGCCGGGGGGGTGTAGAGGGCGTGCCACTAACCTGAGAACCAAGGAAAGAAACCCCTGCTGTAGCAAAGGTGAGAGGAAACACGCTTGGAATGCAGCCGAGCGTGTAAACAAACGAAAGGAATCCCCGGAGGGTAAACGCGCTCGAAAGCAGTCGAGCGTATGATTGAATTACAAGCAAACACGCTTTTTAAGCCTAGCGTGTAAAAGGGAATGAAGTGAGAGGAACGGAGGAGGAGGCTGTTAGAACGTTGATTAGAATGTTCCGACAGCCGGCCTGAACACGCAAAAAAAGTGCAAATGAGGAGGCTCGAGCGCGCTTAGGAAAGACAAAAACACGAATAACCACAAATACAAGTAAAATATATATAAATACAAGTGATACACAGATAAATGTCAGAAATAACACCATCAAATAGAAATATATATATAATTGCGAGCAGGATACTTATCTTGACTGCGAGCAGCAAGAAAAGAGGGCTTGGTGCTCTCAGTCAAGATTGTTATTATGGGGCTTGTTGTGTGATTGGTTGGCCCCATTGTGACGCAGTTTTGTAGGTTTTTTTTTCCCAGGGATTCTGAGATTTGCAGTTCTTGGCTGCTGTTTAAATAAAGCATGAAAAGAAAAGCATAATACGAGCCTCCTGTCTTGTAATAAAATCTAGCTGACACAATGTATGCCAGGTTCTGAGTATTTGCACAGCTCAGTGTCATCTGGGTTGTGGGGTTATCATGGTGCTATGAGTTTAAGTTGAGGGAACTGGTTCACAGGTAGACAACCTTGGCATCAAGAATCTAAAGATTTTTAAGCCTTTGGCTCAATCTGGGGGAGGGGTACTGCGGTCTCTATTGGACGGCTGGGGACACCCACTACAGTGATTGTCCATAGTCAGCCAGGGTATTCCATTACACAGCCTTGGGGATACTGGGGGATGGTGGCTGGAACAGGGGCCAAGGTAGGACCCGGTTGCCAAGGCTCATTACCCAATGGGTGCCGGGGGAATGACTGTATTGGGTGGCTCTGGCATGGTTGTTTGGAGGACCAGCTGTTATGCTTGCCCAGGCTCTCTCTGTCTTGAAGGGTCAGGTGAGTTTGCCTTGTAGAGGACAACTTGTGGAGAGAGCAGCTGGGTTTTGTCCTGGGTCAAAGTCAATTGAATCAGTCAATGCCACAGGGGCCTGAGAGGTGGACAACCAGGACTCCTTATTTGCTTTGAAATTTTGTGTATCAGCTATGGGATATTTGTTAGGCAATGTAATGTATTAGCCATGTCTGTGTGATAATCACTATTCTGTACTGTACATATTGTAACTTTATATGAAAACTAAACATTTGCCATGTTTATGAGCTGTAATAAATGCGGCCAGAGAATGCTATATTCTCTAACGCAGAACTTTGGCTTGCAGTTGGGTCCTTTTGCATAATCAGCTAGATGCTGGATGAATAAATGTCAGTCTGGTTTGAGATAAGACCGGTCTCACTGCAGTGCCCACCTGTTAAAGATGCCTGGTTGCGAAGCATCAGTATTGTCTATGAAACGTATGGCACTCCCACTCAGAAGCGTTGTAAGTGTCCATGTTGAGCAGGCCTCGTGTAAAGCTGGTGGTGTCCCATTAAAAGCATGGCGGCATTTCTGAAAAGGTCAGTATGTCTCAATGTTAGCTTCCTTCCCACCGTTGGTGCCTTCCTTTTCCTTTACACATGGTGACGGGGAAGCTATGGTGCTTTTTGTCACACATTTTCCCAACTGTCTGAGCTTGAGCCCCAAACTCATTCCAAAATTGTATTTAAAATCTATGCAGCGTTAAGAAATGCTCCGGTTCTTCTGATATTTAAAATGCACCATGAGCCACTCGTTTTCACAAAAGAACTTGGAGCAATACACCATGTTGCATTAGTTTTAAGTTATATGATGTTTTCGCCAATGTTGCTGTCCTAGTGGGCTTTAAAACTAAGATGTGCAAAATGCCAGCAATGAAGGGGCCCGCGGGAAGCAGGAGCAACGCTCTAGTCTTCCCGCGGGCCGGTTCGGGGAAGGAAGTGACGGCGGGACAGGGGATTGGAAGGAAGGTAAGTGGGGGTGGGTTTAAGGGTGGGAATATAAGGGGTTGGGGGTGGAGGGACCGGCCTCTTTCCGCGCTGACCCATCGCGCGGTTAGTTTGGCCGGTCCCTGGGGGTGTTTCTTTCCGGTTTTCAGAAGGTAGTGTGGGGTCTCTTGCAGAGCGGGTTGTGGGGCGCTCACAGGAAGGCAACCGGGGTTGAGCACGCGCTCTCCCCCGTGGGCTTCTATAAACAGGGGGCGGCAACGCGCTCCTCCGCGGGCGGCCGCTTCCCCTTTCCTGACGCTGCACGTGTTGTTTGGCAGCCGGCCAGGCCGCTCCCGCGGCTCCACGGCCGGGCTGGAAAACAGTTGCCGAAGCAACCGTAGCAAGCAAAGCTAGAGCCAGGGACAGAAGGGAACCGGTCGCGCTCTCCCCTACCGCACCGGTTTAAAAAAAATATATATATATATATATAATAATATAGATAATTAAATAAGTTTGAAAATACGAGGGAAAAGGAAAGAGGGACACACGCAGGGCAAACAGTCACCCCGCGCTCTGGATTTTTTGGGCCACGGGCCGGCAGGGCCTAGGTGAGGGCCCAAGTAGACGGGCCAGTGCCCCCACCCCCCCAAAAAAAAATAATAATAATAAGTATAATTATAATAAAGGTAAATTAAGTTAAAAAAGAGCTTTTGCCCTAGTTTCCATTCGAGCACAAAGGCTCGGGCAAAAAAAAAGAGGCCCGCCCCGGCGCCATGGCGGCCAGCCACGACGCGGAGGCGGTATGGGCCGCGCTTTGCGTACTTGGCGAGGCGGGCCGGGCCGACCTCCTCAGGCCTGGGGTATTGGAACAGGCCTGGGTGGGGCTGGTACGGCCGACGCGTGCTGCGTCCAGCGGAGTAGCAGCGGCGGTAGCCGCATGTACATCCCCGGAGAGGCCCAAGAAACCCAAAAAAGCGGCGGTGGAACGGGCTCATGGCGTATCCTCCCCCACCAGCCATCTAGGTGACGGGGAAGGCCCAGTGGTCGAGCCAGGCCCATCAGACGAGGGCACGGCACCAGCGCAACAGGTGGTGGGCACAGAGTTACAACAGGACCAGTTCTTAGCATCAGGAGCCCCCGTTCAAGAAGAGTTAGTGCTCGAGCGTCCCGCCCCCGCCATCGATCCCATGCCCATGGACCTGTCCCTGCCTAGGGGCGGGGCCTATACGGCCGGGGCTAACAACAACACAAAAAAGAAAGGCAAGGGGCCCAGAATCACGGGCGGGCCGGGTAAGGGTAGGGCCAGTAAGGGGCAGTCCAAAGAGACTCGAGGGCCGGCAGGGGAGTCCACGCCCCCCGGCCCCTGGTACGGCAGGCTAGATAGGGACGAGGCTTGGGACCTAGAGGCCAGGATTAAGGAACAACGCCGCATAGTGGCAGAAACAGAGGATAGGTGGGCCCAATTGTGCTTGGAGCGGGACATGTCCGTGCCACACGGCCGGCAGCTAAAGAGACCAGCGGACAGTGTAGGCAACACAGGAACCCTGCCGCAAGACGCCGGTAAGGGTAGTTGGGTATGGGTCCCGAGCGACAGGGGCCAGGAAACAGGGACAGATAGCGGTTTAGGCAGCGCGGTGGGTACCAGTGGCGCATACGGCCAGGCTGGGCGCGTAAGGGCAATGCCAAGGCAGGAGGTTGGCAGAAAGAAGGCAATGCCAACGGGGCGCAACATGGCCCCTGCACGTTGGTCCGAAGCGCTAGAGGGGTCTCCGGCGGCCTTCTCTACTCCGCAGGATCGGGGACAACACAGAGGTGGCGGACACCACGAGGGTCATGAGGATAACTCTGCTAACTATATGATGATGAGTTGGAATGTTAGTAAACAGATGGATGTGTGCGAGGATGACGTGGTGGAACTAGATTATGAAGAGGAGCTGGAGGAATGGGAAGAAGGGGAGATCAGGGAGACCGAGATACTCAGCTTAAGGGGGAGGGGAAGAGGACGCAGGAGCGGCGCAACCCCTCTCTCCGCTTCTATTTTTCAGGAACGGGACTACAGCAGTGGTCCACAAGAAAGGAGGCAAGAGCAAGCACGGGGCCGAGGGGCCTGGAAGGTTTCGCGGCCTGTGGCTACACAAGGAAGAGGTAAAGGGCAATGGTGGTCGGTCTGGGGGGATGGTGGTAAAGGTGACGATGCTCCAATTTGCAAGTCCGTAGGGGTAGGTGATGGTTCGATACTTGACCCGGTACCAGTTAAAGATAAACAGGGTGGGGAAAAAAGTACAGAGATACAAAGCAGAGCCTCGAACGAGGGCGAGGGTGGAGACAAGGCAACAGGGGAGAAGTCAGGCGCAGAGGTAAAGGAGGGGGGAGAACACAAAAAGAGGCTACCCTATATGGGCTTGGCTATGCCTTTGGGCTCACATGTAGCGGAGAAAACTAAGGCCAGAATATGGAGACACGAGTATGTGGATGTTTTTAAGCTATTACATAGGGACATACAAGCCAAGGAAGGGTCTAAAGAGGAGGAGTGGGAGTTGGCTCGTAGGCTGAGGGTCCCAATCAATATGGATAACTGGACATCGGCTTTTCTGATTTTTGCGAGCATTTATTGTGAGAAATACCCTGACAGAGCCATAGCGCTATTTAAATACATGGACATTACTAGGAAAGCACAGATGCATTTTGGGGGTTTTGCCTGGCTGAGCTACGATGAAGAGTTTAGAGCCCGAGTGAGCATTAACCCAGATAAGCCATGGGGGGATGTCGATCCAGAATTATGGATGCAATGGATGGCATCATCGCAATCCACGGCATCAACCCATACAACGAGTGGTTTACCGGTGATCTATAAGCCGTTTCAGGCACGTCCCGCTCCGGGGGGGGGCGGGCGTGGGACAGAAAACAACACCTAGCTCGACAGGAGCGTGCTGGAATTTCAACAAGGGTTTCTGCTCCAGACATCCTTGTAAGTTTAAACACGACTGCTCCAAGCGCGGGGGCCGTCACCCGGTCACACAATGTTTTTCACTTTCCAGCCCCTCTGAGCAATGGAGGGCCTCTAAAGGCAGAGGGACTCAGGGCGCTCCTGCTCCAAAGGGGGCCTACACCAGTTAGGTTAGACTTTATCTTGCCATCGCTGCACAGATACCCGGACAAGGCAGCTGCGTTGAAGTTAGCGGTAGGTTTTCAAGAGGGTTTCAGGGTCAGCTACCAAGGCCCGCGGGTGAGGCGCTGGGCAGACAATTTGCGGTCTGCGAAGGAACTACCTCAAGTGGTTAGGAAGAAGCTGGACAAAGAGCTGTCATTAGGCAGAATCGCGGGCCCATTTTATGAGTGGCCAAGTCAAAGTTTGATGATCTCCCCATTGGGAGTCGTGCCGAAGAAGGCCCCGGGTGAGTTCAGGTTGATTCATCACCTATCATGGCCGGAGGGCACATCAGTTAACGATTTCATTGCGGAAGAGGATACCAGGGTGGAATACGCGTCGGTGGACGATGCTATTAAATTGGTCAGGGTGTGTGGCAATGGTGCAGAACTGGCAAAATGCGACATACAATCTGCTTTCAGGTTGCTACCAATACACCCTGGGGATTTTGATTTGCTGGTGATGCAGTTTGAAGGGGCCATCTATGTGGACAGGGTTCTGCCCATGGGTTGCGCAATTTCATGCGCTTTGTTCGAAGCCTTTAGCACCTTCATGCAGCGGGTGTTTGTCAAGAGTAGTGGGCATTATGCGGTGACCCATTATTTGGATGACTTCCTGTTTGTAGGGAAAAGAATTCAGGAGAATGCCAGAAGGCCCTGACAATCTTTCAGGAGATGGCACAACAGATGGGAGTGCCTTTGGCACCCGAGAAAACTGAAGGCCCCGCAGCTGTGCTAACTTTTCTGGGTATCGAGTTGGACTCTAATACAATGACGGCCAGATTACCAGCACAGAAGGTAACAGAGATACTGGCTTTCTTGGGCCTAGTGAGAGAGGCACGAAAAATCGACTTGCGAACAGCCCAGAAGCTGTTGGGGTATCTCAATTTTGCTTGTAGGGTACTTAGGGGGGGAAGGACTTTCTGCAGGCGATTGGGTTTGTCCATGTCGGGCGCAGTTTTGCCACACCACAGAATAAGAGTGTCGACGGGACTGAGAGAGGATGTGAGGGTGTGGGAAGCATTTTTGAAACAATTCAATGGGGTATCTATGTGGTTCTGTGAGGAAGAGACAGTATGGCAGGTGCAGATTTTTTCAGATGCAGCGGGAGCGCATGGCTTCGGGATTTTCTGGGACGGCCGGTGGTGCGCGGAGGCATGGCCAACACTATGGTTAAAACAGGGAGAAGTATTGCTTTTCTGGAATTTTTTCCCCTCCTGGTGGCCATGGCAGTATGGTGACAGGAGTTGGCAAACAGGACAGTTTTATTCAGAATCGACAACATGGCGGTCGTCGAGCTGGTGAACAGACAGAAGGCAAGGGATTTGAGGGTGTTGCGCTTGTTGCGCCGATTTATGTTACAATGCTTATCTCTGAATGTGATATTTAAAGCTGTACATATACCAGGAGCTTTCAACGAGATTGCAGATTCCCTGTCTCGTTCACAGTGGCAGCGTTTCCGCAACCTGGCGCCAGGAGCAGAGCAGACCAAGACATCGGTCCCGGCAGACATTTGGGAATGGGGGGCATGATGATCACAGGGCTGGTGGAGATGTCTTTAGCGGAATCTACTCGGCGAAGTTATCGGCTGGCTTGGTTGGATTTTCAGTTTTTTTAACAGTTTATAGGAAGTTTTTGGGGACAGAGCAAAAGACAGCTAGAGCATTGGGCGTTGCGTTTTGTGCTGTACATGATTCAGAAAGGGATGTCAGCAGCCACCATCGGGGTAAATTGGCAGGAGTATCGTTTTATGGAAAATTGTTTTTTGATCACGACCCGGCAAGAAACGATCTGCTGGGAAGGATGTTGAAAGGTTGGGGCAGGATTAGATCAGTAGAAGGTAGAGCGGCCAGGGAACCCATTGATTTTGATTTATTATTGGAGTTGTTACACGTACTACCAGTATGTTGCACAGACGATTACGAGTTGGCACTTTTTCGACTATGCATGGTGTGGATGTTTTTTGGAGCCTTCCGGGTGTCAGAGTTGCTGGGGGTTAGGACGGCGGTGGGGGTACGCTACAAGGATGTGTGCGCGCATGGTGGCCGTTTAGGGATCTGGCTTAGATTATCAAAAACCGACCAACTAGGTAGGGGTAAGTGGGTATGGTTAGAGAAAGGGGGCAACGTGTTGGCTTGCCCGGTTACGGAATGGAGTAAGTGGCAATCTTCAGGCAGGTTGAACAAAGAAGCGGGGGTTTTCACACACAGGTCAGGCTCCAAGCTCACCAGTTTTCAGTTGTTGCGAGTATTGAGGATGACGTTGGGTCGTGTGGGCCGACGGGCTATGGATTTTGGCACACATTAGTTTAGAATTGGGGCAGCCACGGCCGCAGCGCACTTGGGTTGGGACTGGGCGAAGATTAGGGCGATAGGCCGATGGAGATCAAGGTGTTGTGAACGATACGTTAGACCCTGAGATGTGAGCAGGGATAGCTTCAAGGTTTTGGTTGGGGTGGGGGGGGGGGGTTTGATGTTCAAAGCACATTTTACAGTTATTTTTCCATTGCAGGAGATGCGCTTGGTCCATCGCAGGGCAAGACGGTGACATGGCTGGTCGGCCATTCATTTGTACATTGGGCAGCGAAGTTTGCGTAGAAGCAGATATATGGTCGGGCCCTGGGGCTATCCAGCAGGCGGCACGAGGTGCTATGGTGGGGAAAGAGCGGAATGCGGTGGGGTAACCTGCTTCCTTTCATCACTACTAACTTGTCGAACTGGAAATGTCCGGATTTGTTGATCATCCATTTGGGAGAGAATGATCTGGTAAAATTATCAGGACTCACGCTACTGCAGCACATGCAGAGGGACTTGGAGATTCTCAAGCAAAAACTGCATGGTACATGCTTGGTTTGGACAGAGTTTGTTCCCCGTAGAGTGTGGAGAGGCGCAGTAAAGTATGGAGCCATGGAACGGGCTCGAAGGAAACTTAACAGAGCAATGAGGGTTTTCTGCTGGGCTCAAGGGATAAAGATACTTAAGCATGAAAACATTACAGAGCAGGAGGTAGCTTTATTTAGAGATGACGGGGTTCACCTGTCCACACTAGGGAATGCGTATTATCTGACAGATTTGAGACTGCTGGTTGAGGAGTTGTGGGAGAGAACTTGTGGATCACAAACAAGAAATGAGTAGTGCGGTTTGCAGTAGCGTGTCTGAGGGGGGGTGGGGCAGCACAACGCCAAGTGGGTTGGTGCTGGTTGGCAGTAGATGGGGGAGGGTGGTGAGTCAGATGCGGGCTTGGCCACCCTTCCAGGGAATAAACAAGCAGGTGAAGGCTCTGAGTGGGGGTACGCACGAACCAAATGGGGCATGAAAGGAAAAGGGGAGTGCGTAGGGGAATGGAAACAAAATAAGGGTTTGAAGGGGAAGGATGAGCGAGGAGATGTTTAAAGGGAGGGCGTTAATAAAGTTACGGTTTACGTTAAAAAGTTAAGGTTATTTTGCTTATTCAACCCTGTCCTAATAAACGACCTTTTACACTAAAATACAGCTGTCACTGAGTTATTTCCCGATGAAGGGGCCCGCGGGAAGCAGGAGCAACGCTCTAGTCTTCCCGCGGGCCGGTTCGGGGAAGGAAGTGACGGCGGGACGGGGGATTGGAAGGAAGGTAAGTGGGGGTGGGTTTAAGGGTGGGAATATAAGGGGTTGGGGGTGGAGGGACCGGCCTCTTTCCGCGCTGACCCATCGCGCGGTTAGTTTGGCCTCCCACCCACCCGGCAATTGGAAGAGGAGTTTTTGAAGGACGAAAGTTAGAGGTGTAGGGCAAAAAGGGGGGGAGGTTTAGTTGTCAGTTAGGGCAGGTTGCAGCAGAGAGCGAGCAGTAGATGGGGGAGGGTGGTGAGTCAGATGCGGGCTTGGCCACCCTTCCAGGGAATAAACAAGCAGGTGAAGGCTCTGAGTGGGGGTACGCACGAACCAAATGGGGCATGAAAGGAAAAGGGGAGTGCGTAGGGGAATGGAAACGAAATAAGGGTTTGAAGGGGAAGGATGAGCGAGGAGATGTTTAAAGGGAGGGCGTTATTAAAGTTACGGTTTACGTTAAAAAGTTAAGGTTATTTTGCTTATGCAACCCTGTCCTAATAAATGACCTTTTACACTAAAATACAGCTGTCACTGAGTTATTTCCCGATGGGCGGAAGAGAAACTGCGATCTCCTCGATGAAATTCTATCACGTTTTACCCTGCGTTCCAAGCTTTAAAAACGCGATTGTATTTTAATTTTAACCACATCATATTTGGGATATAATAACAATTTTAAAGAAGTTGCTAAGAAAGGTATTGTGTCATTGAACATCTCAACATTTCTAAAAAAAAAAAACATCCCCAGAGAATAATTACTGTTCATCTTGCCCCACGACTTGTTTCATTCTGTTGTCGTTTGTTGGGGGTACCATGCCCCACCCTCCTATTACCCTTCCCCCGCCCCTCCAAACAGAATAATAATTGCAGTTAATAGTTTGTGCTGCAATATTAATTGTTTTAGCACTCTGAAAGAACCACCTCAGATACAAGAGGTCAGTGTGTAAAGCAGCGTTGTGCGCGCGCTGCTTCCTTTATCCTGGATATCCTGCAAAATCCACGCAGAGGGGCGGGCTCTTCTCCTGCTCCAAGCACCAGCAGCAGCGATAGCTGCGTCTTAATGGCTGCTGCTACCACATGATGGAGTTTTATGGAATACAGTTTATTTAAGCAGGATAAACCGCCGAGATATACATCTCATTTAACACAGAGCTGCTGGCAGGAGGGACAGTTATTGCGCGTTCTTGCAGCAGATAAGCAGCACATAAAAACTTAGTTTATCATTTTAATTATTACCAAAGCTCAAACCTAAAGCGAAAGAGAAAGAAACGCTGACTCGCTTGCCCCAGTGAACATCAAAGCATATTAGTTCAGGCCTGCTGCAGTTGTCGTCGTTAACTTAAGCTTGCACTCAGAATATCCAGTGGCCATACTGAGGTCATGTTTGCTGTGTTAGCACTCCAGCGTAGCTCTAGGCACCCTTAAACAACAGTGGAGCTATTCTCCTCTGTTTACAGTTCATTCGTTCCCTTTGAATGTGAAGCACGTGCTTAGACATTTTAAAGTGTTCGCAATTGTCTGCCAAGTAGAAGACTGCGCACTTTTTTGACAAGCTGAAGTAGCCTCTCTTCATTTCTTCTTTTATGTTGCCGCGTGCTTTCACACTCTTCCTCAACTGGGAATTGTGGGTGCCTTCTGATTCTGCTCAGGCTTGTTGATACTTACAACTACACCCATGGCTGATGCAAGGTGTTTCTGTCATAGGCATACATTTTAAGACCGCCTCTTCTCTGTTCTGGGCATCAGTCGGAGGAAGTAAGGTGTTGGCAGTGTTTAGTTGAACAAGCATTTGCAATGCAATAGGTCTCACATATTTCGAAGAAGCTAATTGTCATCTTTTGACAACAGCGCCCACAAGCAAAAACAAAAAAAAACCTGAGTGGAAACTGAAAAACGATAACTTAACAAAATAAAGATAGCTTTAAAAAATAAAATTTTGTTATTTTGTTTGTCCTGCTGGGCATATTTTTGCCAGTCACAAGCCTTCAGTTTGCGGGGCACTGGAAGTTAGAAGAAAATAGTACCTCAATCACATCCGGAGCAGAAGGACCTAATGAAGTTCAAATCAATTAGTGCTTGATCCCTGCTCCACACAGAGGAACGGAAATGATGCAAGACATGCCTTGATGAATTATGAAGCTGTAAAGAAGAGTGCCACGTAAACCAACAAATGGTGAGCGACTGGTGGGCTCCAAGCCCTTTACTGAACACAACAGCATCTCGCTTACAAAGCGCAAGCACCTGGGCTCGCAGGCTGAACCCTAAAAAATCAAATGTTCTTATGGACAAAGCACCATGGGGTGGTGCAGAGTTTTGGACCCTGGGCCACCATGGCCGGGGCCCCGGATGCCATCTCCACGTCAGACTGGCCTGCCCAGTCGGCTTCCACTTCCACCCTCGCGTCTTGTGAGATGACAGGAGTGGAAGGAAGCGAGAAGGGGATGGATGGATGCCAGGAAATGCATCATCACCGATCGCTGCTGTGCCAAGGGGGGTATGTAGGCGACGGACCTTCTCTGGCCTCTGCCTTTTTGGTGCCGCGGTGAGTGGTGGGGGAACGTGGAGGAATTGTCACAGGCGGCATCAGGAGGAGACCCCAGGACATCTGCGACGCGACATGACGGTGCTGCTAGAGAGCGAAGTGCCTGTGTCACCTCTGAGGTGCCCGTGATGTCTCCAATGTCTTCGAGGGCTTCAGCTGGTCGGTGCGTGGCTGGCGGTGTGCTGCGGCTGCAGCGAGGTGCTTGTGCCTCTGCTCTACACGCAGTCTGCAACGTCCAGAGGTAGCTTGTGAGCCCATAGAGTGAGGTACACATGCTGCCACGGCACCCAATATTCCACCCACATCTCTTGTTTAGTTCCTAGTTGGGGGCTGTAACTGGCTGGTAGCACATCCCTGGTTAGTATCAGAGGGCTATATATTTAAAAGGCAAACCCTTTAGATTCATTTCAGAGGGTGTTATTTAAAGGGCACCCTATCAAACCCTATTAGCTTATGTGCGGAGGGTGCCTTTATCCGTAATTTAGGGCCTGTATCATCAAGGGTCCCTTGTCTTTTTATATTAAGGTCCCACTATTTCCTGCCCTGCATTCTTGCCCCTGGTTGGCCCTTTCACCCCTCCCAGGCAAATAACAGTGCATGTTTTTTTATGGGCCAGTCCTCGGACAGGAATGTGGACCAGGAGGAGTATGGGTAAGTATCAGATTATTTCTCTATTACTCTATTATATTAGATTTGTTTAATTGTTTGCGTATTGTTTTTTGCATAGCATTGTAGTATGATTGCCTGAATTCTTAAGAGGTATATTGATATACTAGTCTGAGGTGATGGCTTTGAAGGGGGGCAGAGTGGGCAAGAGGAAGGGCAAAGACCCGAAATTGACACAGTTATTAAAGATGGTGTTAGCTAAGCTAGGTGAAGAAGGGGGCTCTGAACAATCTGGGTCAGTGTTGGATTTAGAGGGAGTTAGAGCGGGCGGTGAGCTCCCAAGATGGTCCCAAGTTCCGTCCCCCTTCTGCCTTCCCTCCGGTGAAGTGCAGGAGGAAGAAGCAACCCCCTGCTTGTCTAGAGGATGGGGCAGAGAGGTCGCTAGCATCTGTCTCACAAGCAGTGCTTCCAGCTACTACAATAATTGAACAACACACTGTGCCCTCTTTGTCTGCCACTGAAACAAAGGCAAAAACCCCTTTATAGCGCATCAACAAGTGAGGGTGAAAGGGGGAGCTTACCAGCAGGTGGTCCAACCCAGCCTTGCCCCCGCTCTGGCACCGACAGATTCACAAGGTCAGTGCTGCCCTAGCAGATCTTAGACTGGCACTTGCAGCACTATCATCAACACCAATTTCTGATAAGAAACATCAATAAGGTAATCCATCTGTACCCGCCACTACCCCCACTCCCTTGGTCACACTGCCTCTTCCCTTAGATATGCACCATTCAACCATGATTACGCCCCCTGTACTCACGGTCGCTCCAGTTACCCAGCGGCCTTTATCTAACAGCAAGTAGTCACTTACACAGTTGCGTGATAGCATAGCGCAGGCTCTGAGATCTGTGGCTCAGGCGCTGTCTAAGTTGGTTGCACCTACGAACCCCCCAACCCTGCTCCCAGTGTCAATTCCTACCCCTTGGGCTACTTCGAATGAAATAGGGAATGTCATTGCTGAACTTGGGGGTCTCACAGCACTAATGCAGAGGGTACTTCCCCAGTCAGGGGTAACAGCCCTACGAGAGAGGATGCAGGATCAGGTCAAGCCGTCAACCAAAGTGGGAAAAAAGTGGGTTCTACCTCCGTGGCTCTTTGTGGAGACCAAGATAACTTGTTATCTAGGCCTGGAAGGTTGTCATCACACGTGTCTACGGATGTTAAAGAAAAAATTTGGAAAGGTGAATTTGTGGAAATATTTTCATTGATTAGGGCGAAAAGGTGGGACTGTGAGCAGAAAGAAAAAGATGGTAAGGGTACACCAACAAAGGACAAGAAACCCAAGGTCAAAGAAAACATAACAAACTGGTTGTTTGGTTTTAATGTTTATATGTCAGTGATGTTAGAAAAGAAACCTGAGTTGGCAGCATCCTTGTTATTTTATTCCAACAAAATATTAAAGGTGCACCATGTTTACAGGGGCACAGCCTGGTTAGATTACGATCTCGATTTTAAGTGGGCAAAGGTGGAGGATCCAGACATTGGCTGGGATCAAACGGAGGTCAATGTATGGTTGGAGAGTGTCAACAATAGGACTTCTTTGAAACAGCCTTTTCTCCCGCATCAAGCAGGGGACAAGAGAGGTTCTTGTTGGGCCTTCAATAGAAAAGTCTGTCCACGCCCAGCTGGGTCCTGCAAGTATAGGCATGTTTGCTCCTTTTGTGGCCATCCATCGCACCCTGAGTTCAAGTGCACCACAAAGCCTAGAGACAAGGGAAAAGAGGGAGCTAAGCCCCCAAACTAACGTAGATTCAAAGTTCCCAGAAAGCAGCTCCTTACCTTCTCCAGTGCAACTATTAAACTGCTCCCTTGCTACAGTCATACCCCAAGAAAGATACCACAGAGTTACTGTATTTAGGCTTCTCTTCAGGTTTTAGGATCCCCACATCCAGAGTGGCTCCCATCGCTCACTGTACCAACTTATCTTGCAGGCATCAAGATGGGGTCATCAAGAAAATTGAGAAAGAAAAGTGTTTGGGTAGAATAGCCTGCCCCTTATCTAATCCTCCCCTGCATAACTTTGTCTGTTCCCCATTAGGTGTAGTGCTAAAAAAAGATCCAGAGCAGTTCAGGCTGATTCATAAGTTATCTGCACCCAGAGGTGCATCAGTGTATGAGGCTATTGAGCCTCTGCTATGCTCAATGCGGGATGCATCTGTTGACCAGGTACTGGCCAAATTACGTGATCTCGGGCAAGGGGCTCTCATGGCTAAGACTGACATAGAGTCAGCATTCAGATTGCTGCCAGTGCACCCTGATGATTCACACCTCCTGGGTTTCCAATTCGCTGGCTCATATTATGATAAACGCATGCAGATGGGGTGTAGTGTGTCATGTACTTACTTTGGGCAGTTCAGTTCCTTTTTGTAATGGGTGTTCACTATGTGCACAGGCCATAAAGAAATTATCCATTACCTTGACGATTTTTTGGTATTAGGCCCTCTGGGTTTGATTACATGTGCCTGGGCCTTGACTGCTTGGCCTCAATGTTTAAGGACTTAGGGGTTCCCTTAGCCCCAGAGAAAACAGTGGGCCCATCCAATTGCCTTACATTGCTGGGTATTGAAATTGATACAGTGGTTGGTGAATGCCGCCTTCCTGGTGACAAGATCCTGGCTTTCAGGCAGTCGATTAATATGGTGTTAGCACAAAAAAGGTTACCTTACACCAACTCCAGGTTCCAGAGGGGCAGCTGAACTTCGCTCTTAGGATTATTCCCTTGGCTCACCCATTCTCTCAATCCATTGCCAGGCCAATGACAGGCCTAAAAAAAACATAATCATATCTGCTTTTCTTGGGAGGTTAGGGTATTTCTTGAACCAGTTTAATGGGGCAGTTATTTGGTCTTCCCAACCAGTCTCTAATTCTGCCCTGGATTTGTTCACTGATGCCGTGGGCGGCATAGGGTTTGGAGCCATATTAGGCTCCGAATGGTGCCGGGGTGACTGGCTGGCTTCTTGGCACGACAAAGGCATTATGAGGAACATTGCATTCTTGGAACTGTTCCCGATTGTAGTGGCAGTAACAGTTTGGGCACAGGTGCTGGAAGACAGCAGTGTTATCTTGTGGTCTGATAATATGGCAGTGGTGGATGCCATCATCAGACAAGGGGCAACCTTTAGGTTTGAATTGAGATTATTGAAGCATTTGGTCCTATTGTGTACGAAATATAACATACTGTTTCGTGCCTAGCATGTGCCTGGCATTCATAATAACTCTGCTGACGCATTATCTCGCTTCTTGATGCAGGAATTTTGGGAATATCACCCTCTGGAAGCAGCGGAAATGACAGAGTTACCATTACATCTGTGGAGGATTGGTGTCCTGCCTTATTGGATTTAGTAGCACCATCTCTAGCAAAAAGCACATGTGTCTGTTATGAAAAGTAATTTGCCCCATATAGTCCTTTTGTCCAAGTGCGAAGAATAACGGAAACGTTTTCAGCACATGCCATCTGCGATTTCCTGAGTACCCTCAGGGAACCGGGCAAGCCGGTATCATGCTCAAGGGCTCACCTAGCAGCTATTAGATTCTTCACAAAATTAAAGAACAAAGGGGATAAGATTAATGCCTTTGTTATCAATAGGGCAGTGACAGGTTGAGCAAGACTGGAAGGTTCTGGAAAAGACAACAGGTGCCCTTTTCCTCCGCATATTTTCAGTCTCCTTCTCTCCAAACTTCAACAGGTTAGCGCCTCATCTTACGAGTCTACCCTCTTCGCAACAGCATTTACATTGGCCTTTTATGGTGCCTTCCGGGTTAGTGACTTGGTAGGATCTCCGAAGACTGATTTCACAGGAGGTTTGCAGTGGGCTGATGTTAGATTGTATTTAGACAGGCTGGTTGTTTGGTTGAGATGGTCCAAAACAGATCAGGAAAGAAAGGGAACAGTAATTAAACTCAGGGCGGCACCAGGCTCCCCTCTTTGTCCTTTGGACCGTTTAGGGGCCTACTTGCCCTTAGCTGCAATAATTAGATTTGGTATTACTTTAGTTTGACGCTTGTGTATTTTTTCTGTTTTCTAGTAGAATGCCGTCTCGTGTTGTGTGGGTTCTTGGCCATTCCTTTGTCCAGCGGGCAGCCTACGGATTGCAACAGCTCCATAAGCCCAAGCCACCACCTTTAAGGGATGTGTCCTTTCTTTGACTTGAAATCGGTGGCCTGCGCATCAACCAACTACAAACCCTGGTCAAGGTAGCGAAAGGTTGTGAGGGACTGCAATTCCCGGACCATATCATCGTGCTCCTGGGAGAGAACGATTTGGTGCACATGGGACGCAAGGCCCTAAGAGATGCAATCGTGAAGGAAATGGCTCAGCTCGCAAAAGACTTCCCGGAGGCAGCAGTCGCTTGGTCACACCTGGTCCCTCTCCGCAAATGGGGCAGAGACATTAAGTTCTGGACCATCAATGTGTTGGTATGGCGGTTGAACGCTGAGTTGGCTAAGCTGTGCCCTGGCCCGGGGCATCTTTGGAATATCCCACACAAATTACTGAAGGGCGAGGTTATGGTTCATAAGGATGGCGTACACCTGTCTGATGCAGGCACAGATCAGTTTATTGCAGACATTTGGTACTTTACTCAAAGCATATTTGGGGCTGGGGAGGGCAAAGGACCTCTTGGTCCCTGGTCACCCTGGCGGTGGGATCGCAATTACTGAATTTACCCCTAAGCAGCAAAAGGGGCCCCACAGTGGGGTCACCAGGACAACACTAAGGGTAGGGTCCAGCACTTCTGAACCAACCAGAGGATGTACACACCAGCTTTGGGTCCAGGGTGCCCAAATCACGGAGGTGGCCATGGGGCTCCAGCTCCTGGACATCTCATTGCAACCTCTATGTCAGCTTGGTGTTTGGGGGGGTGTAACCTCTGAGGACAAGAGACGAAAGGTGGTAGGGACCGCTCCCCCCCCAGATACAGGTGAGGGATTCACTTGTGTGGTCCAAGGGCGTTTAGGAATGCTGAGTGCCTTGGTGCTGTTATGGGGTCGGGTACGTTCAGTAGGCCATAGTCTTCTACTCCAAATTGCTATCAGTGATTTAGTAAGTGATTTATCGATCTGTTTTTAATCATGCTAGTTGCACACAATAGTTCGCTTATGGTTGACTTATTAATTTTTGCTTCAAGCTATATGCCTCATGTCAATGGATCCACTTCCAAATCAATGAGATTGTCAGTGTTTTGTTGGGGTTGGTTGTGCCGGGGCTAGGGCCAAACTGGGGGCATCCGGGTTCTATAGGCTGTAGCTGACCCCCACTGCTGGCACTGGGATTACCTAACTACGCACTGTGACAGTCTCTTCAACCCACCATCACACATCTCGTTTTATATTGCACGTCTAACATTCTTTCTCACGGTGCTGTCACACTTTCTGTAAAGCTCTTTCTCCTGTTACCATGGAGCTTGCAGTGTCTTACATGGGTTGGGCGGGAGTAGTGCTCAAAGTCAACATAGAGTCCTGGTCCACAAAAATAGGTTCTGATAATGACAACCACCAACCACCTGCAGAAAGTAAACACTGAGTGTCGGGCTTGGGAGGAGGGGTGATGATGTTTAATTTAAACATTTTAATTACAAAAATATTGAAACTGTTTTCCCTTTGCCCTCAATGAGGCCTCTCCTTCAGCTAGAGCACATAATTGTGTCAAATATAGGCAGAATTATAGGCAGAAGTAATTTAACCTTCAAGAAGAGGGTGTTAAATGCTGATAATGCTCCTTGTGGAGAGTATTAGGCTTAAAAATGGCTGTAGAAAATGCCAGTGTATGAGTGTGTGACACCCTTATTTACAGCCTAAGAACTGCACTGATAGACCAACGGTATGCTACAAAGCATATGTCACACGTGGATCACACTTTTGGGATTGCCAACTTCCTTTAGGTACTCCTCATGCTGGGAGCAGGCTAGGTCTCTTCTAATGGACAGTTTCTCCTCCTGCAGTGCTAGGCACACTCCTCTGTCTCAGCAGGCAGCGATGCCTGTATGCTCTTCAAATAGATGCTCAGCTCTTCCGTCATAAACTGTTGACTTCAGATGATGTCCCTTCACCTCTCGGAGACTTGCTGACAGCAAGGCTTAATCACATATCAGCTCTTTTAGTAGTTTGTGGAGCACTTTCTTCCTTGCCCAAAAAAACTTATGACTTGAAGAAAGTGGGATGGTTTGAAACCCACTTTTATATACATTTTTCCAACAGGGGATGTGAATCTAGTGTCTCATGTCAATTTCAAACTGCTGTCCAGACACAACCTTTGTCCTTCCACAACAGGTAGCAATGAAGCTCGTTCCAAGCAGAAGTACTCACAACAAGACAACAGTGAAGTATGAAATATGCACTTGGTAGTCATTAAATTACCTAAAACAGTATCACTAAAAACACTAACAATCCCATCCAGTGCTTAACTTGAGCTGGTGGTAGCCGGTGAGGATCAGAATATTTTTTTTCTGCATCAGACATTTACCAAGAGGAAGAGAGAGAAAAACAAACAAAACAGAAAGACAGAGGAAGAGAAAGATGGGAAGTCCATCATCAAGGGAGAGAGCAGGTACCGTTAACCTTTTAGATGCGGGCGTCGGCCACTGGCCGACGCCCACACTCCCTCCCTGGTGCGGGTCACGACCAGTGGCCGACACCAGGGAGGGGGTTAAAAATCCTCCGGTGCAATGCACCGGAGGATTTTTCTTTTATTTTTTTTTACCGTGGGAGACGCGGAAGAGCTTCCACGTCTCCATCCCACCCCACTCCCGCCCCCTTATGACGTAAGCGTGCCGCAAGGCGCGCTGACGTCACAGTTTTTCCCCACCGGAGAAGGAGAGAAGCAGGTAAGCGTTCTCTTTTTCTCCGGTGGGGAAAAAAAGGCCAAAACGGCCTCCCCAGATGCCAGGGAGGCATCGATGGAAAGGGGAGGCTCTCCCCTTTCCATCGATGCCTCCCTGGCACCGTTTCCTGGCCATGGATCGCAGCACGGCTGCGATCCATGGCCAGGAAACGCCCCTAGGCACCAGGGATCTTCTATGGGGGGGTCGGCCCCCTTGTAAAAGGGCCGCTCCCCCCCCCCGGGGGCAATATTTATTTATTTACACGGTTTTGGGGGGCGATCGCGCCCCCCACAATATAAAAAAAAGTTTAAAAAAAAGAAAACAAAATGGCGGGGTCGGCCCTTGGAACACGGGCCGACCCCAGGGGGAAAAAAAAAACATGTCGTTTTGCCTGGGGGGGCCGATCGCCCCCCCTCAGGGTAAAAAAAATAATAATAAATTGTTGGGGTCAGCCCTTGGGGTGACCATCAATGGGGCCATTTTTTTTTTATACATGTGTGCTTTGCCAAGGGCAAGCACACATGTATAAAAAAAAAAATGGTTTGTGACATGAGTGTCTTGTTTTCTCTCTCTCTCTCTCATATATATGTGTGTATATGTATACACACACATATATATATATATATATATATATATATATATATATATATATATATATATATATATATATATAATATATATTTAGATATAGATATATATATTTTATTTTTTTTCAGGACAAGCATTGCAGCGCCCATGTGCTGCTTTTCTGACTTGTTGGTGTGTATCTGGGCTTCTAACAACGCCCACCTCACGCCCATCACTACCACTCGTTCGTGGGCTTGCCCTTCAAAAATCCTTTGATTACATTGGAAAATGATTTACCTTTGTCCCTCCTTGGGGAGGTTTTGTTACCGCCTTGGCCATCGCCCCTGGTACATGGCTAATTACACTTTTGCTGTTACGTTTAACTGCGAGCGAACTTCTTTTCCTTTTGTGTATCTCTTCACATGATGCTCATGGTGGCCGTGGCGCTGTGAATCGGCTCTCTTATGTGAAAGAGTTTAACTTTCAATTATCAATTTATGTGGCAAGAAAAGTTGGGTTAGGAGTTTATAACGCTAATAGCTCTAACTCGAGCAGATGTGAGACCCATTGCATTGTAAATGCTTGTTATTCTTGTGTGTGTTGTTTTATAATGGTGAGCAATTTCACCACACTCCACGAGGACCGTGATCAAGACTCCTTGGTGAGTTGAAACACGTTGGTGGTTATTGACTGCAATAAAATACACGTTTATTTGTACCTCGTGGAGTGCGGTGAAATTTTTCGGCATTAGATCATTTCTAGATTGGTCTTCTCTGTCACTGGGCACCGGCAGTGGAGTGTGCCGCCCAGCAACCCTTCAACCACTTTGTTTCTAAACATATATATATATATATATATATGCAACACAAATTGGTTAAAAAGATTGTTGCGAAGCGCACTCCACTGCCGGTGCTCAGTGATGGAGGAGAGCAACCTCGAAAATATTTTGTGAACAAGAATCTCACCGCACTCCACGAGGTTCAAATTGACATGTTTTATTGCAAGTATAAACAATGAAAGAAAAGAGGGACTCATTTACTGTGATCAAGACTCCTTGAGAGTCGAAACGCGTACGTGGCTGTTGCTTGCAATAAAAGATGCCAATTTGAACCTCGTGGAGTGGGGTGAGAATCTTGTTCACACAATATATATATATATATATATATATATATATATAAATATGCATGTCTTTTCTGTAGTGGCAGTTGCCATAAAGTAGCTGAGTGGATTAGTAGAGGCAAGCGTTACCTGCGCTTTAAAACAAATGTAATGCCAGGGGGACTAAGGAGATATGAGTGTCACTTTTGCTGGGTAGTACTGAGGGAATTAGAAGAGGAGGTAATGGGAGGCAGAGCACCAAAAATGACTGTTGCACAGGGTGTGTGGTAAGGTGAAGTAATACATTCTTTTTTTGTTTTTTTCAGTGTTTTCAGAGAATCTGCAGAATTGGAGAAGAAGCGAAGGTAAGGTGACGACATTTCCTGTTGTACACAACAAACATACCCACAAGCAATTTTGTGACTATCTGCCTTCTACGTAGGCTAGTAATTTAGAGGGACAGTTTAGCCAGTTGCAGAGATGGCGTCTCGTTGGATGACTGCTGATCAAGCCCTAGCTCGGGTTATGGAGGACAGTTCTGATGTAGGCTCAGAGACTGAGACAGCAGACACTGAGACAGCATCTGAGGGAGAGGACAATGGGGCAGATTCTGGGAGTGATTTTTCAGTCGGCGGAGTCCCATCTGACGACACCTCTTCCAGTGAGTCTGAAGGAGACAATGACGACATCCGTGCTGTCCCTTTGCAAGCACATTCTGGGCAGCGGGACCACATTGGGTTAGCCAAACCCAGAGAGCACGTGCTTGCTACCGCAAGCACAGAGAGAGTGCTCTCTTGGCAGCCCCCCTGTTTGGTTCAGCCCCAAATTCCACCTTTTACTGGTGACGCTGGATGTAAAGTCGATACAGCTAACTTTTTGCCAGTCGACTACATCTATCTGTTTTTGGATATTGACTTTCTTCAGAAAGTTGTGCAGCAAACAAATTTGCGTGCAGACCAATTTCTGAGGGAGCGCGGAGGCACTCTTGGGCCCCGTTCTAGGGCACGCCAGTGGACTCCCACTTCGCTGGCGGAGATGAAGATATTTTTGGGCCTTACGCTCAAAATGGGGTTAGTGCAGAAACCCACCTTGCAGTCCTACTGGACGACTCGCACGGTTTGGGTAACTCCCATCTTCGCACCATACATGAGCAGAGATCGTTTTTTGCTACTGCAGCGCATGCTGCATTTCAATGACAATTCTGCTGCATTGCCCCGGGACCATCCAGATCATGACAGGTTGTTCAAAATTCAGCCTGTCGTGGAACATTTGTCTGCCAGGTTTCCAGAGATCTATACTCCTGGAAAGAATATAGCAGTCGATGAGTCCTTGATCCTGTACAAAGGACGGCTGCTTTTCAGACAGTACATTGCGAGCAAAAGAGCTCGCTATGGCATAAAGCTGTACATGCTGTGTGAGAGCTCTACTGGCTATGTGTACAGCCTGAGAGTGTATACAGGGAAGGATTCTACCCTAAACCCTGTAGGTTGCCCTCCCGTGTTAGGGGTCACAGGTAAGATTGTATGGGAACTTGTCCAGCCACTTCTTCACAAAGGTTATAACCTTTATGTGGACAATTTCTATACAGGAGTAGAGCTGTTCAGTGAGCTCTACAAAGCTGGCACTGTGGCCTGCGGTACAGTTTGTTGTAACCGCAAAGGATTCCCGCGGGAGCTTGTTTGCAAGAAGCTCCAGAAATCACAGAGAACTGCATTGCGTTCTAACGAACTGCTCGCAGTCAAGTTCCTAGATAGGCGTGATGTATACGTGCTCACTACAATTCATGATGAGAGCACTTCTCCCATCACGGTTTTGGGTCAGATGGCCGAAGTCCACAAGCCCATCTGTATACTCGATTACAATAAGTACATGGATGGAGTGGACAAAAACGACCAGGTTCTTCAACCATACAATGCGTGTCGTAAAACTCGCACTTGGTACAAGAAACTGTTTACCCACCTGATTCAGATGGCAACATATAATGCGTATGTTGTTTACCGTCAGACAACAACAGGAAAACTCATGACTTTCCTTGACTTCCAGTTGTCTGTAATTGAAAGCCTCACTGCTGTTACAGAAGAAGCAGCAGCCTCCACCTCATATGTTCTGGAGGATGTGGCAAGGCTGCAGGAGCGACACTTTGCTGATCGCATACCTAAAACACCCAAAAAGGATCGTCCATGTCGTCGCTGTAAAGTGTGCTCAAAGCATGGAAAGCGACAGGAGAGTCGGTATTACTGTCCCCAGTGTCCATCACAATCAGGCCTCTGTATCCCTACTTGCTTTACGTTGTATCATACTAAAGCAAAGTTCTGGGAAATCGACTGAGGTTGAGCTGCTGTTGGGTAATCCTCTCAGTGGCAGTGCATGGATACCGAACGTCCATGGGCCACTGCTTCGTTAGGCAAGGAGCCACAGAATTTTACTTCATCATGGACTTCCTTTTGGCGTGGTCGGTGTTCTGTTCAATTAACATGCATTTTCTTCCCCCTACTGCATATACTAGTGGACAGAACATATGCCACATTGCCACGGAGTACCCTTTCTTCACCTGCATGTCTACCTTACTTTCAACGGTAGATATGCTCTCTCAGTTCGAGGAATCACTTTGTACGGCATACTTGGAAACCCCCAACTTGCTTCCACAAACTAGTATAGGTTCACTTGGCTATTATACAGGATTAGCCAGGACTCTGATGAGAACAGAGACATGGATGGGTAAGTAAAGCTTATGGTGGGAGTGCCTTCACAGGGTTATTGCACAGGTAGAAGGCAGATAGTAAAGGTAGTACAGATGTATATCATCTACACCTATGGATTCAAACCCATTGGTGCCATCCCAGCACTGAAGGAGAATGACTTGTATAGGTCAGTGTTTGACCTGCTTTTCATGTTCATCCTCCATCAGAACTTAGTAGATGTTCAGTTTGCTGTATAAGTGCATTATAGTCACATCACTGCACCTAATGTTGGCTGGGACATATTCTACGTTCTCATGGACTCCCCTGTGTACCAAACACTACCCTTTTCCATAGCCTATGACCTTCTCTTTAGGGAACATCATGAGAAATCCCCAGCATGTCTCCCTTAGTTTCAAAGGCAGATATGCTCACTCAGTTCGAGGAATCGCTTTGTACGGCATACTCGGACACCCCCAATTTGCATCCACAAACTGGAAGGAGTTGGATTTAGCACAGAGAGTGCGTTAAAGGCGCATGAAAAACATGTCTTCCTGAGCCTCAGGTGGCTGTCACAGGAGTCATTAGTAAAGGTATGTTACGCATGCATTTGGTAATGTTAAGGAAGAAGGAGGCAGTTAGCCTATGACCTTCTCTTTAGGTAACAGCATGAAAAATCCCCAGCATGTCTCCCTTAGTTTCAAAGGTAGATATGCTCACTCAGTTCGAGGAATCGCTTTGTACGGCATACTCGGACACCCCCAACTTGCATCCACAAACTGGAAGGAGTTGGATTTAGCACAGAGAGTGCGTTAAAGGCGCATGAAAAACATGTCTTCCTGAGCCTCAGGTGGCTGTCACAGGAGTCATTAGTAAAGATTCGTTACGCATGCATTTGGTAATGTTAAGGAAGAAGGAGGCAGATACTTGACAGGTGGTAAAATGTAGTCAAACTTATTCCGTTCTGTGGCGTGTGAATGTGATGGGCCCTTGTCTGGCAGCGGTAAGTTAATGTGAGTGCAGTTATTGGTTGGATTGGGCCCGTGGCTGGCGATATGAAAGGGTTGTTTGTTGTGTGTGAATGGCGTGTGAATGGACCATAAAGAGGTTGGTGCCTGGACGCAGCTTTATGGCCCACCTTCAGAAGGCTTGGTTTCAATATTCAGATACTTTGATAAGTAATCATGCTTTGAAACCATAATTTCTGGAGGTGCTAAAACCAACCAGTGTGAGTGGTGGGTTAACTTTAACAAACTAGTACCAGGGGAGTCCAAGGGTGCAGGACTTGCATGGCTCTCACCAGTTTTCCTTCACCCAGAATCCCCTTGAAATTACATTATGTGCTTAAAAAACACATTTTCCTTGCATTCCAATGAGCAGAAGTCCAGGTATCTGCAAGGATCCTCAAAATTCCTACCACCCAGTGTTTCCCCACTTGTCCTGATAAAATCACAACCCCGCTTGTGTGCCTGCGCCTAGTGCCTGCTTCAGGAATGAATCACTCCAGGGTTAACAGTAGACCTCAAGCAAGGACTACCATTGACCCTTGTGTGATCCATTCCTGTTGTGGGCGCTAGGCCTACCCACACAAGTGAGGTATCATTTTTATCGGGAGACTTGGGGGAATGCTGGGTGGAAGGAAATGTGTGGCTCCTCTCAGATTCCAGAACTTTCTGTCACCGAAATGTGAGGAAAACTTGTTTTTTTAGCCACTTTTTGAGGTTTGCAAGGGATTCTGGGTAACAGAACCTGGTCAGAGCCCCGCAAGTCACCCCATTTTGGATTCCCCTAGGTCTCTAGTTTTCAAAAATGCACAGGTTTGGTAGGTTTCCCTAGGTGCCGGCTGAGCTAGAGGCCAAAATCTACAGGTAGGCACTTTGCAAAAAACACCTCTGTTTTCTTTCAAAATATTTGATGTGTCCACGTTGCGTTTTGGGGCATTTCCTGTCGCGGGCGCTAGGCCTACCCACACAAGTGAGGTATAATTTTTATCGGGAGACTTGGGGGGACACTGGGTGGAAGGAAATGTGTGGCTCCTCTCAGATTCCAGAACTTTCTGTCACCGAAATGTGAGGAAAACTTGTTTTTTTAGCCACTTTTTGAGGTTTGCAAAGGATTCTGGGTAACAGAAGCTGGTCCGAGGCCCGCAAGTCACCCCATCTTGGATTCCCCTAGGTCTCTAGTTTTCAGAAATGCACAGGTTTGGTAGGTTTCCCTAGGTGCCGGCTGAGCTAGAGGCCAAAATCTACAGGTAGGCACTTCGCAAAAAACACCTCTGTTTTCTTCCAAAAATTTGGATGTTTCTACGTTGCGCTTTGGGGCGTTTCCTGTCGCGGGCGCTAGGCCTACCCACACAAGTGAGGTATCATTTTTATCGGGAGACTGGGAGGAACGCTGGGTGGAAGGAAATGTGTGGCTCCTCTCAGATTCCAGAACTTTCTGCCACAGAAATGTGAGGAACATGTGTTTTTTTAGCCAAATTTAGAGGTTTGCAAAGGATTCTGGGTAACAGAACCTGGTCCGAGCCCCGCAAGTCACCCCATCTTGGATTCCCCTAGGTCTCTAGTTTGCAGAAATGCACAGGTTTGGTAGGTTTCCCTAGGTGCCGGCTGAGCTAGAGGCCAAAATCTACAGGTAGGCACTTCGCAAAAAACACCTCTGTTTTCTTCAAAAAATTTGGATGTGTCCACGTTGCGCTTTGGGGCGTTTCCTGTCGCGGGCGCTAGGCCTACCCACACAAGTGAGGTATCATTTTTATCAGGAGACTTGGGGGAACGCTGGGTGGAAGGAAATTTGTGGCTCCTCTCAGATTCCAGAACTTTCTGCCACAGAAATGTGAGGAACATGTGTTTTTTTAGCCAGCTTTTGAGGTTTGCAAAGGATTCTGGGTAACAGAACCTGGTCCGAGCCCCGCAAGTCACCCCTCCTTGGATTCCCCTAGGTCTCTAGTTTTCAGAAATGCACAGGTTTGGTAGGTTTCCCTAGGTGCCAGCTGAGCTAGAGGGCAAAATCTACAGGAAGGCACTTCGCAAAAAACACCTCTGTTTTCTTCCAAAAATTTGGATGTGTCCACGTTGCGCTTTGGGGCGTTTCCTGTCGCGGGCGCTAGGCCTACCCACACAAGTGAGGTATCATTTTTATCGGGAGACTTGGGGGGACGCTGGGTGGAAGGAAATTTGTGGCTCCTCTCAGATTCCAGAACTTTCTGCCACAGAAATGTGAGGAACATGTGTTTTTTTAGCCAAATTTTGAGGTTTGCAAAGGATTCTGGGTAACAGAACCTGGTCCGAGCCCCGCAAGTCACCCCATCTTAGATTCCCCTAGGTCTGTAGTTTTCAGAAATGCACAGGTTTTGTAGGTTTCCCTAGGTGCCGGCTGAGCTAGAGGCCAAAATCTACAGGTAGGCACTTCGCAAAAAACACCTCTGTTTTCTTCAAAAAATTTGGATGTGTCCACGTTGCGCTTTGGGGCGTTTCCTGTCGCGGGCACTAGGCCTACCCACACAAGTGAGGTATCATTTTTATCGGGAGACTTGGGGGAACGCTGGGTGGAAGGAAATTTGTGGCTCCTCTCAGATTCCAGAACTTTCTGCCACAGAAATGTGAGGAACATGTGTTTTTTTAGCCAAATTTTGAGGTTTGCAAAGGATTCTGGGTAACAGAACCTGGTCCGAGCCCCGCAAGTCACCCCTCCTTGGATTCCCCTAGGTCTCTAGTTTTCAGAAATGCACAGGTTTGGTAGGTTTCCCTAGGTGCCGGCTGAGCTAGAGGCCAAAATCTACAGGTAGACACTTCGCAAAAAACACCTCTGTTTTCTTTCAAAAATTTGGATGTGTCCACGTTGCGCTTTGGGGCATTTCCTGTCGCGGCGCTAGGCCTACCCACACAAGTGAGGTATCATTTTTATAGGGAGACTTGGGGGAACATAGATTAGCAAAACAAGTGTTATTGCCCCTTGTCTTTCTCTACATTTTTTCCTTCCAAATATAGGAGAGTGTGTAAAAAAGACATCTATTTGAGAAATACCCTGTAATTCACATGCTAGTATGGTCACCCCGGAATTCAGAGATGTGCAAATAACCACTGCTCCTCAACACCTTATCTTGTGCCCTTTTTGGAAATACAAAGGTTTTCTTGATAGCAATTTTTTACTCTTTATATTTCAGCAAATGAATTGCTGTATACCCGGTATAGAATGAAAACGCACTGCAGGGTGCAGCTCATTTATTGGCTCTGGGTTCCTTGGGTTCTTGATGAACCTACCAGCCCTATATATCCCCACAACCAGAGGAGTCCAGCAGACGTAACGGTATATTGCTTTCGATAATCTGACATAGCAGGGGAAAGTTACAGAGTAAAATGTAGAGAAACATTTATGTTTTTTTCACCTCAATTTCAATATTTTTCTTTTTCAGTTGTTATTTTCTGTAGGAAACCCTTGTAGGATCTACACAAATGACCCCTTGCTGAATTCAGAATTTTGTCTACTTTTCAGAAATGTTTAGGATTCTGGGATCCAGCATTGATTTCATGCCCATTTCTGTCACTGACTGGAAGGAGGCTGAAAGCACAAAAAATTGCAAAAATGGGGTATGTCCCAGTAAAATGCCAAAATAGTGTTGGAAAATTGGGTTTTCTGATTCAAGTCTGCCTGTTCCTGAAAGCTGGGAAGCTGCTGAGTTTAGCACCGCAAACCCTTTGTTGATGCCATTTTCAGGGGAAAAACCACAAGCCTTCTTCTGCAGCCACTTTTTCCACTTTTCTTGAAAAAAACGAAATTCTCCCTGTATTTTGGCCAATTTCTTGGCCTCCTTCAGGGGAACCCACAAAGTCTGGGTACCTCTAGAATCCCTAGGATGTTGGAAAAAAAAGGACGCAAATTTGGCTTGGTTAGCTTATGTGGACAAAAAGTTATGAGGGCCTAAGCGCGAACTACCCCAAATAGCCAAAAAAGGGCTCAGCACTGGGGGGGGAAACGGCCCAGCAGCTAAGGGGTTAAGAATGAGATAACGAGCCTGTGGTATTTTCGTAGTTGATTAAGAAGGCACAAGATGTAATAAAGACTGTGCAGCCTTGGTTTTAGTTGCACTGATAGTTAATAGCACTTTGGGCACCCACACTTGTTCTTTTACAAACCAAGCACTCATCCCACCCCTCACCCCTACCATCTACCGAGTGTCAGTGCTCAGGAACAACTAATCAGCATCCATTTTCTAACAAAGTCTTCATGCAAAATTTAAAGGCAGCCCTGTCTCCATCCTCACTTACAAATCTGGGTCTCCACAATTCTGCACCATGAATGCAGGGAGTATATGTCTACTGTTTGGAGAAGCTGCCCTCTTCATTCGAATTGTGCCATTCTACAATCCAGGACATCCAGAAAAGATTCTGGATCTTCCTTCACCTCTTTTTCTCTGTCATCTGCCCCTTTCTCTCTCCCTCTATCTCTCACACATATACAAACACAAACATACACACACATGCAGGCACACATACACAGTCCTACTGCCATATTTGTGTCACAAGTTCACTGTACATACACACATGATCAACATTACAGTGGAACTTTACACAGGAAGGTTCAGTAGACCATACATTCAGTGGTACAAAGAACAAGGCCTAGTAATGTTGCAAATTATAAACCACAGTACACTGCCACCACTGCTTTAGGTGATACACCCAGGACAGAGACAGTAGTCTGCTGTCTACTTTGAGGTCACAGTTGGAGTGCCCCTTCACAACACAGGCCAGGTCCTTGACCTCACACAGCCAGGGACAGGCCTATGCCTCTGCACTTGTGTTAGATAAGAATGACACCAGGCCCAAATAAATCATGATTCCAGTTTCATGCAGTCTGGCACTGAGTACAGGGTTAGCACAGTAAAATATGCAGGGGAAATTCCTATCCCAACAATAAGGACAAACAACATATATTAATTACCATTCTCTCCTTACAGTATACGATCTCTGCTGTTGGAAATGGGGTCTCTAGTTGGCAGTGGTTTGTCCCCTGACCAAGTAGGGATCCTCACTCTAGTCAGGGTAAGAGAGTCACACAGAAGGGTGTCACACAGGTAAGATAACCCCTGTTCACCCCCTTGGTAGCTTGGCATGAGAAGTCAGCCTTATCTCAGAGGCAATGTGTTAAGTATTTGTACAAACACACACACACACACACACACACAGTAACCCAGTACAAACACTGCAAACGGGCTCCACATCAGGTTAGAAAAATAGGCAAAATGTATCTGAGTAAAACAAGACCAAAACAACAAAAATCCAACACACACAAGCAAAGATACGAATTTTCGAAGATTAAATCTTAGTGAAGCACTTAGAAACACAATAGCTCAAACTGGGACTATCGCGGCGCATTGAAAGAGTAGTTCCCAACGGTCCGACGTCACTCACAAGGGTTTACAGGCTGTTCACGGAGTCTCAAAGACCCCAGGAACAGTAACTTGGAAAACTATGAGGAATCAAAGATGTTTCACGGGGTTGGGGAGGTGAGGCGTCACTGCAGCTGGTGTGGTGTTGGTTCCTTACTGCTACCCGGATATGAGGCATGAGTTCCTTCCTGCTAGTCAGATGAGGTGAGGCGTCAGATCCTTATGGTTTCAGGGGAGATGATGCGGCGCTGGTGGCGAGGTGTAGATTCCCTATGACTCAGTGGGATTGATGAATCCAGCAGGTCATGATGCGAGGCCTCGACTTTGCGGTCTCGCGATCGCACAACGGGGCTACAGGTCCTGCGGCTGAGTGAGATGTCATGGACGTCAGTGACATGGCACTCGGGACTCATGCTGTGGTGGGACTTCTGAGGCGCTGCGGTGGCAGGTCTGTGTTGCAGGTTGCAGTCACTGCTCTCAGTGGGGACCATGGCACCAGTGCAGGCAGTGCACGGAATTGGACAGTGGCACCAGTTCTGAAGTCACTCTGGAGTCAATATGCTTGGTTCCTTCTTGGTTGCACCAGAGCTCACTTCCAAGGGCCCAGGAACTGGATTTGGCATCACTAGGAAAGTCTGGACTCCTAGTAAGAAGGAAGTCTTTGTAGTGCACATGGCCCTGACGTTCCCTGCCCTGGCCCCAGACCTACTCCAGGGGGTTGGGGACTGCTTTGTGTGAGGACAGGCACAGCCCTATTCAGGTGCAAATGTCAGCTCCTCCCACCACTCTAGCTCAGAAAGACCCATCAGCCTGGGCCATCAGGATATGCAGGGCACACCTGAGCTCCCTTTGTGTGACTGTCTAGGGTGAATACACAAACAGCCGAACTGTCATGCTGACCCAGAAGTGTATTCTACAGAGAGGCAGAGGCACAGAATGGTTAGGCAAGAAAATGCCCACTTTTTAAAAGTGGAATTTCAAACCTACAATTCAAAAACTAACTTCACCAAAATATGTATTTTTAAATTGTGAGTTCAGAGACCCCAAACTCCATATCTCTGTCTGCTTCCAATAGGGAATCACACTTAAAATATATTATAAGGCAATCCCCATGTTGTCCTATATGAGAGAAAGGCCTTGCAATAGTGAAAATCAAATTTAGCAGTATTTCACAATCAGGACACGTAAAACACGCCAATACATATCCTACCATTTAAATACACTGCATCCTGGCCATGGGGCTGCCTTAGGCCTACCTTAGCTGTGTCTTACATGTAGTAAAAGGGAAGGTTTGGGCCTGGCAAGTGGGTGCGCTTGCCAAGTCAACATGGCAGTTTAAAACTGCACACACAGACAATTCAGTAAGAGGTCTGAGACACGTTTACATGGCTACTCATGTGGATGGCAAATCAGTGCTGCAAGCCCACTGGTTACAGGCCCTGGACACACATGATGCACTGTACTAGGGACTTACTAGTAAATCAAATATGCCAATCCTAGAGAAACCATTCACCAATACAATTTACACAAGGAGCACTTGGAGTTTAGCACTGGTCAGCAGTGGTAAAGTGCCCAGAGTCCTGAAGTCTAACAACTGTAATGAAATGGGAAGGAAAGCTAATGACTTAGAGAAATTATAGTTTACTCCAAGCCATTATTCGTATAACAATTACTCATGCATGGACCATGGTGGACACACATACAACTGCTTAGGCAATAAGACCATATTCTAAATGAATTTTAACAATTAGGAAGTCATGTATTTTACATGATTGTATTTCATAACAATCTGTTTTGATCAATGTCTTTAAAGCAAATTACTGCACATTCCAAGTCCTGCCCATGTTAACTGTTTAAGTGTTGGTATGCTAGCATCCAACCTAATCAGTTAAAAGAATAACCACATATAAAAACCTAATTCAATAACTAAGAATATAATTAGTAGTTCGATTTTAGAGGTCCAAAATATAGTGGGACCATATCTAAGGTGAAATAAAAATGGTTTATGAGCAAGTGAGGGTTTGTGTTTCAGAGTAAACTGGGTAAACCCTAACTGAAGGCAAAAAGGATGACTGTGACAGTGAAGAAAATGCTTATAATGTACTTTCAGGTTAGCAGAGGAATACAGATGCATTTATGTAAAGCAACCAGTGTTGTGAGCATTTGTCATACAGGAGGTGGTTCTTGACAGGAGTAAGCCACATAGGGAAAACAACTGATATGCTTAGATCTGACTTGCACAATTCACAGATATTTAAATGTACCCGTCTTCTTTGAAATCGTCTTACAAAATGAGGATACCGATTTATTGGGGTTATGGTACTCCCTTGATTAAGTCATGTTCTCAAAATGCTAATATTAAAAAGGAATGTTTTACCATGTTTGATATGCTAACCTACGGGTGGTAATTATGATCATAAACTGATTTATTGTGTTTTAGGCCATCACATTAAAATCCGATGCTTAGATATTTGAAAGCGATACAAGTTATAATCCTAAGAAAGATCTCTCCTTGGTGAAATGCAGATGAACGTAATGATTCATTGTGCTAATGAGATGGATGTAACGTATTGAAAAGATTTCAGTGGTTTTTAATATTTTAACTTCTGTGGACCCTCCACTGAATTAATACCGGGGGTGGAAATCCCTGCATTAGCAAATTTAGCAATTGGATTCTCAAAACAATATACAAAAATACAGAACCAGATACACACGACATAAATTATGAAATATTTTATTTAATTCTTAGCCAAAATATAAGCAAAACTTTATTTTTATTTTGATTGGAAGGTTAGAGCTTTTCAATATGTAGTTTTATTTCTATAAAATAAAGCAATATGCTAGATGGTAGCATATGACTTTGTCTTTTTGTTCCTAATGAATGCTCTTTTTTTGTGTGTGCATACTAGTGCTTCATTGGAGGCCACTAATTCACACTAAAGTCTGTTAGCTGTACTTGTGGTACTCCCTAGAATCAACATGATAAAGATACTAACTCAAGCTGTAGCCTCCAGTTTTAAATTATTTCACATTTACAGAGCGTTTTCAAAATTTTACATTTTTTTCCATATATACTTTGTTAAACTACTATTATTATTTAATTTTTTTAACAGTTGCGGACTCCCTGAGTAGGCCCCCAGATCTCAAGTTAAGAACCATTGAGCTACAATACATAAACTACAGATGATAATCATATCCTATCTTCATTGCCCCCTGCTCAGCTAAAGCCACTCTAGAGGACCCTCCCCCTTTCTTCCTTCTGAAAGCCTTTTGTCTAGTCTCTGTTGATCCTCAAGTTAAATAACTGTTATTATTGTCGCACTCTACCATTTTCTTTTCAACATTATTTGGTTTCTGAACAGCTTTATAATATAATATGTCAGCTCATTCCTCAGCTTCTTGTCTATGTTCCTGTATCCCCTCTTACTTGTTTAGAAATGTCTTCTATTTCCTAAGCATTTGAGTTAGCCAGCTTGAGCCTGCTAGCTATCTAATCTAGCTCTGCCTAGGTACTGCCTACATCTGAGTATTTGAGCTCCTTGACATGTGAGTGAGGCCTACTTTTTCATTGCTCACCATCTTCCAGTGTCCATCCAGATGATGGCTAACATCACCAAGAGATAAAAGAAGAGCCAGAGAAACCCATTAACAGGGAAGATAACTCCTGTTACAGTTTCCATTTCATAAATTTAGGGGTAGATTTAAGAGCCCCTAGCGCCTCTTTGCGCCACATTAGTGTCATATTTTTTTTACACTAATGTGGCCCAACGAGTCTAAAATCGATGCACCAAATTTACAAAGTGGCATAATGCATGCATGCAATTCAGTAATGCAGTAATTACCTGCAAGTCTTAGAGACTGTGCTGGTTCAATGGAAAACCTAATTTTGTTCACATTTAAAGAGAAAGTTCCATTACTTTCTACCTAACCCTTTTAAGGTTTTGCCTGCACACGCTGGCTTGCGTGCTATGCTTGCAGAATCTTCTGTTGAGAATTCTTTTTTTTTAAAAGGGGCTTGGAGACCGCCCCTTGCTTCCCTGAACGTGCCATTGGCTTGGTCCAATGTCACTCTAATTTACGTGCTTTGGATTGGCAAGCACATCCTCTGCATGTCATCTGCTTCACTTCCAGCTGTGTCTTTGCAGCGCCAGCCGTCAGGTTGCCTCTGGACCAAGTACTCCTTCCGGTCACTTGCCATTGGACACTGGGCATTGTTTTACCTCTGGCTATGATGCTGAAGGTACTTCTTTTTTTTCTACATGCATGTTTCTTTCTTTGCTGAAGTCTTTTGTCTTCGTTGCTGTCGCCTCTGTCTTCTTTCTTCGCTGCCCTTCTTCTTTCTTCTTTCTTCGCTGCTGTCTTCTCTGTCTTCTTCTTTCTTCGCTGCCGTCTTCTTTCTTCTTCATCGCATGCTATCTTCTTTACTGCATGCCGTCTTCTGTCTTCTTTCTTCACTGCCGTCTTATATCTTCTTTACTGCATGCCGTCTTCTGTCTTTTTTCTTCACTGCTGTCTCCTTTCTTCTTTACCGCATGCTGTCTTCTGTCTTCTTTCTTCACTGCTGCCTTCTTTCTTCTTCTTCACCGCATGCCATCTTTTGTCTTCTTTCTTCACTGATGTCTTCTTTCTTCTTTGCGGCATGTGTCGTTGCCAGTAGGTTTCACCTTTGTTTCTTCTTTCTATCTAACTGGATTACAAATATTAGAAAAATGTTATAACAATGTTTGTTTTAAATTTGATAAACTGTTAATAGTTTTTTATGTTGTTTATTAAATCAACCCAAATCACAACATAAACAACTATTAATGGTTTATCAAATTTAAAACAAACATTATTATAAAATTTTTCTAATATTTTGTAATCCCGTTAGATCGAAAAAAAAAAACAAAGGCGAAACCTATTGGCTTTGCCATTGCTTGTTAAACAATGCTAGGTCAATGAATGGCAGGTTAACAAAATCTAAGACTAAGCTGATATAGGTTTGCTTGTGTTCCATTTCAGATGGAGCCTCGCAGTTTGGATCGATTGTTCCCAGGAGAGCAGGGTCAGTACTGGTTTGAAAAGGACAAGCCTTTGTCCAGAGGGCCACCGTGAGCAATAAACAATAGGTTGGAATGCTACCCAGAGCTATTGCCAGTGTCATAGAGGTTTTCCTCCCTTTGCCTTTTGTGTTTTTCACCCTCACAAAGGCCCTCATTCTGACCTTGGCGGGCGGCGGAGGCCGCCCGCCAAAGTCCCGCCATCAGGTTACCGTTCCGCGGTCGAAAGACCGCGGCGGTAATTCTGACTTTCCCGCTGGGCTGGCGGGCGGTCGCCTTCAGACCGCCAGCCAGCCCAGCGGGAAAGAGGCTTCCACGATGAAGCCGGCTCGGAATCGAGCCGGTGGAGTGGAAGCTGTGCGACGGGTGCAGTTGCACCCGTCGCGTATTTCACTGTCTGCGCAGCAGACAGTGAAATACATGTAGGGGCCCTCTTACGGGGGCCCCTGCAATGCCCATGCCAGTGGCATGGGCACTGCAGGGGCCCCCAGGGGCCCCGCGACCCCCCCTACCGCCATCCGGATCTCGGCGGTCCGACCGCCGGGATCTGGATGGCGGTAGGGGGTGGTCGGAATCCCCACGGCGGTGCAGCAAGCTGCGCCGCCGCGGAGGATTCAATGGGGCCGCGGTACACTGGCGGGACCCCGCCAGTGGTGCCGGTCCGACCGCGGCTTTACCGCCGCGGTCGGAATCCCCATTGGAGTACCGCCGGCCTGTCGGCGGTGCTCCCGCGGTCCTCCGCCCTGGCGGTCAAAGACCGCCAGGGTCAGAATGACCACCAAAATCTTCTATTAGCCAAACAAGGGTTTTTTCCCCAGGAGCTTCAACTGCCCAATTCATATGAGAACTCCATGATAGGGCAAAACTATTTGGGTCAGATCATATTGGTGTTACCTGTATTCTGGCATACAGCCATTATTGTAACAAATTATTCTGGCTTTGTTTGGACATACCAAAGACAAAAAATGAGGCAGCCTTTTTGGTAAGCAGCATCTCACAAGAGTGAATGTCCAAGCCTACAATGAGCTCATTTGGACCTGCATTCAAGTCTTCGTAGCACAACCATCTAGCAAATGTAGCTACTAATATTGTTTTTTACCCCAGGAAACATTTCTGCCTTCTCAGCAAATCCGACCAGAGAGCAGCAGATGGGATGGGATGACCGCACAGTCAAGGACAGAGCGTGGTTAGGGCCAAAGTGGATATGGCTACAGTGCCAGTCTCTGCAGACAAAACATCACAACAAACATAACATCACTAAAGCTCAAAGAGTGTCACTTGCGCAAGACAGTCCAGCCCGAAGCTCCCACTTCGAGGACAAATGAGCAACTGTAATCCTTTCCAGTCGATCCACGGCACTTTCTGTGTCAGAAGAAACCGCGGCAAAATGCTCAATATAAAACTTGTACTTTGTGTTATACAAATAACTTCTTGTTGCCAAGTGCAACAAAACGGGAGCCAAAAGTTCGGAACAGATATTTAATCTTCTGACCATGCAAAGGATATTTTGTTTTTACGGGGTACTAGGGCGGTTTAATATCAAAGAAGAAAGACTGCCAACAGTGTCCTCTGTAAGAGGAAACCGGAAGCGAGTCACCAAGGAAACTGACACTGTCGGTCAGGTGTGTGGTCCACCTTAATCTTACCATGTCCAGTTGTATACTTTTTCCATGTGATGATAATATATTTGCGTATAGCGACTGAAATTTAGGACCCGACCGTGACTGGGCCTCAAATCCCGTTTTTGGCACGAACTCCCATTGCGACCAAAATGGGATTATGAAGGATTTGCAAATCATAGGTGTTTGCTCCCCCTATTTACTTGTGGTGAAATCTTGTGCAGATCGCAGCAGCAGATTGCGCATTGGTGCGGTTTGCATATGCTGGAATGGAGAATAACATGCACTAGTAGCAAATGAATCTCCATTTATGAATCATCTGGTGCAAATTGTGCACCCACTAGTTTTTGAACCCAGTGTAATCGGAAACTTGCAAGTGTGCAATTTGCGACCAATTTTGGAGGAAACTTTGTGTTTCTACCTTCATTCCAGTCAAAACTTTCATGATCATGTCAGGTATTTGTCTGGTCCCATGGACTAAGATTGAAGTCATAGTAGGAAAGTTTGAATTTTTATAGTGAGTCAACCACTTAATAAGGGGGATTTATTTTTCGACTATTTGAAGGCAGTAAACAGGTAAACCACAGAATGTGTAGACAACAGGCACTTCCTGTAGCAGTGGGCTTTGTAAAAGAGGGGAAAGCAAGGTCAGACTATGTGCTAGAGCAGGATGTTAATTTTCATTCCACAAAATACTCCCACGCTATCACCATGGATCAGTAATTTTTAAGTAACTAATTCATTAATTGATTTATTTATTTGGGTTAGGAACAAGACATGAACTTTTTGGTACAGGTAATTTCCATGGTGTGCGCCTTTGTGTAAATACCCAGCACCACTGCACTTGTCCTATCACAGATACCCCTTTTACAGCCAGCGCATGCGTAGTCAAAGGCACAGCCTTGTAAGCAAAGAGGCAGCATTTACAGACTGCAGCAGCGTGAAGAGTGCAATGGTTACTGTAGAAGACTGCAGTCTTCCGGATATACCTAAACCATGAGGAAGCTGGAAGCATTGGAAGACAAGTTTGCTGTTCTATAGAGGATCACTATGGTGTGTCCCAATCCCCGCTCTCACAAACATGGGCCAGCACACTTGAAACGGTAAGTATTTATAGAAAGGCCTATAAAAATCACAGCTGCAAGAGGCAATTGTCACTTGTTCAGTTTAGCCTATGACCTATCAGAATGCTCCTGCTACCTAAATCTGCTCCGAGCGTCCTGTTACATTGCTTAGGAAATTAAACTTGTTACTTACCTTGTTCTAGATCTTGCCATATTCTCCCTCCTCCATTAGAACGTTTTCTTGGTTCTTGTACTTCGTAGCCTTGTCTTTTTCCATTCTATTTTGACCCGATACTCCTGATTCAGTGAAGCCTGTTCGGGGGTGGGGAGCTTCTGACTACATACACTCTCCTGTACTTATATCAGAATCCCATTATTCACAAAAATGACCGAACATTGCTAAAGCATGTGTTCTAATAAAAATATTCATTAATATTCATGTTTTATGAGTAATGGATTTGCGTAGAAAATGTAATAAAATAGAGAAAAATAATGCACGCATTTGAAATCGTGTCCATGTGAGTGGCCGCCAATGTTCACAAAGTATACTTATTAACGGCTTATTCATATGAAATATGGAACTTATGTTTGATTAATGTAGTAATACATCATATTATGGGTTATGCATTATGTATTAAGCTTTATTAATTGTAGGCCTTAACTTAGCGGAAGTCCTGGCCTAGTTGCATGGCCTAATGTCAAGCTGTATTTCTAAACTGATTAATAAAACGTTTGCTTAGATAATTAAATTGTAGTTTTCCACTGTGCTGACCAAATGTGCTCATACCTATAAGTCTCTTCTCATGAGAACCGTTTGCTAGGAGATGCTGTTCTTACTAAATGTAACAATATGTGTGTAATGCGTGTAAGACTGACATTCTCAGGAGGAGAACAATGGAGACACTGACTGGAATATAAGCTACAAGAATATTGTTACTTGACAAGCTGAATGATGAGAACGGGACAAGAAGAGACAATCAGCTACATATGAACCGAGTAGTAGTAGAAAGTATAGATTTGATGTTTTAGTTTTATTGGACAAATTGTGAACATGCGATTCCTTGACCGATAGGGACTTGGGAATTAGTTTTAGGAAATCTAACTTAGCCGGACTGCACTGAGAAGAAATCATCATTTACCATTTTGCCATGCGCCATTCTCCCCATTCTTCTTGAGGGTTTACCTCTATTCTTTCAAATTGCTTACAGACTTTGCGTTTCTGAACGTTGATGCTGAATCCTGATGACTTGCTGACCGAACAGATGTTCTGATGACGAAGACTATCTTAGCTTGCCAATCCGCTTGAGGAGAGGTATATTACTACTTTTGTGTTTCTTAAGACTATTTGCTTTTTCATTCTAGGTACCAACCACACTATTTTGATAGAGCCATAGTTAGATGTTTTTCAAACTTGTGTTTACTAAATTGTTTTGCATGAAGCCCTACATGCTGATGCTAATCTGGTGTTAGATAAGGATTCCTCACTAATGAACTTCACTATATGGAGTAACTTTGATGTCTTTTCTTTGCTGAAAATAAATGTATGTGATATCAGTTGTGCCAAAGTTTTTATTAATTAAATCCCACTGTAACTTTAGAATGTGAAGTGGTTCACGCTTTGATTAGATTACGTTTCCTTCACTGCTTTGGACAGCCTGTGGTTCTGTATGTGTATTATTTGAATTGAGATTATCTTACATGACATTAGCATTGTTAATATAGGGAAATAAATATTCAAACTTTTACTAAAAGGTGTGGTTATTCATGACCTTTCAGTCATGGTGTGTGATAATTACTGACTCCAATTGATTGCTGATGTTATTGATTAATTATTGGCTATTGATCTGCATGTACTGGAGTTATGGTGAGAACATCTTAATTGCGAGTCAAAAGCTTCATCATCCTATTCGTGTTCCCCGTAAGTTTACTTATTAAGGTCAGACGTGCTAACACAGGTGATAGCAGAGACGGATGGTTTGTCTCCTTAAGAGCCCATCAGAGACATCCGGTACAGAATAACAGGTATTCACAGGGATAATAACAGCTTGATGGTTTGTCTCCTTAATAAACTATCATAAGGGTTCACAGAGCCAGTAGGAGAAAGACATAAAGATTAAAGGAGATGGTAGTAGCTCGATGACCTTTTCTTTTGAGTTTTCATTATTACTGAGATTTGGATTTATTTTTCAATAATACAAATTGGAGAGAAAATGTTTCCCTATGTCCTGAAATGACTTTCCCAGAATCTTGGAGCCTGCCAATGGTTGTTTGAGGATGTTCTTGGCTTTCTAGTGACAGTGTGAATGGAGTAGGTTTTGCGCTTGCACAGTTTATGTACATTGCAGGTGAATTGTGAGGTTTGTGGGGGTTTTAGGGAGTTTGCGTACTCCAAATTAAGTTATAGAAGGAGTGTGCGTACTCCGCAGTATGAGAGTAGGGAAGTCGTCAAACTTCACATGTGTGTGGAGCTTTGTGCTAAAAAACTGTCCATGTGGTTGTTGATGTATGGACTCTGCGTGGTCTAAGACTCTGGAGTATATTGAAAAGTGTATGAGACACTTGGTTTTATGTTGTAATTTGTCTGGTTTAGTAGGTCGATCAGGCGTGGTCGACAAGTCAGAGTGTGAGTCAAAGTGAGTGAAGGAGAATTTCGACTGAAATCAGGTGAGTCCTATGTTCACCAGGACAGACCCACTGATCAGTTGAGAGTAAAATTTGCAGGTCGAATTTTGCTTGCGAATCTGGTAGACTGAGAAAGAAGGAGTGGGGAGAGCCGTCAGTGAAAAATCCGTAAAGTTTCTGAAGCGATTGTGTTACCTTTCCTGTAGTAAACCAGCAGATTTTGGGTTTTGATTTTGAGTTAGTGCTCGCAATTCTTGCATTCATTTTGTGTGAATCAGAGTTTGGGAGGACAAGCCACAATACTTTGTCAGCCACAGTACGTGTGAGTGTGACGTCATTAGAGCCGCGTTGGGATAGGTCGGTTAGTGAGAAGGGTCGCACACATATTGGCAGCCGTCCGTGAGGCGCAATTGATTAAGAAGGCGGGTGAAAAGAATTCTGGGATTAAAAGTCACTTCCTGATTTGATTTTGAATAACAAAAAGGTCAAAAAGATTACATTTTTCAAAGCTTTAAAGAGTGCTTTATGGGGAGATATGTACATTACAACAAGTATAGGCAAGGCTACGCCGCCAGAAGGTACACCAGCTTACATTGTAATTGAAGCGAAGGGTGACATGCCATGTCTTTGGGTAAAGCAATGGTGCAAAGTGACAGAGAAAGATGGAAAATTAGCATTTCCCACAAATGGAACGTTCAACTGGAGGGTTTTAGAGCATTTAAGGATGGTGCTATTTGAATCGAAGCCCCTTACGAGACCAGCACAGTTTGAGGCATTAGCGATCTGGAAGGTAGTAGCCAGACAGCAACAACAACAGAAATTCGAGAGGAGAATGAGAAAGGCAGAAAAGACATTAACAGAGGCTAGGTGGGACGGTGCTCAGAGAATTTGGAGAACGGAGACTTTGCACAGAATTAAGCTGTTTCCAGTGATTATGCAGGACAATGAGAAGGACAGAAGGAAAGCTACTAGAAAAATTAGCAGACGCCCGTCCGAAAGTAGGGAGGCAAGAAAGTCTTCAACAGTGGGGTAAGAATCAGATGATGATGAATTTATTTTACAGTCATTGAGAAATCGTCCACCACCTTATGCAGCACATGAGAGTGGTCCGAGCACCAGTGCTGGTACTTCAGCTCCGACACTGGTTAATGAGTGCAGGTTAATACTAGCCTGACACAGAGTCCAATGCATGGTAGTCTTGACGCGCCTACTACTACAGTAATACAAAATCAGGTGCAACCGCCACAGGTCCAGAAAATTTACCCTGATGTACCCATCATGGAAATGGCTACAAACTTAATGGTGTCTACGGAACAGGTTTTCCCGAGACCGATGTTGGTACAGACAGAACCAACTCCACTTTTACTGCCCCAAGTGCAGCCACAAGTCACGCCGAGATTCACTCCGGTAACAGGGACACAGTCAGATATGTCTTCAATGATGAATCATAACATGGGAGTTACTGTCCCACAGAACTTAAGTACCAGACCATCCTCAGACGCTATATCTTTACCTATTACTGTTGGTCCGGCCATACCCTTATTTGCACAGAAAAAAACCAGTGTATGTGAACAGGGTGTCAGGACACAAAATTTAATGGGGGGAGGACATAACGAAAACACTAGAGTAGTTTCTCCTGTGGTTCAGACTTTTGACGGATCAAGATCATTGCTTGACCTTAGTCCATTCGGAGTACTTCCAGATACTATGGTACGGTCAAAATTAGCCAGAGCTTTAAATTGCTTACACCGCGGACCCTGAATGTAATTGCACAGCAGGTACTACTGCCCAAGCCAGCAACATCTTGTTGCAAGGTTTGACTGCTCAGCAGTTGACTGAATGTTTAGACAAGCTGAATACCCCGCAGAGTGCTCCTAAGGGAGAGGAGTATTTGAATTACGCCAGGCTAAGCATCGAAGAGAGTGATCTCATTGAGGGAACTATTGGTCTGAACAGGTAGAATCCTACACTGAAGCAGAGTTGCGATATCTGTGCCCGAAGATTACAAGGGAAGTGAGCAATGTGCATCAGAAACTAGCAGACTTGGCAGAGAAGTTCAGTGTAGAAATAGACAAAACAAAGCATTTGAAAAGGAGTTACAGATTAGATTTCGAGACTAAAGATTATGAACACATGAGATCTGCCGGAATGAAGGCACACCTTAGGGAATTACTTCACAGTGCCCAGACTTGGGGAGAATTAGACAAATGGTAAGGCAGATGGGTAAAGAAAAGAGACAAAAGGAAAAGGGATTCTATGGAACTGACTGCAAATGTGCAGCAAGGTCAAGATCCAGTGAAGATTTTACCAATGAGAGAGATTTCAGGAGGGAATTTTGTTTGTGTCCCTTGGAGCAGAAGTGATATTCTATCATTTACAAATGAATATCTAAAATTGAGGGAGAAGCCAGTGGAGTGGTACCAGCAGACAGATAGGTTTGTAAAACTTGCAAAGTGCCTGTGGGAGGATCTGAACACCTTATAAGAGATAGTGGCCCCAGCTGATCTGTGGATAGAGTGTAAGAGGAGTGTAGACTGGCCAACAAGAAACCCAGAGACAAATACAATTATGGGTGCAACGTCTCCTGAGGCAATAAAATATTACTATAAGGTGATTGAATTTTTGAAAATGAGAATTTCACCCAAGAATATTGATTGGCAAAGAATTGACAGGAAAGCTCAGGAAGCAAAGGAGTCGATACATGTTTATTATGAAGGATTGTTGCAGGCGTTCAAGCATTACAGTGGTACAGAGACAATTGAGGCGAAGGACATGATTCATTTTGTGTTCAGATTTGTGGAAGGATTGATACCTGAAATTAGCCAGATGATTAAGAGTCATTTGATTTGTTGTCAAGCAAAGCCGACTGATGAAGTGTTGCAGTATGCAAAATAGTGTAGTGATGAAATTGAGTTGAAGCAGAGAAAGCTGAAAGAACAGGTGATGGTGATGGAGATTAAAGCTGCTCAGACAGGCATGCAAGGGAATTTTCCACAACAGCTACCACAGCAGCAGCAAGGAAACAAGGTGTATCAGCCCCAGATGAGAGGTAGAGGTCGCAGAGGTAATATGAATCGTGGTCCTGACTTGGGTACTATAGTGGTTCAGAATGATGTGCAGTGGATGAAGAAATTGTTGGCTTGTCACCTTTGCGGAACCGTTGGACATTGGAAACTGGAAACTGGAGTGTGCGATGTTGGTGCAGAAAGGTGTTGTTCAGCAGACTTATGACATCAGTTCATTCTAGAACATGAGAGGACTGAGAATGAGAGGTCCTAATCCAAATTTTCAAAATAGTGCGAGTCATGTGCGGAATTTTCAACTTGTGCAGCAGGTGCAAATGCCATGTGCACAAATGACACAGTTGCAGCCAATGCAGCAGCAGGTTCCCATCGTACCCAGATAGCAAATTCAAATAGCTCAAGCCCAAATGGAACAGCAACAAATAATGCTTTCTCAACAGGTCACAGGTCAGAAGCTTAGCCAGAGTAATAACGCAGTACACCAATTCACGTTACACAGTGAGAATGGAATAAACGATGATTGGATGAGCGAAAGTTCAGATGAGGAGCCATGCGTGCTTGCAACCTCCTTAGAAGTAGATCAGAGAGGTCCCTAGGTAAAGAGAAATGTCATGGTTCACAGACTTTCATTCTTGGTTGACACGGGAGCTACACGTTCTACAGTAAGATCAGTTGAAGTCCCAAACTTGCCCCTTTCAGGTAAAACAGTTCAGATTGTAGGGGTAGCGAATCAGTATTTGAACAACCCAATTACAGAACCAGTTCAGGTTAAAACTGGCAACTTCCAGGGATTGCACCAATTCGTAGTCTGTGATTCAAGTCCAGTATCCCTGCTGGGAAGAGCTATGCTGTGTAAAACAAGATGCTCGATTACTTGTTCAAATGATGGAATTGAGATTCAGGCAACTAGCGATGATGAAGATGACCAAGCCCCAGAGACAGAATGCAAGACAAGTGAGGTGTACCCTCTGATTGAATTTTTCCCAGTGCTCACAGTGAAGGAGCTTCATCCTGATTTGCAGGGAACAGTTAAGGAGAAGGTGTGGCATCTGACAGGACAGGAGAAACGTCGGATAAAGGGAGTTGAGACAGTTAAAGTCACTGTAAAGCCAAATGCTGTTTTCCCTCAAATACCCCAGTACCTCAAGCCACAAGATCTTCTTATGAAGGTCGCCAAAATACTTGCAGACTTGGCAAAACAAGGGGTTTTGAAGGAATTATTGAGCAGCCCATGTAATTCGCCGTTAATGGGTTTGAAAAAGCCCTGTGAGAAAGTTCGAACTGTCCAGGATTTGAGAAAAGTAAATGATATTGTGGTGAAATGTTGTCCTGTAGTGCCAAATCCAGCTGTGATACTGTTTCAGATTCCATGTGATGCTGAGTGGTTCACTGTCATTGATTTGTCGCAAGCCTTCTTTTCTATGCCTCTTCATGAGGAAGCCAATTTCTCTTTTGTTTCAAATTTTTGGACCGAGTTTACTGTTGGTGTTGAATTCCTCAAGGGTTTTCGGAGTCACCTTTCATATTCAACCAGATCTTGAAAAAGAAGTTGGAGTCACTGGAATTGCCTTGCCAATTGACCTTGGTACAGTACATTGATGACTTGCTGATTGTGTCCAAAACAAGGGACGATTGCAAGTATGACTTGATTGCCTTGCTGAACCATTTGTGAAAGAATGGTCATAAAGTGTCCCCGCTTACATTGCAATACTGTCAGAAAGAAGTGAAATACTTGGGTCACCAGATTGAAAAGGGATCGAGAAAGATATCCAGAGAAAGGGTTACAACCATATTGCAGATGAATCCCCTGACAACACAGAGAGATGTCAGAATGTTTCTAGGAATGGTAGGCTACTGCTGCCAATGGATTCCCAATTTTTCAATCATTTCAAGACCATTGCAGAAGCTGACTCATAAAGAAATCACGGATCCCGTAGTGTTAGGCCAGGCTGGAAAGCAAGCTTTTACTGAATTGAAAGAGAGTCTGTGCAAGGCTCTGGCTTTGGGTATGCCTGACTACATGAAACCTTTAACGTTGTTTTGTCATGAGCGTGATGCATGTTCTTTGTCTGTCTTGACGCAGGTCCATGGAGGTGTAAACCTCCTTCAGCTACTTTGGACCCAAATGCAGCAGCCTTACCAGGTTGTTTGCGTGCAGTTGCAGCGGTTGGACAAATCCTTACATGGTGTCAGGGCATTGTGATACAATATCCTTTGACTATAATGGTCCCTCACTCTATTGAGATCGTACTTACAAAGACGAAAACACAATATTTGACTAGTGCAAGATTGACCAGATATGAAACGACTATTCTAGGGTCACCAAATGTGTCATTGAAAAAATGTACATTGCTGAACTCGGCAACCTCACTTCCAAATGAAAATGTTGAAATTGAAAAATTGGAAGACACCGAGCATGATTGTCTTGAAGTAACTGATTTGTGCACAAAACCGAGACCTGACATTAGAGATACTCGATTAGAAGAGAATGACCAAATTATCTCTGTTGATGGTTCTTGTCTAAGAGACAATACAGGGACACTGAGAGTAGGGTATGCCGTGTGCACAATTACTGGTATTCTGGAAGCTTCTTGGCTTCGAGGAGTACATTCTGCACAAGTAGAGGAACTGGTAGCCCTTACTAGAGTGTGCTATATTTCTGCCCAACTGAAAGTTACCATCTACACAGATAGCCAGTACGGATTTGGAATAGTCCATGATTGGGGCCAATTGTGGTCACAGAGATGTTTGAGGACCTCTTCTGGTTCACCAGTGAGGAAGGTTGAGAGGATTAAAGAACTACTGCATGCCATTCAAATGCCTGAAAAAGATTGCCGTGGTGAAATGCAGCGCACATTTGAAGTCTCAGGACTTCGTGTCATTGGGAAATGGATGTGTGGATCAAGTCGCAAGGTTTTGCGCATTGAACTGTATCTCATTCAAGGATCAGTGGGAACTGTTACCTGAAAAAGATGAAACATGTCCGCGTTTTGCATTGAAAGTAATTGACAAGTTGGAAGAATTGAAAATGTTACAGAACAATGTTGACAGGGAGGAGAATCATTCATGGAGCAAAATGAAATGTGTACAGCAATAAGATGATTTGTGGGTTTCAGAAGAGGGTCAATTAGTTTTGCCTAATAGCCTGTTGTCTTAAATGGCTAGGTATTATCATGGCCAGGCACATGTTGGGAGGGATGTCTTGATTCATTTGTTCAAGCATGTTTGGTTCAACCCAAGATTTAGACAGGTTGCTGAAGCAGTTTGCCATCGTTGGCAACAAATGAACGCAGGTAAAGGGACAGTGGTAAATTTTAGCCACATTGGAAGAGCAGGAGGTCCATTCAGCAGAATGCAGATGGATTTTAGTGAGATGCCTGTGTGTGGAGGTTTCAAATATGTGTTGGTGATTGTGTGCATCTTTAGTCACTGGTTTGAAGCATACCCTCCACAAAAAAATGACAGTCTCACAGTATCGAAATTACTGCTTAGGGAACTGATACCACGTTTTGGGTTTCCGATCTCTTTAGAATCAGATAGAGGAAGTCACTTCAACAATGAAGTAATTAAATTACTGTGTGCAGCATTGAACATTGAGCAGAAGATGCATAGTAGTTACCGCCCTGAAGCATCAGGACTAGTGGAACAGACGAATGGTACCTTGAAGTCAAGAGTTGCAAAGATGTGTGCGTCCACAAATCTGAAATGGCCCGACGCACTGCCTTTAGCTCTGATGACCATGTGAAACACACCAGACAGGAAGACTAGATTGTCGCTGCATGAAATCCTTATGAGGTTGCCAGCAGTGCCTGCAAATGCACTTGTCAACATTACAGATGAAATGGTGTTGGACTACTGCAAAGGTCTGGCTGATGTGTTTGCTCTTACTCTCAGGAGGTGGAAGCCACTACACTGCCACCGATCCATGACCCAGGGCACAATCTGAGGGCCTGTGACTGGGTTGTGGTCCGGAAAAACACGAGGAAAATGTGTTTGGAGCCTCGTGGGAAAGGACCTTTCCAGGTAGTTCTGACAACTACCAAAGCTGTGAAGTGTGCTAGAGTTTGAAACTGGATCCATGTCAGTCACACAAAGAAAGTGATATGCCCGACTGATGAGGAAGCCGAGTTGTTGAAAGTACCAACAACAGCAAAATAAGTCTCAGGGCCAGAAGGAGAACAAAGGGGAACTGAGACCTGATCTGAACCCGTTGAGGATGGTTAGGTCACTCCTGTGAGAGACGAAGGAGAAGATCTCCAGGCGGGTCTCAATTGAGACAGCAAGACAGCCTAGTCAGAGGAGGGCTTTCCTAGAAGCAGGCAGTTTTGAGAGACAAACAGAGCAATTGCCAGACCCCGAGGGGGATGGTGTTGAGGCAGATCAAAGTCACTGTGATCTGACTCCTCCTGAACCAGTTGCAGGTCTGTCAAGAGAAAACACCATGGAACAAGGAGATGTTTCAAGTTCAACACTGAAAAGAACATTGACCAAAGGACCACTGAAAGGAGATAAGTGGCCAGAGTCACAAGCAAAGAGAAAGGAAGTGGTTGTTGAAACAACAATTGAAGAAGAAGTGGATACATCAAGGAGAGAAGATCTAAGTGAAGGAGAATTGAATGGCGATTGAAAGTTTAAAAGAAAGAGAATAACAACTCAAAGATACGCAGGTCCTGAATAGGTGTATGCAACTACAAGTGAATTGCAGAAATAGTTTTTGTCTTTTTGTTTAGATAGTGACATTCCAGGTCAATATTTTGGCACTTGAAGGACACAGATAAACTGAACTGTTGAAAGAATTTAGGAACATTTTTAAGAAAGAGACTGTTGAAAGTAACGGGAAAAGACTTTGATAACCTGATTTGACCATTTAAAACCTGATTTTGACAAACTGCTTACCGACTTTGACATTGGATCCTGGAAGAAAGACTGAGAGCTGTAAATAACTGCTGGAAGAAGATTCATTTATTTTTTTTGCTGCAGTTTTTCTACATTTCTCGCTTGCTTTCTGATTCTTTACAGATCACGAGTAACTTTAGCCAGCAGGGTAGGAAAAATAGGTGCTGTAAATATATGAGTATTGGTTTGGCGATTGTATGCAGGATACTGTTTGTGGTATTGATTGTGGGAATGTCTGTTCTTGATAAGAGTGAAGCTAACCATACTTCTGCTTTTGAGACGACTACTGCACTAACAGCAATAGAGAAGTTTAAGTTAGATGAGGAGTATTTGCATGAGGGTACTAATGCGCAGGGAGAACTTTCTTCTAATGTCTTCTATTGCTTGTTGAGTGAGTATGTCGAGACAATGGATGCAAAGAATTGTTATATGTGTACGCAGATTCCTTCATCAGTCGAAGAAGGAGTTACTTATCATAGTTTGCCACTAACATATAGGATACATCATAGTCTATTACTAACAAGATTCTATAACCAGGAGTACATTCAGTAGTTTTATTCAAACTATGATGTTGTCTTTTCATTTGTCCCTATAATTAAGTATTTGAGTAGAGTATCTAAGGATAATGCCATAGTATTAGTTAGAAGTTTCTTTGAACCTCCATTAATATTTGGTCTAGCTTATGCTCACAGGAACAATCAAACATGATTGTTTACATCTTTGAAAAAGAGCTTCTTAGATCACACAGATGACAGGAGAAAGGCGTTGAAGGAGAAGTTAGAAAAAGGCTTAGAGAAGAGGACTTACAAGAATGATTATGCGTATACTACAATAAAAACACAAGGGAAATAAGTTCTAGATGCGCAACATGTAGGGAAACTTTGTATATATAGACCTAAATCATGCACTGACTCTGCTTTGTGGGAACGAGTGAATGTAGACATGTGTTTTTGTTTCAGAGTGAATGGACATTTATGTTGAATGGACAGGATCTGGCGATTCCTAGGACATATTACATCTGCGGTCCAAATGCCTATTACCGTCTTCCAATAGGACAGTATCGGACATGTTACTTATGAATAGTTTTCCCAAAGATTTTTCAAATGGATGACTTAAGAAGTTTCCAGAAGTGAATGAATTACATCATATGAGACAGAGGAGAGAATCTCCTTCTTGGTATGGTGGGAGATATATTTGGAACAATGATTCCTTCAGTGGGAGTTGTTCTGAATTCGATAAGGATTCAAAAGTTGTCTACTATTGTGGATAACATGCTGAGAAATTTTTCAGGAGCCATGCTTCTGATAGATACTGAATTAGCTGCGGAAAGAGCATGACTCTTCAGAATCGCCTTGCTTTAGACATTCTTTTAGGAAAGGATGGTGGAGTTTGTAGATTGCTTAATTCTAGGCATTGTTGTTTGTTCATTCCTGATAATAGTAAGGAAATTAGAGGCTTACTTATTAACCTGACTAATGAAAGTGCTGATTTGAAAGAATTGAAAGAACCAGGTGTTTGCGAAAGATTTGGTAAAGGTTTTGCTTCAGTGGGAAAGTGGCTCAGCAACATTGGAAAAGGGATCTTATTGAAATTTATACAGGGGATATTAATTATCATGGTTTGTCTAATTGGAATATGGTGATTGTGTAAATTGTGTAAAAGAATACAATCGAAAAGGACAAAGAATGATCAGAGGATGGAAGAAAAGAAAAGGGAAAAATTGTTTAGCGAGAATTTGAAAAGGGAGCAAAAGTATGAAGGGACTGAAATGACAGAATTTTAGCTGATTAAAAAATCTGTGAGTGGAAGTTTAGTGTGATGACAATTTAGTCATCAGTGGAGGGATTGCTAAAGCAGATGTTCTAATGAAAATATGAATGAATAGTCATGTATTATGAGTAAAGGATTTGCATAGAAAATGTAATAAAATAGAGAAAAATAATGCACACATTTGAAATTGTGTCCATCTGTGTACCCGCCAATGTTCACAAAGTATACTTATTAATATGAAATATGGAGCTTATGTTTGATTAATGTAGTAATACATCATATTAAGGGTTATGCATTATGTATTAAGCTTTATTAATTGTAGGCCTTAGCTTAGCGGACGTCCTGGCTTATTTGCACGGCCTCATGTCAAGCTGTATTTCTAAACTGATTAATAAAACGTTTGCTTAGAGAATTACATTGTAGTTTTCCACTGTGCTGACCAAATGTGCTCGTAGCTAAAAGTCTCTTCTCATGAGAACCGTTTGGTAGAAGATGCTGTTCTTGTAAAAATGTAACAATATGAGAGTAATGTTTGTAAGACTGACTTTCTCAGGAGGAGAACAATGGAGACACTGACTGGAATATAAGCTGCAACAACACTGTTACCTGACGAGCCGAATAATAAGAACAGGACAAGAAGAGCCAATCAGCGACATGTGAACCGAGTACTAGTAGAGAGTATAGATTTGATGTTTTAGTTTTATTGGACAAAGTATGAACATGCGATCCCTTGACCAATAGGGACGAGGGAATTAATTTTAGGAAATCTAAATTAGCCAGACTGCACTAAGAAGAAATCATCATTTGCCATTTTGCCATGCGCCATTTTCCCCTTTCTTCTTGAGAGTTTACCTCTATTCTTCCCAATTGCTTAAAGACTTTGCATTTCTGAACTTTGGTGCTGAATGCTGATGACTTGCTTACTGAACTGATGTCCTGATGACGAAGACTATCTTAGCTTGCCAATCCACTTTAGGAGAGGTATATTACCACTGATGTGTTTCTTAAGACTAATTGCTTTTTCTTTCTAGGTATCAACCACACTATTTTGATAGAGCCATAGTTAGATGTTTTTCAAATTTGTGTTTACTAAATTGCTTTGCATGAAGCCCAACATGCTGATGCTAATCTGGTGTTAGATAAGGCCTCCTCACTAATGAAGTTCACTATATGGAGATACTTTGATGTATTTTCTTTGCTGAAAATAAATGTATGTCATATCAGTTGTGCAAAAGGTCTTGTTAATTAAATCCCACTGTAACTTTAGAATGTGAAGTGGTTCAAGCTTTGATTAGATTACACTTCTTTCGCCTCTTTGTGCACCCAGTGATGTTTCTGTATGTGTATTATTTTAATTAAGATTATTTTACATGACATTAGCTTTGTTAATATAGGGAAACAAATATTCTAACTTTTACTAAAAGGTGTGGTTATTCGTGACCTTTTAGTCATGGTGTGTGATAATTACTGACTCCAATTGATTGCCAATGTTATTGATTAATTATTGGTTATTGATCTGCAAGTACTGGAGTTATGGTGGGAACATCTTAATTGCGAGTCAAAAGGTTCACCAACCTATTTGCGTCCCCTTGTGAGTTTACTTATTAAGGTCAGACGCGCTAACAGAGGAACATCACGTCTCAGAAACTGCTGGGGATTCAGATTTTCAGCAGCAGTGCATTCTAGATCATTTAGTGCGCTTGCAAAGTACAGCAGAGGTGGAATTACCAAGAAAGTAGTCTCAGGTTGTAACAAGAGGACTTATTGAATCTTGTCCTTGTTTTGATGTAGCTCCTTCTGTGTCACTGCTGTCTGTTTTCCTCCTCATGGAAGATCGGGGGAAGGGCTCTCAACTATTGTACATTCTGGGGGTGCACCAGCCATTGTAGGTTTCCCCAGTATCTTTGAAATATAACAGGACACTGTCTGTATTTTCCAGTCTGATATCTTGCCAAGCATTGGTCGCTTAAGGCGGTAGTTAGATTCCTTGTAGCATATACTCCTCAGAGTACATCTATTCTCCAGCAGAAAGTGTACGGTGTCTTTGTGTGAGTGTGTGTACACAGCTACCTAGTTTCCCAGTTCCATGTGTGACTAGTTAGGCTAGTCTGAGTTTTTTCTTTGAATTAGAGGTTTGCAGTCTAATCTTACCAGTTATAAAACCAGGACTACAAGTCCAAAAATCCTAAGGGAAAAACCGTGACTACCCCTACTAGTCACACATAGACCTGGGAAACATGGCAACTATGATTAAGAATTTGTCTGTGAGTGCCTATTTCCTTTACCCAGAGGTGGCTGCTGCCCGAAAGGCTTGGTGGGGCAGTGCACGAGCGGGGGTGGGGGTATAGTAAATAAAAAAAAAGACTTACCTGCTGCTGCCAGCCCTCCGTGTTCCTCTGCTCCTGCCGCCTCGGTTCTTCTCAACTTGCTCCCCACTCCCCATCCATTCAGACACTTCTATTTCTCTCATGCTGTTACCCAGCATGAGAGCAGCACCAGGAGTGGCCTGAGTGGGCTGAAATGCTGCTCCCTTAGGGAGTGGGACCATATGCTTGGCCTCCATCCAGCTGTGAAACACAGCTCGGGTTGGAGAGTTCTAAGTGCGAATGTCGGTTTGGCCCGCCTGACAGCTGCCAAACTAACATGCACACTTAGAGTGTGCATAGTACTCCTCCTCCCCCTGCTGATGCAGAGGATGCTTTGCCACACCCTTCCCTAGACTGGCGGAATTGCAGTGGCTGACTAGATAAATAAAATTATGATATACTTTTATTATCATTTTAGTTTTCTGCTTTTTACTGCCTGCCATCCGGTGACATGCTTCATGATTGGGCCATGCTCTTTGTCAAGCCGGTGCTGCAATGCTTGACGAGCCCTTCAGGAGGGCTCTTTACCAGAGATGTTTTCGATAACTTTGCCGGAGATGAATGAAAGAATGAGGGATTAGATTAAAAAAATACATTAAACTCGACCAAAGGTGCCAAAAAGGCTGCCCTTTATTCTAACCTGGCACCCCTGTCAAGATTAAAACCAAAGATAAGGGAAGCAAGATGTAATGATCTAGTTCCCTCAAAACAGTATCTGATGTGTGCCTCACACCTCAACTACTGGAGTCTGCATAAAAGGGTCGTGTGTGGGTACTTACTACACCACATAACCCTGGTCAACATGTTTCTCTCTCAAACAGTCTGAAAGATCTAGTGGCGATTCGTCAGGACCTAAAAAATCCTAAAACAATCCTAAAAAATCCTAATCCTCACTAAGAGAGTACAATACTAAATAGAAAGATACTACCTTCCGTACTATGGTACCGCAATATATGAGCAGGGACCTGACATAGAAAAAATAATTCCAGTTACCAAATCACAATACTTATGATGTCAGGTACAATATTTCCCTATACTGACAGACGCCACACATGTAGGTGAAAAACAACTGAACAAGCCATCCTAGTGCTCAAAGTGGAATGTGTAGAGTGACTACAACCATGCACAAAACACTGCATACCACATCCCATAGAGTCACTCTTACCCTCCTAGGTTCAGCAATCGGGCCCCTGGGGGATAATATGGGTGCTGATCGTTCCTCAATAGACTAGTCTGATAGGTATTGGAACATGTAGTAAAGGATTAGGATGTATGCGTCCCTAAGTATGGCATGTTTTTGATAATGGTGGGAATAGCTTATCCAAATAATGCTTGTGTGGACATTGGAGTAATACCATCTTCTTAGGCATTGTATAGACTGGTCGGTGACCCCCTTTATCTATGACAGCTCCCACCAATAGGTTGACTAATATAAACATGGCATCTACAATCATGCAAGCATTAATGCAAGAAAGTTGAACATGTGAATGATATTAAGACATGCTAATTAATTGAAGAATCTCTTAAATGTGGAGATCAGCAATACAAGCCGTAAATAATCCTGTAAATACGGGGAGGGCACCAGTGGGAAGTGATGAATCATGTCACCGGATGTTGAGTGAGGGCCCTTGTTTCTATTATATTTATGCTTGCAGAGACCTGGTGACTCCTGCCCTAGTTGGTAGCGTGGAGCTTTTTTCTCTGGAAATGTACATCTTATGTTTTGATATGTAATTAGGGAGACTGATGCACAGGGCCATATAAATCTCCAGCTGTTGGCCTCCCTTTTCTCTCTTTTATTGATTTTTAACAAAATAAAAAAACACAGCCTACGTCACATAACATATTGTGAATTAACACCCTTAACACTTCAGCTGACAAGAATCTATAAATAAATTTGCATTCCTGCTATCTCTATTAATTGTACAAGTTTCTCTATATCACCCTTGCTTCCTTCCAACGGTTTGCACCCTCTGCACAACTGCATTAGTACACACTGTACCCACATGATATGACCACCCCAAGCGTATGAGTAACAATTTCTAAACTACTTAGCACCTACGGACACCTTTGCAGCTTTCACAAGTACCTCCCACCACATTGTGCCATAATTTATGACCAAGAGGGGAAATCCAAGGGTTCATGGCTGTCTGAAAGTCCCAGGCAGAGGTCTTATTTCAAGGTGTTCAAGGAGGTCAGGTGTCATTTTTTGGGCTAAATTTAGGATTAATTATTCCTACCCTTTTGCTTGCGACCCCTAACCCCAATTCTGCTTGCCCCCCTGCCTCTGTCTATCTAGAGAGCTTCTTATACCAGTGGAGTGCTTCACCTGTGAAGCAATGTCACTTAGTCTATCACTCAGAGAGAGGCAGAGGTCCAACCATTGCTTGCCCTCTGAGATAAGTACTAGGTAGCTACACAAGAAGCAATGGTGATTAGAGTCTTCTCCCAAAAACACACAGAGTAGGGTTACCAACTTTAGATAATGAATTGTGCTTCGGTTATTCTGGATGAGGAAGCTTCATCCACATCTTGTGGCATGCTTCATCATAGGCTTCCTTACTCCACCCTGGTAAGATGGTACTACGAGGGCGGACTCAACCTCAGTACGAAGGAGTTCTTGATAAAGATACTGGATAAAAGAAGGATCTAAATAGAGATATCTAAAAATACCTCAAGGTAAATCCAAGGGATTTCCTTTATTAGTGGGTACCTTTGGTATTGTTTAAAATCGTGAGTGGATGGTAACCCAGTAGAATGACCAGTTCATCCTGTACAGGCCAACATGTTTCTGCCCTTGCTGGTGCCAAAGAAAATTGGTCTAGGGCATTCGTAAGGGCTTAGAGGATCCCTATTTCTAAGTTTCTCTATATAGTACACACATACATGGGAAAAGGAAAGTAAAACTCCTACCTCTACATTAATGTCAATTACATAACCTGTGGGAAAAATAAATAATGTATGTTTGTTTCTAGCAGCACACACTTGCAATGAAGGTGTGTCACAGATCTACAAACAAAAAAGCAAAACCCATGTGTTCAATCATAGGTGGCATCACTTGTATAAATCTAAACCTATCATAACTTACCCTAACTCTGGGTTTTTAAGGCCTCATGGTTGAGTCAAAGTGGGGTACCCCCTGTAGTCAACACACTTTATAGGAGATAAAGAACAAATATGTATTCGTCACTCTGAAAATCCTACCGTAATAATACGCCATAGCAGGAAAAAGAATTGAGTGCCATTGAATACACTCAAATCACTGACATAAATGGGAGACCAAAAATAAGGATAAATTTACATACATCATAAATGGAGTTGTATTCAATGACAGTTTGCGTTGGAGTCATTAAGTCATTGGTAGCAGTGGGACACAAATACAAGCACACCCTCATAGTAACCATTAGACTAAACATTAAAAACTGCCTAATGGGGAAATTATATTATTGTCTCAGACTTTGAAATGTCTGCAGCCCCTCTCCATCTATCAAATCTACCAATTTCATTATGCCTGGTCCAGTCTATACCCTATGTCTATCAGTTGAGCTAGTTTCATGAAGCTAGGCAGTGGTTAAAGTGGGGAATAGGCTCCTATCACATTACTTCATCTTAAAACTCCACACCAGCAATATCTAGCAACGCCCATTAGCTTAGAACACCCACATCTGTGATACAAAAAAACACTCTAATATTGAAGTGACAGAGACACATCAGCCATATATCAAGGGCAACACAATCCCATAGCCACCTGGCTACCTATGGAAATTGGACGTTCAAGTAGTTAAGCTCAAAATTGGGGGCACCCAGTCCACGTCTGCAACAGATAAAGTCACCAACTCTAGCACTGATTTCCCTGAACAGGCTGTCAGACGTGCAGAGTGGGAGAATGGCAAATAACAAAAGTAGAAGTGGCAGGATAATCATTTTAGTTATGGCTATCCCAGCTATTGCCGATAAGGCTAAGCATTTCCAAAAACCTTTGGAGTCATGGATATTCATTACGGCTTCAGTCAGGCTTGCAATCAGTAGTTCAGCCTCTGGATGACAAACCTATACACTCAGATAGCGGAACTTGGCGATATTCTTTAGTATAAAGGCAGGTTGAGTTGACCATTCTTGTCACAGGTGTCGGAATAAACACTATTTAGACCTGTTACCTCTCAGTCCCTATACATCTATGAAGACCTCTAGCACCCACAGGGCCTGCTGTAGATAATCACCAGGTGTTTGAGCTTTAACAAGAGTGGCAGGCTAGGCACCTGGGCACCTAGCCTGCCACTTGCCTGTGGTCTAAAGTTCCTACCTTGTCCTAGACTGATCCAGCTGCTGCCGTTTGACCATGTGACACTCCTGCTGCACGGCTTTTCCCACCCGGGTTTTCCTGCTCACTTTTCTTCCTGCTAAAAAAAGCCCCATCCACCCCAGGAGATAATTAATGCAGGCTGCAGTGCTGTTGCTGATGCTCCAAAGTCAAGCCTGTCTGTGCCTGTTGATGCTCGGACCACACCTATTGCCATGACCCCTGGTCATCCCGGTCCCCTTAGATACACCATGCTGAGCTCTACACCCTCGTCCCCAGATGCAGCAATAAATACTAGCACCGCGTGGACCCATGCTCTATAGTAGGACCTTATATCTGCACCCACTGCCACTTCACCTGCCACAGCACACACACCTGTCCACTGACAAGCCCAATCCTGAATAGATCATAGACACTACCTGAACAAAAACACCAACTCACATGCGTTCTTCTTAACATACACTCACTATGCAAACACAACACTGAGATTTGAAACCTCATCTCCACCCTCACACCTGACATCCTGGCACACGACATTGCGACAGCAATAACCGAAGGATACAAGATCAGACACTGCATCAACAAGCCTGGAGGAGGGATCACCATTATACACAAGAAATCCATCCAATACACCACCACAAATGACAACATCACCCCAGCCATGGAACACCTAAACGTCTGACTCCAAACAGACAGCAAAACCACTATCAGGGGCACCCTAGGCTACCATCCTCTAAGACCATGTCCAGCCTTCTGTAACTTCATCAGCAACTTCAAAGTTCACTTCGCTATAGAATCCAAAAACTACATTTTCCTCCATGACCTCAGCTTCCATCTCAACGACCACAATGACATCCCAATCTCCTCGGCAGCCTGAGCAACATCGGACTCACCCAACTCATCCATGACTCCACGAACACAACAGGCCACATGCTAGATCCCATATTCACCTCCAGTGACCGCATCAGGTACAGCCACACCATGGAACTCACCTGGACTGGCCACTCCATTGTCCACTTCAACATCACCAGCTCAGGGATCTCTGCCCCCAGTCTGCCCAATGCCCCCACTGCAGCTGGAGTAAAGTCTTAAAGGACACATGGATTAACGCCCTGAACACCACCCACCACATCTCCTCCAACAGCCTAGACCAGAACGTCAGAAACATCAACAACTGGATCATCAACTGTGCCAACAGTGTAGCTCCCATCAGCAAGAACAGCCACAGAAGGTCCACCAAGCAGGCTAGCTGGTACATTGAAGACCTCAGAACCACTAAACACCCTGTAAACAACTGGAAGGGAGATGGCGCACCAGCAAGGACATGACCGATAAGACCACCTTCAAGACAGCCCTCAACCTCTGCCACAGACAGTTGAGAGAATCACAGAAAAGGGCTTTAACCTCACGCATCTAATCAAGCTCCAATAACAGCAAAAAATTATTCAACATCACCAAAGAATTCACCATCCTTTCAGCTGCAACAAACGTTACCCCATTACAGGAATTTTGCAACAACCTTTCAAACTTCTTCCACAACAAGATCGCCAACATCTACAGAAATGTGAAACCCCAGCCCAGGGCCACTGACTTCTTCAAGCAATACAGTGACTCTGCTACCAGCACAGGCATCCGACTAACCGAATGGTGCCAGATCGCCCCACAGGACACTGCCTCCATCATGAACTCGGTCTGCTCAGGGACCTCAACCGACCTATGCCCTCACAACATCTTCAACCTAGGTGAAGCCAGAATCAGCCAAGCACTGACCACCTTGTTCAACACCTCAGTTGCCAGGGCCACTTACCCCAAGGAGTGGTAACACAGAGAAGTCAACACCCTTCTAAAAAAGCCTTTGCTGACTGCCGCATCGTCGACAACTACCAACCAATCTCCCTGCTCCCGTTCCCAGCCAGAGAATTAGAAAAAAAGCCATCAACCAACAACTCTCCTCACATCTTGAATGGAACGTCCTACTCAACTCCTCCCAATCTGGATTCTGCAGCCACCACAGCACTGAGACAGCCCTCATCGCGGCTACTGATTACATATGAGCCATACTCGACTGAGGAAAAACTTTGGCTCTGATCATCCTAGACCTCCCGACAGCGTTTGATACAGTCTCCCACTACAAACTCCTCACAAGGCTGCACAATACAGACATCCAAGGAGCAACTCTCAGATGAATCACCTTTTTTCTCACCTGAAAGACACAAAACTCCTACTTCTCCCCTTCACCTCTGAACCTAAGGAAATCACCTGTGGAGTACCCCAGGGATCCTCGCTCAGCCCCACTCTCTTCAACACTTATCTGACACCTCTGGACTCAACATCATATCCACCGCTGATGACGCACAACTCATCCTCTTCCTCTCTGAAGAGCCCACTAACACCAAGACCAGCTTCCACAACTTCATGACAGATGTCACCAACTAGATGAAGGGCAACAGCCTGAAGCTCAACATGAACAAGACAGAAGTACTGATCTTTGAAAACAAAAGCTCCCCATGGGATGCATCGTGGTGGCCCTCAGAACTCAGACCTACGCCTACCCCCACTGACCATGCTAGAAAACTAGGGATCATTCTGGACAACAAGCTAACCACGATGACTCAGGTCAGCTCTGTCTCCTTCTCCTGCTTCTTCACACTCTGCATGCTTCTTAAGATATTCAAATGGCTACCCCAAAACCCAAGAGGTATTATCACTCAGGCCCTCACCTCCAGCCGACTGGACAACGGCAGCACTCTCTACTCAAGGTTCACATCTTACCTCCTCAGAATACTATGGACCATCCAGAACACTGCAGCCAGACTCGTCCTGGATCTCCCTAAACTAACCCACATCATCCCGCTACCTCGGGGAACTTCACTGGCTCCCTGTACAGAAAATATGCCAGTTTAAGCCCGACCCTTGCATCCAAGGCCCTACACAACTGCGGACCTGTCTAATTAAAACACTGCCTGCACTTCCATCTGCCCACCAGACACCTCTGCTTCACTTCCCTTTCTCTAATCCTCACCCCCGCATACTAGTTGTGGAGGTTGCTTCTTCGACTACCTAGCAGCAAAGACATGGGACATCTCTGAACCTCCCCTTTTCTCACAGAGTTCAAAAGGTCCCTGAAGACCTGGCTCTTTGACCACTGGACATTGTTAGCACCTAGATATTCTCGCCAGTGACAAGAAGTACTTTACAAATCTACTGATTGATTGATTCATTGTCTGCATAGAGGGATATCATGTGCACCTGGTCCCCTATCTACATTTTCCAATGCTCTCCCTCTACTGAAACCCCGATGCTAATGGCTTAATGGCCAGGGCAAACAGGAGGGATAAGAGAGAATTTTTTGCAGCCAGACAAAATGATGACTGGATTTGTCTCTCTCATCATGCTGTCTAGCTGTGTATTCTCTATGATTAAATAACCCTAGGATGCTCACACATTCACCTTGCTTCATTCTAGTACATATAAGATCTACTTGTATCTGAGTGCCATGGCAATTTCTATCTCTAATTCCCTAGTCTTGTTCTCCAACTGAGGTGTTGGACTTGTCAGCCTTAGGGTAGTCTTCCCCCAAATGTTTTGCCTGCTTGCCTCCAATTTTGCTGGATTGGTTTTTGTTGGCCTTAGGACACTTTACCACTACTTACCAGTTCTAAAGTGTTTGTGCTTTCTCCCTAAACCCTTGTTTGATTGGCATATACCAAACTGGAATATTTAATGTATTTATAAGTCCCTAGGTAAGTGTACTATATGTGCCCAGGGCCTGTAAATTTAAATGCTACTAGTAGGCCTGCAGCACTGATTGACCCACTCACTTAAGTAGCCTTTTAAACATGTCTTAGGCCTTTCATTGCAGAGCCTGTGTCTACGGTTTAAACTGCCATGTCAACCTAGCAAAATAGCCCTTTTGCCAGGCCCAAGCCTTGCTTTTTAAAACATAGGTCACCCCTCATGGAAAGCCTAGACACCCCCAACTGCAGGATGCAGTGTATTTAAAAAGTTGGACCTGTACTTTTAAGTTTTACATGTCCTGGTAGTAAAAAACTCTTAAATTCGTTTTTCACCACTGCAAGGCCTATCTGTCCCATAGGTTAACATTGGGATTATTTTATTACATCTCATAAGTGTAATTCACAATCTGGAAGAGATACGTATTTCGAGTTTGATATCTATCGATTTACAATTTAAAATCACAACTTATGGTGAAGCAGGGTTTTAAATTGTAATTCTGAAAATGCCCTTTTTAGTTAAGTTAGCATTTTCTTACTTTAGCCATTTGGTGCATTCTGCCTGTCTGTGATCACTTAACTTGGGTGCATAACAGCTGGGTTTTGTGTATTCCCTCTAGACAGCTACAGACAATGTGACCTTAGATGTGACTTGATGGACCCTGATGGGCCATCCTGACAGGATGAGAGGAAGGAACTCACCATAGCCTCACACTTACACCTGAATAGGCTGTGTCCAGTTCACACAAAGAGAGGCATACCCCCCTGTAGTGAGTATGGTGCCACTACCGGAAGGGAGGACTTCTGAACACTTCAAAGACTTCTTTGAAGTTCCCCCCAATTAAAAAGCACCCCTGAGTATAAAAACTGGAGCTCAGACCTTATCATTTCAGAATAGTTCTGGGCTTGTGGATGCTGTGCTGCTACAAGGACTGACAGTCTTCTGGACTGCTGGTCTGGAAGAACTGTTGTGCTGACCTGCTGCTTGTTGCCCTCCTTACCTGGGTGAGAAGGACTGGACCTGCTTCTCTCTAACCCAGACCCCAGAATGACTCCAAGAGCCAACTGACTGGTCTTCTGATTTGAAGCCTCAGGGACATAAAAGACTCCCCAGTACTGCAACTGGACCCTGCCAGCTGAAATCCTGACCTGCCAAGTGGTGCCACCCCAGTCCTGGGCAATTGGAGGTAGATCTTTGGGTTCTGCTCCAGCAGATCCACTGCATCTCTGCCATTACGTGGACAGAACTGGTGCATTTCTGCTGTTGCATCAATAAAACCAGTGCATCACTTTCAGGACCAGCACTGCAACACTTTCTTTGGAGCAAGGTCCCTGCATCCCTGTCAATGACAGCCTTGATGACGACACCAAACTCAGCATCGCAGTCACCGCGCACATTGGAATCAGTGCATTGCCTCAACATTGACGTGGCCGGCACCCACACCCGAAATCCATCCCATCTCATCTCTGACACATCGCCACCACTGCGTGGGAAACTCTGAGGGATGGGGAGAATCAACACATCTCCTCGACAGTGTGGTTCGGAACCAGCACAACGATCCTGCAATAGGCTTCAAAGGTACTTTGGTTCAGCGGTCCCAACAAGGTCCCTGTAGCTGCCCGCGCTGCATCACAGTCAGCCTGAACATTTGACTTTGTACTGGTGGGCATGACTGGATATCTCTGTTTGCCATTTTTTGCTTCTGAGGGCTATCTAACAGTTTATTCTTTAAAAATTCATAACTCAAGTTCTACTTACTGGATATTTGTCATTTTGCTCTTGTTTTATTTATTAAATTAAGTTCTATTTTCCTATCCATGTGTTGTATTTTTGCTTATGGTCTTTTTTATGTTTTACTGTTTGAAGTGCTGTACAAATACTTTACACATTGCCTCTTAAGTTAAGCCTGACTGCTCTGTACGAAGCTACCAGAGAGTGAGCACAGGTTAATTTGGGGTGTGTTTGTGACTTACCCTGATTACAATTGTGGTTCTTGCTTGATAAGGGTGCATACCTCTATCAACCAGACACCCAGCTTCTAACACGGAGGATGCCTTTCCTACTCAAGGAGCATATTTCATGAGAAAACGTTAGTCATATGCTCCTTACAAATACCTTTGATGAAAGACGATGGTAAGATATCATCTTCATTAGCGGATTTGAAGGAGTTGAGTATGTCTGCAAGCTCTGGGACAGATAGAAGTTTGAAGGCTGACAATAGCAGTATCCTTTAAAAGATGTGAATGTAAGGGATGAAGCAGGCTTGATTTTGGTGATGTGCTGTCAGAGCTTCTGTATTTTTCATGAAAGAAGATAGTTGATGACACTTTTCTGTGGAGTCAGAAAAAGGTGGCTCCTGTAAGTGGTTGATGCAGTGGACTTAATTGATATTGTTGGTATAGTACATGCATTGGCTGTTATGAGTTGCTTGACTGCCATACGAAAAATCTTGGGGTGTTCTGTTTTTCCTCCATTTTCTGTTGTCTACACAAATGTATTGTTTATTGTCAGCAAGGTTTTAGAGAACCAGAGAGCTGAAGACTTAGGCTTGCAATTTCATGTAGTATTTGGTACGTGGCTGTTTCTATAGCTTTTAAAAAAATAGTTGAAGTTGTTTAAAAGCGTGTTGGTGTTATGAGTGAGTGTAATTTCCATTACACCGGTGAAATTTGTTGTAATTTTCATCAGTTATTGTAATGAAATTCACACATAGGCAGTCATTCTGACCGCGGCGGGCGGCGGTCGCCGCCCGCCATGCGGTTACCGCCGAATGACCGCACTGCGGTCATTCCAACTTTTCCTCTGGGCCGGCGGGCGACCGCCAAAAGGCCATCCGCCGGCCCAGCGGGAAAGCCCCTGCAACGAGGAAGCCAGCTCCGAATGGAGCCGGCGGAGTTGCAGGGGTGCGACGGGTGCAGTGGCACCCGTCGTGATTTTCACTGTCTGCAAAGCAGACAGTGAAAATCTTTGTGGGGCCCTGTTAGGGGGCCCATGCCAGTGGCATGGGCAGTGCAGGGGCCCCCAGGGGCCCCACAGCACCCGTTCCCGCCATCCTGGTTCTGGCGGTGGACACCGCCAGAAACAGGCTGGCGGGAAGGGGGTCGGAATCCCCATGGCGGTGCTGCAAGCAGCGCCGCCATGGTGGATTCCCTGGGCCAGGGGAAAACCGGCGGGAAACCGCTGGTTCCCCTTTTCTGACCGCGGCTTTACCGCCGCGGTCAGAATAGCCCAGGAAGCACCGCCAGCCTGGCGGTCATGGACCGCCAGGGTCGGAATGACCCCCATAGTGTCTGCGATTATCCCAATATACTACCCCGCATGATGAGCTGCCTGCACGAAGAAAAACATAAACAGCATAAACATGAGCTGTATTGCACAATTGCGAACCGTAGTTTATATTTAATATGGCTGCCCAAAATCAACCTGAACACACATTCTCAAATCAGAGTTTTACCTGAGCAGCCAGTTGGGTAATTGTTTTAGTGGAAAGCACATTTACGTTATTTGTTTTAGAGGAAAAGTCATAGAGACTGGGAGGCTACTGTACATACAATAGCAGCTTCCTCTACTTATCCTGAAGCCTCCTCCTTATCTTTAAACAGCCCTTGGTCAGTATGGATTTGGATTTTAGAGGGAAAGCATCACCCTGTTTCTGCCTGCAAACTCTGCTACGTCCATAGCCTTAGAATCTTTGCTTTTAGGGAAAAAAGTGAGATGTTTGAGGGAAGGCAGACACCACTAGTTTTTTCCTTTTTGTTTATGTTTCTTTTTGTTTGTTGCTTGATGGCCAGAAGTAGGAAGGGGCCCACGTGGGATTAGGATTTTAAAATCTAATCTTTGCACATTTTTGGGATGATTGAGGTCTGGGTTATATACCCGTTTTCTCCATTTCCTTGTTTTTGTGAATTTTGTACAGACTTCCTAATCATTTTCCTGTGTTATAGTTTTACTGTTTGGGGTATATTCTGGCCTGCAGAAGGCCCTGGCGGCATATTTATAAGAGTGGCTTGTGCCACTGTTGTAATGCAATGGCAGCGCAAACCTCTCAACCTTTCAACTTTGCATGACTTTGAATGGCCTCATAGATATGGAGTAAGGCAAAGCAACACAAATCACTGCATTGCCTTGCTCAGCATTAGGGTGGTGTTTCATGGATTTTGATGCATCCCCAGAGTTACAGGAGTTTGTAAACCTGGGGATACGCCAAAACCTTACACCTCCCCAGCGGAGGCACAACAAGGAGACTTTTCTTTATTTATCCTTGTTTTTCTCCTTCACACATAAAAAGAGGAAAAAGCCTCCCAGGATTGGTTTTGTGCAGGAAGGTGCTCCTTCCTGCACAAAAATAATCCTGCATGCAAAGCAGACACCCTTGCACCTTGGTGCAAGGGTGCCTGAGTTGACGTTAACCCATTGTGTACCAGCGCAGGAGGAAAAGCCAACAATGCACTGCATTCCTTAAATATGGTGCATTCCTGCCCTTTCCAAGTGATGCAGTGAAGCACAGCAAAGAGACTTACTGCACTGCACCACTTTTTCATAAATTTGGCCATTGTTGCATACTTCAGGCCTCAACACAGTGGTCTCAGCTTTGAATTTTCACTCATTTTAATAATTTGTTCAAAGCCAAAAGCAGTTGAGAATCATTCAGCTACTAATAGAGTCCCTGTAAAAGCCCTCCTTTCAGAAGGTACCAACACATTGGAACTCTGCCTACTACATGCTCAAATACCTGTTTTAGCAGCACAGACCAGTCAATCATTATGTACTACAAAGGAGAGGGGATGCAACTGCCAGAGCCTCAAGAATGGAGATGGACAAATGGGGGCAACTGGAATACCTGATCCAAAAACGACAGACTTTGTTATGATTATGACACAGCAATTCAGCAAGGAGCACGGTATCATGAGCTAAGCAATACAGTTGTTGCACTGGCTGCAGGAACATTTGCAAAGCTGGAGGAAACACTTAGCAATGAAGAAGATGTTGCTTCAGTCCACAGCTTAATCTTTTGCTTGACTATAACTGAAAGGCTGAAAAAACATGGTTGTGTTTTTCCAAAAGTATATCTGTGCCACAGTACTGAGTCACATAATCTGAATGTGTTGGCCACATTCATTCCTTTCTCAACATAGATGTCTCAATTTACAAGAACTAGATAATCCAGAAAGCAAGTGATCTTGAAAATGAACAATTGCAATTACGAGGTCATAGGAGTACTGAAGTACGGTCTTTAACCTACAGAAGGGGTGGTGGTATTGGCTCCTAGTCGTCCAGAAGACTGTCGCAACAGCAGCAGCATTCAACAACATTGCCTACTACTACTAAACAGACAACAGTAAGAACTTCATTTTTAACATTTGCAATCGGCTGATTTCATATGAGATGACTTAAATCAAGTATGTTGAAGCAGGCAATGCAGACACTAGAGGTGTCAACAACAATGACAATTGAGAAGATGCTACAAGACTACATGGATGACCCAACAAATGTTTACTTAGATAAAACCCATTGAACTATTGGCATAGGAAAAAGGAACAGTGGTCTAAACTCAACAGGCTGGCAATAAGGTCCCTAGCATGTCCAGTTGCCAGTGTATCTTTGAAGTCTGAGTTCAGTGTAGCTGGAGCAGTATCATTTTCTTTTATTAAAATTATTTTTCAAAATGTGTGGATCCTCCCTATTTTGCATTTTTCCATCCTAGGTAATGATTAGCTAACTCAGGAGTCAGTGGGCTTCTAAAGAGAAAGGTTCTTTGGATTTGCTAACTGAACTGTCATCTTCTTTCGAAAACAGACATGCTAGTGGATTTGGTGAATGTTGTTTTGTCTATCTTTCACCTTTCCCTAACTCCTCCTACCCATCCAATATTGAAATATCTAACCCATTTCCCCCTTGTGTAGTCTATTATGCTATTAATTTCCACTAGCAACAGATCTCAAACTTGGTGGGGAGGATGTGGTTGAAGCTATGCCAACTGTAATATGAGGAGGTTACCAAAATTGTACATTTGCTCACATCACCCCTCCTACCTGCATTGAGGAGGCGTCATGCAGTGGTGGTTTCAAAGAGCTGCAGGTTCCTGCATTGGGGATGTGCCACACAGCAGCAGTTTCATTGCTGAGCTGCAAGGAGATGCATTACGTGCATCAATTATGCTTAAAGAACACAGCTGGGCTGGCAGAACCTATTCAGGCACACATCCAAGGGTTCAGGACTCGGGTGTTACACAGGAGGCATTATCCAGGTAGAGTCTAAGGTGGTTGGAGCCTTTTCTGTACCTGAGGCTCGGAGAGGAAGACAGTCAACTGAACCTTGGAGTCATTTTGATGGGCTTGGGCTCCAGGCGCATGTGCAGTCCTTCTCGTTCCACTCAAACAGCAGGGCAGCAGAGTAACAGTCCTCCTTGCAGCAGAGCAGCACAGCAGTCCTTCTCAGTCTTCCACAGGCCCTGAGGTGCACTGAAGAGTTGGGTCTAAGGGCCCAGTATTTACACTTGGTGCCAGCTTTTAAGTGGGAGAAGCTTATAGAGTCCATTCCCTACAAAGCTGTCTGGAATTTGCTGCCTCCCTTCACTGGCCCCAGCTTGTCTGGGGCCACAAAAGACTAATGTGAAACCCTTTTTGTCAGTGTGCAAGGGCAGAGTCTTTGTCATGTGCAAGTGTAGTTGGTGACAGCTCCAGCCCTGCCCATAAACTCAGAGATGACCCATCCTACTAACACCTATTTCCCCTTTGTTTCAATATTTGGGAGTAATACAACTGCCAGCTATAACAAATCATGTGACCCAGGATGTAGGCATCGAATGGTGAGGACAAGAAAATGCCAACTTTCAGAATTATGACTCAAAATATACCCTTACAATTAAAGAGGTTTTTAAATTACCATTCATTAGAGACGAAACTTGACTTTCCTACCTGCTCCCAATTGAACGTCAGTGCTTTTTAAATGTAATAAGGTAACCCAATGTTTTCTTATAGGAGAGGGAGGCTTTGCAGTAGTGAAAAATGAGCTTAAGAGTTTTTTTTACTACCAGGACATGTAAAAGTGAAAAGTGGATGTCCAACCTATATAATACACTGCACCCAGCTCTATGGGCGGTTTAGTGCCTACACTAAATAACTTTACACTATTTATGAAAGTCTGTGGCTTAGATTTTCTGCTCACTCTCTGTTTTCATTTTCATGTAATTGCCTGTGATGCAAAATTATGTTCCTGTGGCTGGTGTGCCAGGTTCTTTCAGAATAAAAGAAGGCTGGTTTTCCTGTGATGTCTTATGCCTTCCCTGCTAGCAGTGAGCCACTATCAGAACTAAGGCTTGTTCAAAAAGTCCCTGCCTTAAGGTACTATTGGGCTTATTGGCAGAGGCAAGTGAGAAACGAAGGTCCAAAAACGGGAAGGAGGGGTTCGTTTGGCTCCAGGTTGGCAGACACAATTAGTGGTCAATAGTTACAGAGGGTAGTGCAAGGGCAGTAAGAATACAACTATTACTGATGAGAGGATGGATGCTGCTCCAGTAAAATAAGATTAAGCCTTAAAAGGGAGAGATTTGGACATTGTTGTGGTCAGTTATCTGACACTGATTGTAAGAGAGTGGAGTGGAGGAGGTAAGGTAACCGAACCAAACTGGCAAGGGAACTCAGGTAGAGAAAGACTAAAGAGAGGACAATTGAGGATGGATATGGTTAGACAATTGCTTTGTGATGGTTCGAACTCTATCATTACTACTTTGGTAAAGCTTGCTGATTATTTAATGCGGATGCTACACTAACCAGTAAAGCCTAGTAATAAAACTAAAGATTTTGTAAAAATACACATATTGAAGAAAAAAAGAAATCTGATTAACATAAAATTCTAAATTCCAACCCTTATACCCCCTTAATATTTTATTTAAGGGCTATGGAGCAAGTGAGTGTTGGATAAGGTAAGGTCTAATACAATGTTATCGCCTCGGCTAGGTTTAGGCTTGGCTGTGGACAGCAGGTCATGGGTAGTAGGCTAATTTACATGGTTAATGGAAGGTAGAAAAGGGAACAGGATAATGGAAGCCATGAGATAATATCACTTAGGCAGAAACTGTGGGAGAAATATGGCATGCGCGGAAATGAGATTGGGGGCTGGCTGGGACAAAATAGGGAGATGGTAGGTTTGAGTGAGCACCGGGAGATTGCATAATTTAAAAGCATTGGTACGCAGGCTTGGAAACAAGGAAGGAATGTCTTAACAAATGCAGCAGTTGTATTTGAGAAAGGAAGGTGACTTAGGGGGTCATTCCGACTTTGGCGGGCGGCGGAGGCCGCCCGCCAAAGTAACCCCGTCGGAAGACCGCTCCGCGGTCAAGAGACCGCGGGGGTCATTCTGACTTTCCCGCTGGGCCGGCGGGCGACTGCCAAAAGGGCGCCCGCCGGCCCAGCGGGAAAGACCCTGCAACAAGGAAGCCGGCTCCGAATGGAGCCGGCGGAGTTGCAGGGGTGCGACGGGTGCAGTGGCACCCGTCGCGATTTTCACTGTATTCCCTTCTTATATGCACGTTCTCACGGTGGATGATATAGCCTGTGAGAAGAAGGACATCTAAGATGTAGGTATGAACCATGTTTCTGTGATGAAGAGGGCATCAAGCTTGTGATAGGTTATTTGTTCTGCGATTGCTTATACATCGCGTACTGACGAGCAAGCGCTAATGACATGAGTCAGGATATGTGTTCTTTAGGTTGAGGGAGTGTGGTAGTTATTGGGACATGTATGAGGTTGGGTCGATGTGTTGTGTGACTGCTATTTGAGTGTCTGAAATGTCTACATCTGGTTGTGATTGTTGTGATTAGCAGTATGGGGTTGTGGGTGATCCACATGATTTTATTTTAATCTGAAAGTTTCAGTGGAACAGGGGTTCTGCCCAAGGCCCTACCTGTCCCTAATAGGCCCAATACCCTTTTCAGTGTCCACCTGTGATCCCGCATGTCCCACAGCCGGGAACTCCAAGATGGTTGCCAACATGAACGCATAAGTAGGGAGCTACACCGTACCAGTGTTTGCGACCCATGTCACTGCAGCTCCAACCTGCACTCCTACAAAAGAACGCAATGGCCCCATAGTCATCACTGGATATCACAGCATGGAGGAAGAAGACACTGGCATGGACGACCCAAGGACAGTGAGAAGCAAGAAGGAGCTGGGTGAGGTTGAAGGCGGTGCAGCAGGAGGCAAGCAGGATGGAGCGTGGGAAAGAGCAGATTGGAGCAGGAAGATGGAGAGACCAGGAGACGACCCAGGGGAGTACCATTCCAGCATTGCGTTGGGGTCCAGCAGTCCCTGTTAAGAAATGGACACTATGACTCCGCTTGCTATGACCCTGGAGGGCCATGGCCACAGGCAAGTGCCCAAGGTCAGTTTGTTTTCTTTAAGGAGGTGGTTGCCTGGGAAACAGCCTTAGCGACAGGGCCACTCTGGAGAGGAAGAGCACGGATAACTAGAGAACAACACAACAACACAGAATCATGGCTATGGTGACAGCACAGTGGTTAAAATATCAGCAGAGCCACTAACTGGCTTATTTTATTTTCTAGCTCATTTGATGCTGAGGGTCGCAGCACAGCTCATGAAAGGACCGCAGTAAGGATCAGAGCTGGAGGGGCTACCAAAGGTCAGGGGAAGTGCCCACGAGCACTGGGAAGCGGAACGAACATGGAAGGCGGGAAAAGAAAAGAACACCAGAGACCGAAAAGTCTCACAGACAAGAGTAACTGGGACTGGGGCACTTTATATAACCAGCAACACTAAAAAAATAAATGCTGCTAAGACACCAATATGGCTGGACGTTGTTCATGTTGGAAAGGCGGGGTGACTAGACCACCCTTTCGTGGGTATGCCTAGGTGATGGGATACCCAACAAGTTAATTGAATTAAGGAGAAAGCAGGAAGTGATGCAACTTCTTGTGCAGATGGATGAGGGGAAATGAAGTCCTCTTGCTTGGCTTCTTCTTTTGATGATGTTTTTGGCGGGAAACCAGTGATGACACTTTCTGTGCAGATGGATGATAGGAAATCCAGTCAGTTAATTTCCTGTGGAGGTGGATTATATGAAATCCACTGATGTCACTTCCTGTGCAAATGGATGATGGGGAAATCAGTGGTATTACTTCCTGTGGAGATGGATGATGTAAAATTAAGTCATTTTGTTTGCCTTTTTCTTTTTTCTTTTAAAGACGATTTTGACAGGAAACCAGTGATGTCACATTGTGCAGATAGATTATGGCAAATCCAGTTGTGTCATTTTCTGTGCAGTTGGGTGATGGGGAATCCAGTGATGTCACTTCCTTTGCAGAGGAGTAATGGGAAATGCAGTGGAGTTACTTTCTGTGCAGATGGATGATGGGAACAAATGTATGTGTACATGTATTCTGGAATCTAAAATAACCACAACCTCATTCTCCTGTAAGCCATCTACAAGAACTGGTGATAGTGGGCTTGGGCTTGATTCTGCTACATTGTCCTGTGATATGCGCTATTGTATGTATTTACCATCTGCTTGGTTGTCAGATGGAAAACGAACCCCTTTCAGTGGAGTAATCTTAACAGGCCCTATAAATTTGTGCGTAAACTTGGGATGGGTCCTTGGAATGGAAAGAAGTCAAATGGGCAGCTACATACTCCATACCCACATGGTAACTAGGGGTAGGGCACTGGTGCATGTCAATAAAGTTCTTGTCATTTGCTGTGGCCTTATTAATTGAAAATGGCAGATCTGTGAATATTTTGTAATTCTTTTAAGGGGGATGTGACAGAACGAACTGTGGTTGGAGAAGAACATGGAACGCCATAACCCAGGATGAAACCCATAAGGCAATAGAAGTGCAATAGAAGAGAGAACATTCCAAAGCATTATGGAGGAAATTTTTGTAGGCTAATTTGGCTAGAGATACTCAAGATGCCCAATACTTTGTCGCTCCATCATAAGCCACCTTTGGAAGTGCTGTAATGATTGGTTTAATTTCTCTGTCTGCCCATCTTTTGGGCATGATAACTCGTGGACTTACAATTCACTGTACCCAGAGACTGTAATAAGATCTTCCAAAATTGTTGCTAAGAAGTGTCACCCTGTATCTCGTATAACGACCTCAGGATGTTCATGTAACTTAACCATATCATTCAGAAAATGTTGTGCCAATTTGAGAGCCATGGTCAACTTAGTCAAAGGCACAAAATGGGTGTGTTTTGAGAAATAGTCTACAACCATCAATTTGGTGATCCCTGCATGAAGGCCCAATCAGAAGCCATGACTCCCATCTGGCGTGTTTTGTATATTCCTACCATTGCCTGCATTAGGCACAACCCTTTGACAGGAAGAGACAAAAAGCCACAGTAGTATGATGAGGGCAGTGGCACTGGAATTATGGAGTAAGAAATAGCAATTATGCCACCCCTTTGTGCAAAGATCGCCAAATTCAGTGCACTCGCTCCAGTTGTTTCCCCATAGCTGCACACAAGGGCAGATGGATTTAAAAGATAAACAGAGTTCCAATAAGCAGGCAAATTAGCAAATGGACAAGGATCACAGAAGCGATAGCTACTGCCCAGACGTCATCAATCTATGGAGCACAACATTACACTCCATTCACAGGTTTCTACCTACGATAACAAAGCAGAGTAGCAACAGGACAGAGGATAACAGGGGGGATGGCTAACTACTCAATAGTCCCATGGCTATTTACGCCTACAGCACGTTAAATGTTGCTCCAGTACCTGACCAGTTACCAAATGTAAGAAAATTACAACACAAATTGAGGCTATGGAGCCATATGAGATCAACACAGATTGTGTGAACGTAGAAAAATGTGACTGTTCAATTAGTCAGTCGGAGCCAGACCTAGAATTGCCCTTGGGTTGGTTCTCAGCAGGTCTGGCAGCTCAGGGAGTAATGCACCTACTGTAAGAGTTTGGGTTTGACTTCATGGTCACAGTTTCAAATCCCAGAGGGGGGCCACTCAGGATATTCATCCCTCTGACATGATCGGGCTTGTGAGTAGTTTGCCGGTTAGAAAGGGTGGAGGTATCAACAGTTGTAAAACCACTGACAGCGTGGCTGAGGCAGCTCCAATAATCATCCTCAATAAATACAATTGGGAGGCTGTTAGGCTGTCAGATGGGAAGAAGTGCCAGAGCAGGTGTTTTTGGGATGCCTCATGGCAGGGACACCATGCAGCAATGGGAAAAGCCAAGAAAGGGGAGTAACCTCAGAGCAGGCACAGCGCTTGCAGCCAGGACACGGACAGAGAGTGCAGCAAACCTCACACATCGGGAGCAAGCTGAAGCCTGGCAGCTGCAGCATAACCCCAAAAGGCCTTCACTTGCACAGCGCAGAGTGGAATGGAGCCAGAGAATGCTGTCAAGCTAGGAGAAAAGGCAGGAAGCACAGGGAGAGCTGCCCGAGGTCGAAAAACCACAGACAGTGTGGCAGAGACAGCACAGAAGAGATAGGACAAGCACAATGGCATAAAAAGAGGAGCCACTCAAGTTTGTGTCTTTGAGATGCCTTACGGCAGGGACAAGAGGAGCCACTCAAATTTGTGTCCTTGGGATGCCTTATGGCAGGGGCATTGCGGAGCCGGTAAGTTGTCAGTAAAAGGGGTCAGCACAGGGTGGACACAGCACTTCCAGCCTGGGCCAGGCACGAGGGCCATCTACACAAATATCGGCAGCAAGGTGGAGCCTAGGAGCTGCATAGGTGTTAGATGCCTGTAAGAAAGGGGAGTTATCACTCAAGGCACCGTCAGAGGCTGCTGTCATTACAACCCTGGCGGTGATAAAGTGGCGGTAATACCTCCAACAGGCTGGCGGTAACTACTGCCAAATTATGACCATGGTGGTGCGAACTCAGATAAACAGCCACTTTACCACACCGACCGCCAGGGTGGAAACAACAGCCACCACGTTCGGTAACCACCTACAGCCAGGCGGAAGCCAATGTACCTCCCACCATATTAAGAGACATGAATCCGCCACCTTTTCTGGGGCGGTACCAACGACATCAAAAGCCTGGCGGAAACTGAACACAGAAGGGAAAGGACTCACCTTTGGAGACACAGGGAACAACCATGCCGCCATGGAGCCTGAACTTCAGATCTTCCCAATGATTTTCTACGTCCTGCTCCACCACGAACATCAACGACGGCGAAGACAACCACGGTGAGTATAGCCGCCTAGCACACAGGGGAGGGGTAGAGGAAAAAGAGAGTGACACACACACGCACAACACACACCCCTACCCCCAAAACCAGACACACAATCAAATACAGTAATAAAACATATTGACCCCGTACCCCTCAGGAATAATGCAAGGACAACAGGAACTAATGAAAGAGTATAATAATAGAAATACGAAAATTCAATCTAATGGTATACACATATGTACAGTTCAAGGGACACTGCCCAGTCATCAATGTGCATGGGCCACAGGCCAAAACCAAAGGCCCCACTTGTCACCTGCAGCAACACGAGAGAACACTGCAGAGGCATCAGTTGGAAAATAGGCAGGCACGTCAGGGGTACGGGGAACAGGGGGCACCTTAGCTGGCTGTTGGAAGAACACCACTGGTCCTGGAGGGGGCAACATGCCCTGTGCTCTGTCCTGGGGAGTGCAAGGCCACAGTCTCCCAAGTGGGTGACTTGCCCACTGATTCTGGAGGGGGCATCGTGTCCTGTGCTTCTGATCCTGGAGAGGATAGGGTGAGTGGGTGTCATACTCACTGGTTCTGGAGGGGGCAACATGCCCTGTATTTGGTCCTGGGTAGTGCAAGGCCACAGTCTCTCAAGTGGGTGACTTGCCCACTGATTCTGGAGGGGGCATCGTGCCCTGTGCCCTTGATCCTGGGAAGGATGGGGTGAGTGGGTGTCATACCCACTGGTTCTGGAGGGGCATCGTGCCCTGTTCTTCTGATCCTAGGGAGGATGGGGTGAGTTGGTGTCATACCGGGCTGGTTTTGGAGGTGGCAACTTGCCTTGTGCTTGGTCCTGGGGAGTGCAAGGCCACAGTCTCTCAAGTGGGTGACTTGCCCACTGGCTCTGGAGGGGGCAACATGCCCTGTGCTTGGTCCTGGGGAGTGCAAGGCCACAGTCTCTCAAGTGGGTGACTTGCCCACTGGCTGTGTTGGGGTCAACATACCCTGTGCTTGGTCCTGGGGAGTTCAAGGCCACAGTCTCTCAAGTGGGTGACTTGCCCACTGGTTCTGGAGGGGGCATTGTGTCCTGTGCTCTTGTTCCTGGGGAGGATGGGTGAGTGGGTGTCATACCCACTGGATCTGGAGGGGGCAACATGTCCTGTGCTTGGTCCTGGGGAGTGCAAGGTCACAGTCTCTCAGCTGGGTATCATTCCCACAGGATTTGCAGGGGGCAGGCTGCACAGCAGCCCATGGAGGCAGGACTACAGACCGTCCACCGGTGGTGACGGCTGCTCAGTGGTGGTGCTGCTGATGCTGCTGGTGGTTGTGGGGGGAAGCTCCAGCCCATCCGCTGCAGCCTAGGATGGCTGCCCACTGCTGGTGGTGGTGGTGGTGCTGCTGCTGGTGGTGGTGGGGGGAAGCTCCAGCCCATCCCCTGCAGCCTCGGACGGCTGCCCTCTGCTGGTGGTGGTGGTGCTGCTGGTGGTGGTGGGGGCTCCAGCCCATCCCCTGCAGCCTTGGACGGGTGCTCACTGCTGGTGGTGGTGGTGCTGCTGCTGTTGGTGGGGGGAGGCTCCAGCCCATCCCCTGCAGCCTCAGACGGCTGCACAACCATGGTTGTTGGTGGGGGCTCTGACTAAGTCCCTGCACCAGGCCCCTTGTCCTTCCTGCCTGCTGGTGCATGGGCCTTGCCCTTCCTGTCAGCAGCTGGGGATGGCTCCTTGCCCTTCCGTGCGGCAGCTGGGGAAGGCGTCTTGCCCTCCCGGGCGGCACTGGAGGCAGGCTCCTTGCCCTTCCAGGCAGCACTTGGGCAGGCTCCTTGCCCTTCCTGGCAGCAGCTGGGGATGGGTCTTTGCCCTTCCGGGCATCAGCTGGTGATGAATCCTTACCCTTCCGGGAAGCACTTGGAGCAGGCACCCTTTCCTTGAGGCTGCCTGGTGACTTGGATCCTTCACCACCACGAGTGGGTGTGGAGACTACTGGGCCCGTGGACTGGGTGGCTGAGGTGCTTGCCTGGGCTTTTGCCACCCTGGCCAGACATGAAGGATCGGTGGGAAGGGGTAGGGAAGAGGTCAGTGGTGGAGAGGAAAAGCTTCTTAGGGACATTGGGGCAGGAAGAGGGAGAACATTTGGAAGTGGAGGAAGAGGGAGTGGTTGTGGAAGGTGTCTGTCTGCTGTGTTTGGGTGCAGGTGCATGGGCTAGATGCTGTTGTGAGGTAGATGGCTGCTGGATGTCTGAGTGCTTGCGTTTGTGTACCTTGGGAGGGGGAGACAGACATAGTGGGAGAGGACACAGGGGACGTGTGCATGGCTACTGTGCTGGTGTCTGCTAGTGAGGTGTGTGTTCTGCTAGGTGTGGTGGTGATGGCGGTAGTGGATGAGGCTGTAGTGTATGCAGGTGTGAGTGTAGATGCAACTGGGAGGGAGGTGGAGGAGGAGGAAGAGTAGGACACAGTGGAGGCAGTGGATGTTGGTATGTCTGCATCCGGATGGTGTTTGTGTGAGTGCCTGTGGGATGATGTGTGGTGCTTGTGTTTGCCTGTTCCACTCTTGTGTGTTGTCCTGTGTGCATGCTCCTCTGCCTGTGTGCTTGGGATAAGTTGGGGTTGAGGGGAATAGGATTCGGAAGAGGAAGTTGGAGGGCGGAAACTGGGACAATGGCTGCCATCAGAGAGGAGGCCAGAGCCTGGATCGATCTCTGTTGGGCGGCCAAGCTAGTGTGAATGCCCTCCAGGAATGCATTTTTCTGTTGCATCTGGGCTGCCAGCCCCTGGATGGCATTCACAATGGTTGACTGCCCTAGAGAGATGGATCGCAGGAGGTCAATAGCCTCCTCACTCAGGGAAGCAGGGCTCACTGGGGCAGGGCCTGAGGTGCCTGGGGCAAAGGAGATGCTCGCCCTCCTGGGTGAGCGGGCACGGGCAACTCGCTGAGGGGCTACTGGGAGGGCAGTGCTGGTACGGGGGTGGCAGCTGTATCTGTAGCTGGGGTGGTCACTGAAGTGTCTGCCACCACCAGGGAGCTTCCATCAGAGGAGGTATCTTTGTCCGAACTGCCCCTCCTGCCTCCGCCGTGTTGCTCCCCTCACCCTCTCTCTCACTGGTGCCCTCACCGTCCGTGGACTCTGCCTCCTGGGTCCTGTGGGATGCAGGTCCCTCCGTCGCTGGTGTCTCTGCTTCTCCGCCAGGTGATGATAATGCACATAAGGACAGGATGACAAAACAAAAAGAGGGGGGAAGAGACAAAGGATATACTGGGTCAATGGCTGCACCAACACCACCGTTGGCTTACACATCACCGTCACACACAAGGAACAGCCCTACGCACTATGCAACGCACTACCAGTAAAAATGCTAGCCACCAGGGCATGGGGAAGGGCAGATACCGCCAACTGCAGCACACCTGGGACCCACACAGCTCTGACCAGTAGTGGATGCCTACAAGCTAGGTAGCAGGATTATCACTTCAGAACCCTGCCCAACATGGGACCTACTTTGCAATGTTAGGCCTGGCCTAGCGGCACCCACTGACACACATCCCCCACCCGGGTACCCCTCTACCATGCGTAAGTTGTAATGATGGGTAATGTACTCACCCCCTTGTGGCTGCTGTGATACCCTCAAGCACCCATCCAGCTCCAGATAGGCCACCGCCAGTATGCGGGCCATCATGGGGGTCAGGGTTCGACTGGCACCCCTTCCTCGTTGGGAGGCCATCCACAGCTAGGCCTCTGCCGTCTTCCACGCCCAGCGTCTCAGGTCCTCCCACCGTTTCCAACAGTGGGTGCTCCACCTGCCGTAGACCCCCAGGGTCCGCGCCTCCTTGGCGATGGCACGCCATATACCCTTCTTTTGATGGGCGCTGACCTGCAGGGAAATACACACAGGAAAAGGTATCAGTCAGACCGTCCTGCCTGTTACAGTTATGGCCCAGCATACCCCTTCACATCACCATTTGCACACACAGGGCCCAGCACACAAGCTGCATGGCGCCCAGGGGACATCCACCAACACCCCCCACACAAGGCCTTCACATACACTACTCCATGCATTCATGCCCCGTGCATCGTGCTCACTGTGCACTCACCTGTTGTTCCAGAGGCCCAAACAGCAGTCCATACTGGGGTAGGACCCCATCCACCAGTCACTCCAGCTCCGCCGAGGTGAAGGCAGGAGCCCTTTCCCCAATCACACGAGCCATGGTAGGTTCCAGACACAGGTCACAGCAGCGCATGCAGTGTAGGTCCTCTCCTGCTAAAGGTCAGGTAGCAAGAGAGTGATCAGAGGGGGCGGGTAAGGCCCTGAATAGTAACTGCGTCACAGTTTAAAATTGGACATACAGGATAAATGCCACTTATACATAAAAAAATAACATCATGCATTGTACTGTTGTGGCTACGATGTACAGCTTGTGACCGGCTCCTCACTCTTTTCCGCCATAGAATGCTACCGCTGCGGATGAATAGGAGATGGAGACATACCCCCGTGTACAGACCCCTGGTAGACTTGGCAACAATTGAGTACAGGCATATTATCCTCACCTATAGATTTGACAGGGCCACAATCAAGGAGCTATGTGCCCAATTGGAGCCTGACCTAATATCCGCAATCCGTCACCCCAATGGGATCCCCCCTCTTGTGCAAGTCCTACCTATGCTCCATTTCTTGGCAACTGGTTCTTTGGAAGTGACAGTGGGCTTGGCAGCAGGAATGTCACCGCCAATGTTCTCAATAGTGCTGACAAGAGTGTTGTCTGCCCTGGTTAAACACATGTGCAGCTACATTGTTTCCCCCAGGTGGAGGATTTGGCCACAGTGAAAGCTGACTTCTATGCAATGGGACATATCCCCAACATCATTGGGGCAAGTGATGGTACACATATTTCATTTGTCCCCACCCGGCAAAATGAACAGGTGTTCAGAAATCGAAAGAGTTTTTACTTAATAAATTTCCAGATGGTGTGCTTGATGAACCAGTACATCTCCCATGTCAATTCTAAGTATCCTGGGTCGGTGCATGATGCCTTTATCCTGAGGAATAGAAGCATCCCAAATGTGATGGGCCAACTACAGAGGCACAGGGTGTGGCTAATAGGTGAGCCCTGGTTCCCACCCAGTAGATGTTGGTGTATGGGTATGGTGTGGGCCATATGGGATAGTGTGTGGCTAAATGTTGTCCCTCGATATTTGCAGGTGACTCTGGTTACCCCAACCTATCATGGCTACTTACGCCTGAGGGGAATTCCAGGACAAGGGCAGAAGAACGTTACAATGAGGCACATAGGCGAACAAGAAGGATTATCAAACGTTCATTTGGCCTCCTGAAGGCTAGGTTTCAGTGCTTCCATCTAACAGGTGGATCCCTGTGTTACTCACCCAAGAAGGTCTGCCAGATAATCGTGGCATGCTGCATGTTGCAAAACCTGGCCCTGAGACGCCATGTGCCTTTTCTGAAGGAGGAGGAGGCTGAGATGGCCGTGTGGCAACAGTGGACCCTGTGGACAGTGAGGATGAGGAGGCAGAGGATGAGGATGAGGACAACAGAACTGCAGAGATTCAACAATACTTCCAATGACACACAGGTAAGACAGTGTTACTTCACATTTCATTGTCAATCATTTGTATATCTTTGGCACTGGCATGCTATTTTCCACTTCTATGCCCACCCACTGTACCCTTTGGCAACTCATTTTGCAGATGTTGGTGCTTCACTATCGTTCCTGGTGTGGTCACTGCAGCCAACTGCAGGTTTTTCCAATTTGAACATTACTGTACATTTGAAGTACAATGTTTGAACCTGGGTAAACGAATACAAACTTAAATAAGTTTGACATACTCCATACTTGTGTTTTTTCAAAGGTTGTTTATTTAAGTGCTTAGAAGTAGAGGGACAGGTGCATTGGGATGAGGTGATGATGGAGGAAAGCCCAGGGTATTGTTCCAGTCTATTTGTAGCACAGGTGCACTGTCCAAGTGACCATATGAAGGGGAGCAATGGAAGTTCAAGGTGGACAGGGTGACAGAGTGGGACACAAGGGTGAAAATCAGGCGGGTTTCATTTCCTGGCTGGGGTCCTGGCAATAGTCTCTGGCTTCTGCCTGGATTGGAGGGAACGTTTGCAGGGTGGTTCTCCTTCTGTAGGGGGAGGGGTGTTGGTGGCTTGTTGGACCTGTGGCGGGACCTCCTGTCCACTAGTGGCAGCGGAAGTGGAAGGCGGTTCAGATGTCTGGCTAGTGGCAGGGGCCCGCTGTTGTAAGGCTGCCTCCCTCATAATGTTGCCCATGTCTGCCAGCACCCCTGCTATGGAGACCAGGGTGGTTTTAATGGACTGCAAGTCCTCCCTGATCCCCTGGTACTGTCCCTCCTGCAGCCGCCTGTAATCCTGCACATTGGGCACGATCTGGCCCAGCGTATCCTGGGAATTTTGGCATGCTCTCAGGATCTCGGTGAGTGCCTCCTGGAGAGTCGGTTCCCTGGGCCTGTCCTCCCCCTGGCACACAGCAGTCCTCCCAGTGTCCCTGTTGTCCTGTGCATCTGCCCCCTGAGCCGTGTGCCCACTGCCACTGACCCCAGGTCCTTGAATGTCTTAGCGGCGAGGTGTGCCCTGGCGTCCCTGTAGTGGTGAACACACAGCTGATTGACGTGTCCTGGGAACAGAGATATGGGTACGCTGGCTGGGGGCTGTGGTGGTGTTTCCTGAGGTGGGAGGCTCTGTGGTGGTGTGTGACTGCACCTGGGTAACCGACTGTCCAGAAGTCCCTGATGGGCCAGGTTGGTCATCCAGATCCAGGCGACCAGAGTTGCTGTCATCACTGTGGTCCTCTTCTGTTAGGGGACTGGATAGTGCTGGCACCTCTTCGCCACTGACATTGGCTGATGTACCTGTGGAGATGTAAATGCAGTGTTATTGTTTCTGTGTGTGACATACTGTGCATCAGTGGGTTGCCCTCTTTGCTTGTATTTGCCCTGGCAGCTTTCACTTGTTGGTATATGGTGGGCTAGCTGATTCTCTCTAGTGTGCATGCTTTGGTGCTAGGTGTTCATGCAAGTCTGTGAGTGGTGTCCATGAATTGGTATGGCATGCAGGGCTTGGCATTGGGATGAGTGATATGTGATGGTGGGGTGTGTGGGAGATGGTGGAGTGGAGGGAGTGAGGGTGAGGGTATGTGATGGCATGCAGGTAAGGGGGTGACAGTAATAGTGAGTTGACTTACCAGAGTCCAGTCCTCCTGCTACTCTGGCCAGGCCCTCAGGATGCATGATTGCCAAGACTTGCTCCTCCCATGTTGTTAGTTGTGGGGGAGGAGGCGGGGTTCCACTGCCAGTACTCTTTACAGGGAGTTGGTGCCTTGCTGCAATGGAACGTACCTTCCCCCGTAGGTCGTTCCACCTCTTCCTGATGTCATCCCTGGCTCTTGGGTGCTGTCCCCATGGCTTTGACCCTGTCCACGATCCTTGCAATGGATAACTGCTGCACCTGTGCTCCAAATAGCTGTGGCTCTACGCTGATAATTTCCTCCACCATGATTCTTAGCTCCTCCTCTGAGAATTGGGGGTGTCTTTGTAGTGCCATGGGTGTTGTGTGAGGTGTGTGGGTGAGGGTGTGTAGGGTGATGTGCTGGGGTGTGTGATGTGGGGTGTGTGGGTGGTGTATAGGTGATGGTGGTGTGTGGCTCAGGTCTTGTCTGTGGTCTTGGTGTCTGTCTCGTGCCAATGGTTTGTAGTCATAAAGGGTTGTGGGTAATGTGGGTGTGTGTTATATAGTGGTGTGGGTGTGAGGGTGTGGTTTGTGCATGGGTGTCAGGTGTGTGTTATTCAAATTATCCAATGTGGTGTTGTTTGGTATATGTGTGTGTATTTTGAAAGCGGCGGTATGTACCGCCAATGGTTTACCACCATTGAATGTCCGCCGTGGTGATTCGTGGGTCATAATGTGATGGGCGTTGTTCTGTTGGCATAACGGTGTGGGTTTGGATACCGCCAGTTTATCAATGACCTTTGGTGTGGCGGAATTGTGTATGTGGCTGAATAGTGACGGATTGGTGTGTGTGTGTCATAATATGGCGAACGGATGTCCGCGGCGGTGGCTGTATGTTGGCGGCAGTCAGCGTGGCGGTAAGTGGGATTTACCGCCAATGTCATAATGAGGGCCATAGTGTTAAACAATATTAGCTATGCATGAAGTATGCTATGATCACAGATTTGTTGTTGATGATACTTAATTTGTGAATAAACTGCAGCCATTTTGCATCAAATATGTCTATTGTGTGTAGATAACATGGGCTAAGTGCTTATGGGATAGCAGGGAGCTTCCCAGGGGCACTCACACGTTTGGGACGGGTTTAAGCCAGTACACTAACCCTAAACTGCTTTTATTTTTCTGTTATTTAGTGGAGTGCAACCATTGAGTCAGTTCGTGTGACAAGAACTGGATTTACATTCTTGCCATACCAGACAGTTCCACATACCTACATGGAAGCCGGGGTTGCCCCTCCCCTGAGGCTGTCTGTCTTTCACTTGTGGGGCATGTGCTGGTGCTTGGCATGCCTGCTCTGAAGGGAGCTGCAGGATTACTGCCATCAGTATCCAGTGCTTTAGTGAAGATTGAGCATGGTTTTCCAAAAGAAACAGAAGGGTGACTTCAAAAATGTGTGGAATTAGGAATAGGTGACACGGTTTTCATCTGTAACTTTGTGACTTGAAGGGTTTCTAAAAAAAGAAATGCACAGCTATGTCCATCAAAGCCTTACAGTTGCAGGAATGTATACAGTTTATTTGTTGTCCAGAAACAGGTCATACCCAAAGCCATCAAGTGAGCTACCGGGTTATAATGAATTTTTATTGTGTACCGACCATACCTCAACACATGAGGTGAAATGTAATGAGTGAAAAAAGGAGTATGAAGAAAAGCTATGTATCATTTTAAATGTGCCTAGGAATCTGATTTCAGGAACAGTTATTTGTATGACTGTGAATTCGGGATTACCCATAATTTCAAGTGATGCAGAGAAAGTTTTGCAAAATGTGTTTTTTATTGCACGCTGACTTACATTTGGAAGTCAACAATGGAGAGAAATTCCATAGATATTGACAAATGTTATATATTTCTGTATTCCCAAATTCCTTTCAATATGACAATATCCCATTTGTTTGGGTGCACCTATCACTCGTGACTGGAAAAGCCCCAAAATTCAGCATAGAGGCATCAACATTTTTCCTTTGAAATGTAATCTTCCTCCTGGGAGAGTGCAGGATGGCGTGGCTTACATTGATACAACAACCTTTTCTTACCTATTGTGCCCTGAAAATTTCAAAATTTTAAATCACAGATTTCCTTCATATTTCTGAAGAGGAAGGTTATGGAATCAGTGCAGATTGACAAAAAGATATTCCCCCACTTCTCATCATAAAAACAGTAGTGTGGGTTGGCCTATCACCCATGACAGGAAAGGTGCCATAATGCAACATGCAGACATCAAGGTTTTTCCTTGCAATTTCAATATTTCCGGGGTTGTGGGTATCTGTGGTATTTGGCCCCGTGATCAGCCCGCACTGAGGGGAAACTACTAAACCTAGAAATTTCTGAATTCTAGACATTTTGGAGCATCAAGGGTAGTATAGTTTGAGGGGATACTGCTTTCTCTTCTTACTAAAATTGTCTTACAAACATCAAACTTTAACAAAAACCATAGACTTTCTTCACATTTCTTAGTGAGAAAGTTCTAGAACATGTGGGGATCAAAATAAGTCCTACCACCTAGTGTTCCCACACTTCTCCTGATTGTCAGGTTCCATAGTCATAGACTCTTGAAGGTCCTGGCCATCCCTAAACACTTGTGCTGGTGGACAGAATTGAACATGCCACCAGATGTAGGAATCAGGGGAGAAACAGGGAAAGGTGCTGAGAAGAAAATACTGGGCTGGAGCCCATTCTCTTTTGTGTCATGTCTGTTTCAGGGGATGGTCCACTCTGTCTTAATGTGATGAAGGTCAGAAGACCTAAACTGGCTGAAAAACAGAAGACAGATGGCAATTATTTGATACTAGCAGTTTATACAAAAATGAATGACAAATAAAACTGAGTTTGCTGGTTCCAGTAGTGGACTGTGCTGTGACAAGCCAAGCACCAACTAGGAATCTAACGGAAGGCCCCAGCATGTGGCTGCAAACATACAGGTCAGCATCTATAGATAAACAGAACAAGAGACAGGACAACAAAGGACACCGATGGATCAGAATAAGAAAATTGAATCCAAGTAACAAACGGTAGAAAAAAGCAAACTTGAGGGACAGCAGATAAGTGGGAACTAAATCAAAATAGGAAAGTCAAGGCAACTAAGTAACTCCTTATTAGGTGAAGATTAGAACCCAGAAAGGGATCTACTACTTTTCATCCAGAAATGACCCCATACCGAGGAAGTGATTAAGTGACATTCTAAACTGAAGATAGCGGTCTAGTGTTCCAGCCTCCTAAATTTCCACTGGCCTGTTTTCCAGCAACTCCATCCCTTGTGTGCCTGATATCTTGCCCGAATCCTGATACTACTCTCTGCCGCTGCTTAAAACCATCCTCCTCCCAGGGGAACAGTATTGGGCCAAGGTTTCAAGGGATGCTATAAAACCTTCTGATGAGTCTAGGAGCAAATCGTATACTTCTCTTTTGGTGTTCACTAAACTTCAATAGTAGTAGGCCAATGTTTGGAGCTCATTAGTCTTTGGATTTTTTTGTGACAACACTGTCTCTATGGCAAAGGAGGAGGCATCAGTCTTTGACACAAAGGAAGTAAATAATTTGGATGTTGTTGTAAGACAGGAGCAGATGTAAATGTTCTCTTGAGCTGATTTAATGTGTTTTCTTGTGTTTGTTATACCATACAAATTTCACACCCTTCCTAGTCAACTGCTCAGTATGAGGATTTAATGGATAAACCGCTGATAGAAGTTTGTGAAACTGATACATTTCTATACTTCCTTCCCCCTCTGTTGAGAAAGCCATTGTACAAATGCCTTGACTTTCACAGGATTCTTGTCAATACCCTTCCCAGAGATTTTGAAAGCTAAAAAGGTAAAAGTAGGAACTTCGAAAATAAATTATCCTCTATGGCATACACAGAGTATCTTAGTCCTGTGAGCACCTTTTGAACTTAGCCTCAAAATTCTTCTAGGGTGGAGAAGTAGATCAGAATATTGTTCAAATATACCACCATAAACACATCCAAGATATTCCTAAAGATGTTGTTCACAAAAGGCCAAAAGACAGTGGGTGTGTTACAGAGGGAGGACAAATGGAATAAACAGTTACTTGAATCCAAAACAGGTGTTAGAAGCCTTTTTCCACTAATCCACCTCACAAATCTGTACTAAATGATATGCTACTGTGAGATCTAATATAGAGAAAATCTTGGTCAATTCCACTTAGTTGATTAGTATGTAGGTTAGAGGAAGAGAACATCAGTTTCATATGGCAATGGCATTCCGGCTTCTGTAACGGATGCACGCTCAACACAGTATAACAAATTAAATGATATTTTAATTGTGTGTCCCACTAATTTTAGGTTTAAGATACCTCAATCATATGGTGGCCAGAACAATGAAAAAATATGGGATGTCAATAATTTCAAAAGTAATCTTTTTCCCATGTCCCATCTGGGTTACCCTAACCAAAGACACAACATTGTGGCACATTGCTCCCACTCTTAGCACACTTCCAACAATTCCTTAAATCATTTCCTTCAATGGATTTTAAGTGATCATAATTTGTCCTGTAACTTAAAAATGTATTGTTCATAAAACATCCAGATGCTCCAGAGTTTACCTAGTTATGTAATATGATATGACCTTGGGAGATGGTTATCAGTGCTTGTATAAAATAATAAGCTCAGATTATTTAAGGGCAAGCTGGCTATTTTCCCTGACACTGTGGGCAAACGCTCACCAAATGTCCTGATTTTCCACTGTAAAATAGAGTCCTGTTTTGCTTCCTTTTTCTCCTGCTAACAGGGTCTTTCCTGTCTATCCAATCCCTATTGGTTCTTCAGAAGGGTCTGCACTTTTACTACATTCAGGGACTTTGGGAGGCCATGTTCTGTGTTTAACATTTTGTTGCTATGCTTTTCAAAGTTTTTGTTGTTGTGTGTCACATTGATGTATTAAAACAAATAATGCTGTGGACACTGGTTGGTCGAAGTATCACCAATAACAAGGCATCCTTTAGATTATCTCTCAATCCCCAGTAAAACATTGTGCCACAGGCTCTTCCATCCTGTGGCTTCAGACGGCAGCTGTTGCTAATTACTTATGTAGCTACCAAAGGCCTATCTGTCTTGTGCCATTGCTAACAATCCACCATGAGCTGACTGAGTAGTATGTCTATTACCACAAATAGCTGAGCACTGTGAATGGAACTTGGGCTAGCTACTTAACAGGGATTCTTGTTCTGTATGAGGGGTGTTGCCCACATCAAGACAACTTTATTATGATATGACAGTGCACAAACTATTTGGAAATAGTTATAAGCTCACCAAAAAGAGCAATTGACACTGTATCATAAAACTCTAGAACTTATGTGAATCTCCTCCAAACATTTCAGGGGGTGCAAAGACCAAATTATTAGTGACAATATTGTTTTGCTCCACTCCCATGTTACTATTCATGTTTTCTGCAGAATTAAAAACATTCTCCATAGAGCTGTCAGTACGTGTCAGGTATGGCGTTGACAGAACTAGGAGTGATTTGGCTTAATCGAATTTATAAAGTCCCTCATTCCTGACAAGCGATCTTAAGATCTTTTAGGCTCTCATTATGACATTGGCAGCGACTGTTATAGTGGCGGTAATACCGCCAACAGGCTGGCGGTAATTACCGTCAAATTATGACCATGGCGGTGAATCCTCCCATAGACAGCCAATCTACCACACCAACTGCCAGGGCGTTAACACCACTGACCACTGCAGTAGCCAGCAACAGCCAGGTGGAAGACAAGGTACCGACCATCATATTATGACACAGCAAACTGCCAGGATTTCCGGGGTGGTACCAACGCCATCAAAAGCCTAGCGGAAACAGAACACAGAAAACAAAAGACTCACCAACAGGTACACAGAGGACTCTGCCGCCGCCATGGAATCGGAACTTCATGTCTTCCCAATGCCCCTCTACGCCATGGTCCATATGGAACATCAATGCCCACGAAGACGACAATGGTGTCAGCGAGACTGGATCCTCTGGGTTTGTGCCTGCTCCCAATATGTCCACCTCTTGGCAACTCCAAACTCTACTAGCTATCATAGCAAAGAGTTAAAGAATGGCCCAGCGGGGGATGGGGTTTAGGTTGGGAACAGCGGGGAAGGAGACCTGTGGAAGCAAGAGTTAAAAACACAATAGCAAGGTCATTCACATTAATCCACATTAACTTTGTTTTAATTCTTTATGCTCTAATAACATGAGAGATCAAGAACTTTTCAATAACGTGACCTTTTTATACTCATATGCTCTGAACATTGAACTCTCTCGTTAATCCTTAGAATAGCAATTACATTACAACAAGAGTCAAAGAGTACATTTGTTCCCAAAGAATAAACTGCTATAGAATTCATGAATGATACTGTAGAATAGGCAAACTGACTGAACTTGTTTTGTCTAGAAAGATCATACTCTGTTTGATCTAAGTTTCAAGATTCAATTGCCCAGAAATTAGTGCACACTTTATTGCCAGACTGGGCATCAAGACTCAAGTACCTGGAATGACTGCGCGCTCTGCCGATCTGAACTGCAAGGGTTAATTGGCAAGAATGAATCGCACACACTGTTGCCGATTCAACCATCAAGATTCAAATGCCTCGAAATGATCGTGCACTCTGCCGATCCAAACAGCAAGGGTTAATTGACAAGAATGAATCGCGCACACTGTTGCCGATTCAACCATCAAGATTCAAATGCCTCGAAATGATCACGCACTCTGCCGATCCGAACTGCAAGGGTTAATTGCCAAGAATTAATCGCGCACACTGTTGCCGATTCAACCATTAAGATTCAAATGCCTCGAAATTATTGCGCACTCTGCCGATCCGAACTGCAAGGGTTGAGTGCCAATAATGAATCACGCACACTGTTGCTGATTCAACCATCTAGATTCAAATGCCTCGAAATGATCGCGCACTCTGCCGATCCGAACTGCAAGGGTTAAGTGGCAAGAATAAATTGCGCACACTGTAAATCACAAAGCCAAAAACTCAAATGTTTCTAGAAACGGAGTCGGGGGCCTACCCCGACCTCCGTCTTACCGCCCTGCTTGAAAATCAGCAGGATAATGAGGCCAGGAAACGTCCAAGTAGGCCTCCGGAACAGGAGCCCAGGAAAATGCTGCTGCTCTGCACCGGGACCTCTAAATAGTGAGCACGAGGAGCTGGGCTGGGTTCCTCAAATAGACCCAAGCCCCACCCACATGCCACACCTAGCCAGGCAGCAGGAAAGGCTTGCAAATGAACAATACATTACAAACAGCATTAATGACATTTCAAGATAAATACCTGCAATGCAAAAAGTTAATATGCAATATCAACACACAATGCATGAATTATTACATTGCATAAGGTTTGTCATTTTGCATTATGTTGCCCGTAGAGCGCGCACTGTCCTGGTGTTGACAGATGGTGAGTATACCCACCTAGCACACATGGGAGGGAGAGAGGAAAAGGAGAGTGACACACACATGCAGAACACACACCATTCACACACACACCATACACACAACCAGCTGCAGAGTTAAACCAATGTCACAGGACACACGTTAAAATAAAACCAGGACAACTATGAGACTCAGCAAACACTGTAATTCAATGCAAACAGCCACCATATTGTCCATGCGAAAACAAAAGCATCCATCAATGTTCAGAAAGGACCAATGGCCAGTCCAAAGTACAAAAGGTCCACATGGCCACAGGGCACAGTCCAAGGCCCAAGTTGACTCCTGACTATCCGGACTCCACTGTGCAGGGGCATAATGTTGGAATTGGGCAGGCACGTCAGGGAAAAGAGGGGTAGGGACAGCCACCTCAGCTGAAGTGGGGGACATGAGCACTGGTTCTGGAGGCGGCTCCATGCCTAATTGTCCCTGGTGGGGAGTGCAAGGCCACAGTCTCTGAAGTGGGGAACTTGCCCACTGGTTTTGGAGGGGCCTCCATGCCCAATTGTCCCTGGTGGGTGGCCTACATGCCCTCTGCTGGGGGGGTGAGGGCTCCTTGCTCACTGCTGTTGGAGGTGTTACCTTGGCTGCCTCTGCTGATGGTGAGGGCTCCTTGCTCACTGCTGGAGGAGGTGTTACCCTGGCTGCCTCTGCTGGGGGTGAGGGCTCCTTGCTTACTGCTTGTGAAGGTGTTACCCTGGAGGCCTCTGCTGGAGGTGAGGGCTCCTTGCCCACTGCAGGTGGAGTGGGAACCTTTGCTTTCTTGGGTGGTGGAATGGGCACCTTCCCTTTCTTGGGTGGTGGAATGGGAACCATCCCTTTCTCGCCTCCAGGACTAGGAGGTGCCTCCGCTATCCCCGTCTCCTGTCCCTTGGTTTTCACTACCCTAGTCCTCCCTTTCTAAGGAGAAGGTGTGCTCACAGTAGGAGTGGCAGTTGTCACACTCTGGGGCCCTTTTGTGCCAGCAGCTGAGGATTTGATGGGAGCAGTGGTAGACTGTTTGGCTGAGTTGCTGGGCTGGGTCGTTGGGCCCTGCTCTTTCGGACATTACGGGGGTGGAGGTGGACGGAAGAGGTCAAGTTGGGCAAGGAAAAGCTTCTTAGGTAAGTTGCGGCGGGATGTGGGAGGAGGGATGGGAGTGGAGGATGAGAGAGTGGTTGTCGGAGATGTACGTCTGCTGGACTTGGGTGCAGGTGCATGGACAGTGTGCATGTGTGTGGTGGATGGCTTTTGGAAATCTGAGAGTGGGCGTTTGTGTCTCTTAGGAGGGGGGCAGACAGGGTGGGAGAGGACAAAGGGGACACGTGGATGGATGTTGTGGAGATGTCTGCAGGTGACGTGTGCTGCATGATGTGGTGATGGTGGTGGTGGCTGTTGATGCAGTGCTTGCAGATGTGAGTGCGGATGTGACTGTGAGGGAGGAGGAGGGGGAGACAGTGGAGGCAGTGGATGTGGTTGTGTGTGCAACTGTCTGTTGTTTGTGTGAGTGCTTGTGACCTGAAGTGTGCTACCTGTGTTTGACTGTGCTACTCTTGTCTGATGTTTTGTGTGCATGCTTGTCTGTATGTGTGCATGGGATGGGTTGGGGATGAGGAGACTGGGACGGGCAAGTGGTAGTTGGAGGGGGGAACGGTAGGAACAGGGACACTGGCTGTCATCAGACCGTGAATGCATTGCATTGCTGCATCTGTGATTCCAGCCCCTGGACGGCATTCATTATGGTTGACTGCCCTAAAGAGATGGATCTCAGGAGGTCAATAGCCTCCTCACTGAGGGCAGCAGAGCTCACTGGGGCAGGGCCTGAGGTGCCTCGGGTGAAGGACATGCCCAGTCTTCTGGGTGAGCGGGCATGGGCAGCTCGGTGGGGAGCTACTGGGAGGGCGGTGCTGGTATGGGGGGTGGCGGCTGTGCCTGTAGCTGGGGTGTTTCCAGAGGTGTCCACCAGCACCAAGGAGCTTTAATCTGAGGAGGTATCAGAGTCAATGTTGTCACCTCCTGTCTCCGCCGTGGTGCTCCCCTCGCCCTCCATCCCACTGATTCCCTCGGAGTCGGTAGACTCTGCCTCCTCGGTCCTGTGGGATGCAGCTCCCTCAGTCGCCGGTGCACCCGCTCCTACTCCAGATGATGCTAATGCACACATGGACAGGATGACTGAAGAAAATGGGGGGAGAGAAAGAGATCACTGGGTCAATTACAGCACCAACACCACAGATGGCATACACATTACCATCACACACAGGGACCAAGATTGGGCACTATGCATCACACTGGCATTCCGTTGGCTAGGTACCACAGCAAGATGAGAGCCAACCACCGCCAACTGCACCCCTCCTGGGACCCACTAAAGCCTGTCTAACCTGGATTGCCACCTATCTGGAATTCAAGATGTTGCTATTCACCCATTTACCTTGTGCTGGACCAAGCAGCAATGTCTGAGCTGGCATTAAGGGGCACCCACTTACTGAAACCCACCACCTGGATCCCATGCCAGCCATAAACTATGGTTGTCATGCTCACTGTACTCACCCCCCTGTGGCTGCTGTATTGTCCTCAAGCATCAATCCAGCTCAGGCTAGGCCACCGCCAGTATGCGGGCCATCAGGGGGGTCAGGTACCGATGGGCACCCTGCCCTCGTTGGGAGGCTATCCCCAGCTGGGCCGCTGCAGTCTCCAGGGCTCAACGTCTCAGGTCCTCCCACCTTTTCCTGCAGGCGGTGCTCCTCCTGCCATAGACCCCCAGGGTCCGCATGTCCTTGGTGACGGCATGTCAGAAATCGGAAGAGTTTCCACTCACTCAATGTGCAAATGGTGTGCCTGGCTGACCAGTACATCTCCCACGTCACTGCCAAGTATCCTGGGTTGGTGCATGATGCCTTTGTCCTGAGGATTAGCATTATCCCAAATGTGATGGCACAGTTACAGAGGTACAGGGTGTGGCTGATAGGTGAGTCCCCACCCGAGATATGTCAGTATATGCCTTTTGGAGTAATCCCTCATACCATTGTGCAAGGCTGATGTCTGTCCCTCAATTCTTGCAGGTGACTCTGGCTACCCAAACCTGTTGTGGCTCCTGACCCCTGTGAGGAATGCCAGGACGGGGGCTGAGAATCGATATACTGATGCACATCGTTGAACCAAGCGAATCATAGAACGTACCTTTGGCCTCCTGAAGGCCAGGTTCAGATGTTTCCATCTGACAGGTGGATCCCTGTGCTACTCCCCTGAGATGGTCTGCCAGAAAGCTGTAGTATGTCGCACAACCTGGCCCTCAGACGACATGAGCCTTATCTGCAGGAGGAGGAGATTGGAAATGCCCCTGTGGCAGCAGGGGACCCTGAGGACAGTGAGGACAAGGAGTCAGAGATTGAGGATGTGGACAACAGAACATCAGTAATACGGCAGACCTTCCAATGACACACAGGTGAGACAGTGGAACTGAGCATTCCTCTAATTATATATGTTTTCAGTGTGGCTGTGGCAGGATGGCAGTCACTTCCTTTGCATCTCAACTGACTGTCACCTATGCCTCTCAATTTGTAGATGTTGGTGTTATTCCAACTGTGGACTGATGTGATGACTACAGACGGCTACAGGTCATAATTTGCACGCTATCACAAAGTTCAGGTCAATTGTACAAGATGTAACTGTGAACATAATTGCACATTTTCATCACATATTGTGGTGAAATATATAGAAGAAATAGTGCAATGGAATGGGGTGATGGTAGAGGATAGTCCAGGGTATTGGTCCAGTCTGTTTGTAGCACAGGTCCAGTGTCCAAGGGGCCAAAGGAAGGGGAGCAATGGCAGTTCAAAGTGGACAAGGTGGAACATAAGGGGGCATTCAAGAGGGTCTCATTTCCTGGCAGTGGTCTTGGTCTTGGCAAGTGTCTCTGGCATCTGTTTGGGTTGCAGGGACAGTTTGTGGGGTGGTTCACCTTCTGCAGGGGGAGGGGTGCTGGTGGCCTGTGGGTCCTGTGACAGGGCCTCTTGTCCACTAGCTGCAGCAGATGTGGGAGGCTGGTCAGTTGACTGGCTAGTGGAAGGGGCCCGCTGGTGTGTTGTATATTCTCTCATGATGTTGGCCACATCAGCCAGCACCCCTGCTATGGAGACCATGGTGGTGTTGAGGGCCTGCAAATCTTTCCTGATCTCCTGATGGTGTACCTCCTGCAGCCACCAGTTCTCCTGCATGTTGTTCAGAATCTGGCCCATCTTGTCCTGGGATTGTTGGTAAGTCCCCAGGACATTAGTGAGTGCCTCCTGGAGAGTCAATTCGCTGGGCCTGTCCTCTCCCGGTGCACAGCTGTCCTCTGAGTGTCCCTGTTCCCCGTGCCTGTGTCTCCTGAACGGTGTGCCCACTGCCACTCACCCCAGGACCCTGAATGTCTTAGCTGTGAGGTGTAGACTGGGGTCCCTGTACAGGTGGGCGCACTACTGGTTGACGACTCCTGGGGACAGAGGTGTGGGGACGTTGGGTGGGTGCTGTGGTGTTGGATACTGAGGGGGGAGGCTCTGTGGTGGGCTGGGAGTGGGCTGGGGTGGCCGACTGACCAGTGGTCCCTGATGGGCCAGGTAGGTCATCCAGATCCAGAAGTCCAGAGTTACTGTCATCATTGGGGGCATTGTCTGTTGGGGGACTGAATAGTCATGGCACCTCCTTGCTGCAGGGATTGGCTGGGGCACCTGTGGGGATGTAAGTGATGTATTATGCTTCCTGTCTGTGACATATTGTACATCCCTAGCTTCCACCATATCTGTTGAGACGGGGCCACTCACCTGAAAAGCAGGATGACTGCAGGGGCAATGGTATGTCCCCCTTCTTTCTGGAACACCTCTCAGCACTTCCTGGTGGACACAGAAACCCCGGCAGGTGTCCAAAAAGGAAAGGGGGAATGGAAGAGAAAGAGACAAAACACTGCCATGTCTTGCCGGTCCAGCCAGGCATCCTGTGTCTTCGGGGGGAGGGGGGACAGATTGTTGTTGACAGAGTGATAGTAGAGTTAGTGCACTCAACTTCCTTGAAACTAAATCTCTCTTTCTGATATGGGCACAGAAGCGGTAGACGAACACCAGGATGCTCCAGCACTTTTCTTGGATAATAATAACTATTGCCACAATTACTCACACTGCATTACCAAAAACCCAAACTGAGTACCATAACAATAAGTACTGCGACACTAGGGCTGGTTTCACAGAGATTCACTGTTGCACGCTCCAATTAGAACTGTGGTTGCACTTATCATGCACAAGAAAGACAAACAAGAGCATTAATTATATTGCATATAACTTTCCTGCAAGCATAGGGTTAAACTAAAAGGAACAAAAACAATCTAAGAAATACAAATGTCCACTCTGGGTTTAAACAGTTAGGGTGGCACAGTTTGGTGTGGTTTCACTGTGTGTGTGAAAAACCCTTCAAAATCAAATTCCTCAAACCTGAAACACAGGCATGAATGACACAATTTAAATCCAAGAGTTATGCTATTAGAGAAAAACAAGTCACGTAAATGCTCTTTTAAAATTGCACTGTCACTTTTTGTAGTACTTGAGCTCAAGCACATTTAGGCAAGTAACTACAATAATAATGTAGAATGTTCAGAAATGCATTTGTCTCTTCAAGATAAGCACTCTGTCAAAATACGAGGTCTGAAATACACCAGCTGTTCTAGGAAAGCGCGGCGCTCAAAGAACAAACTCCCTGGAGAATACTAGTCACTTAGCTGCAGTCTTTTCTAGAGTGCTGGAGGAATGCCTGGTGTCAGCGGGTACATGAATGAAGAAAAGAATTGCCTCAAAAGTCCTGAATATGAGGATGACAACAGGGGCTGGACTGCCAAATCAGAGGCTGAGATCAGGAAGCAAAACAAAGCCAAGCAGGAAAGCATGCTTCATTCTGCTATTTATAGTCAATCAGGAAAGCAGTTGACTTTCCACATGTGGATGAGTCACCATACCCAATTAGAAGCACATGTCTATACCACACCCAATTAGAAGCACATGTCTACACCTGCTCACATTAGCAAACAAGCATTGGTAAAACATGCATTGATAAAACCAATTGTATAACACAGCACATTATGTTTACTTAGAAACATGAAGGTTTAACCAAGAACAGAGATATGATTTAACCCTAATCCCTGGGGATGCTGACAGATAACATAGGAGGAACCTTGGGGATTCCTGACCATATCATTTCATTTCTGTTGCCCTGCCACCTTTGTTTGTGTATGGTGATGTAATGTGGATTTGTCAGTTCACCAAGCTCTACATGCATTGGTGGTGAGTACATGCAGGGCTGGGACGGTTGTACATCCATTTGTATGGCATGCAGGGCTTGGCATTGTGGTTAGTAACATGTGTTGGTGCACTGTGTGGCATGGGGTGGAGTGATGGGAGTTAGGGTGAGTGGGTGAGATGGCATGCACGTATGGGGGGTGATAAGTAGTAAATGTTGACTCTCGAGTGTTCAGTCCTCCGGCTACTCCAGTGAGTCCCTCGGGATGCATGATTGCTCCTCCCATGCTGTCAACTTTGGGGGAGGAGCCTTGTTGCCATGAAATGTACCTTCCCCTGTAGGTCTTCCTGATGTCCTCCATTGTTCTTGGATGCTGTCCCACGGCGTTCACCCGGTCCACGATTCTCCGCCATAGCTCCATCTTCCTTGCAATGGATGTTTGCTGTACCTGTGCTCCGAAGAGCTATTGCTCTTCCCTGACTATTTCCTCCACCATGGCCCGCAACTCCTCATCTGTGAAACGGGGGTGCCTTAGGGGGGACATGGGTGTTGTGTGGTGTGTGTTGTGCAGAGGGTTTTGGGTAATGTGGTGGGGTGTGGGATGTGGAGTGCGTTATGGATGTATGGGTGGTTGTGGTGTGTGTGAGTAGTTGCCTCTGTGATGTGCATGGCTAGCTATTGCAGTCTTTTCGTGTTGGCAAAGGGTTGTGTGTGATGGGTGTATGTTTTATAGTGCTGTGGGTGGGTGTGTGTGGTGTATGTATGAGTGTCAGGTGTGTGATTTTAGTTTTGGCCAGTGTTGTGTTGTTTTGTATTTGGGTGGCCATTCTGACCGCGCCAGTGTGTACCCCCAATGGTTTACCGCTGTTGAATGTCCGCCTTGGTGATTCATGGGTCATAACGTGATGGGCGTTGTTTTAATGGCATAACGATATGGGTGTTCATACCAACACTTTACCATTGACCTTTGGTTTGGCAGCTTTGTGTTTGTGGCAGTATTCGTGTGTGTGTGTCATAATATGGCAAACGGATGTTCGCCTTCGCGACAGGAGGTTTGCGGCTGTCACCACGGTGGTATGCAGCATTTACCATCAATGTCATAATGACCACCTTAGTGTATCTAAGTAACAGCTTCAGCCATCATTTGAAACAAATTAAATGATATTTACTTGAGTGTCCCACTAATTTTAGGATTAAGGTACCTCAATCATGCGGTGGTCAGAACAAAGAAAAATATGGGGTGTCAATAATTTCAAAAGTAATCTTTTTCCATTGTCCAATCTGGGTTGCCATGACCAAAGACACAATCTTGCTCCCACTGTTATGATAGTTCCAACAATTCCTTAAATCAATTCCCTCCTTGGATTTTAAGTGATCATAATTTATCTTGTAACTTGAAATTTCAGATGGGTAAATTTTTGGGCCAGGGAAACTCTCAGGTTATGGAGTTTTAGAACTACCGAGAGTGCCTGCTGCCTGTGAATTCCAGCATTGGTGGACAGAATGGAACATGCCACAAGACATAGAAATCTGGTGAGAAACAGAGAATTAGAGCGAGAGAGAAATACTAGACTGGAGCCCACTCACCTTTGAAACATGTCTGTTTCAGGGGAAGGCATCATTATGTCTGGATGTTACAAAGGTTGGTAAAGCTAAACCAACTGAAAGCCAGAGTACAATGGTAAGTAATTGATGCCAGCCATTTGACCAGCTATAAATGACAAATGAACCTGAGTTTATCCATTCCAGAAGCTTCCGTTGCTGTCATAAGCTGTGTGCTGATCAAGAATCAGCAAAAGGCCCCAGTGCATGACTGCAAGCACACCGGGCTGTCTCCACAGAAGAACAGGATGAGAGACAGCATAGCAAAAGGCAATCATAAGAAGGACTAACTAGGGAACCGAGAGAACCAGGAGGGATAAAAACAACAAACGTGAAGAATCTCCAACAGGTGCAAGTCAAATCAAAATTGGAAAGACAATTCATCTTTTTTTCCTCTTGTACTCTAGGACTAAAGTCATAAATAAATAGATACGTCAATACATTACAAGGGAATATCTGTGTAAGGAGTATAATAATGGATATAGTATTTAAAGTTGTATTGTATAAACACAGACTTTCAAGATTTGTAATATTTGACATTAATTTAATTGTGTACTTTTCTAACATTTTATCTTTCCTCAGTATTTCAGTAGTGCAATGCTTGCAGGTGAATAGTTAAGTTAACATTTGATCATTGTGATAGATAAAATGAAAACAGAGATTCATACTTATCCAATCTAACAACTTATCTAGGAACTATGCAATAACATATGAACATGTTAAGCATAGCAGAATATACACACATATATATCTATGTATATACACACACATACATTATATACATACATATATAGACATATATACACACATATATACATACACATACACACATTTAACTGTGAATAAAATATACATTTGTTTAACAGGCTTAGAGGGTAGCTATATATTTTATTATAAAATAGTAATTATACATATTATACATGTTTCTCAAAAAAATGGCATTATGTCATTATGCCCAAACAAATGTACATAGAAGAAGCCAATAGACGGCTGCTGGATGTAGGATTCTACTGTGAGATTGAATCCAAAGAATATATCAGGACTATTGATACATTTTGGGATATGCTAGGACACTGGAGGGAACAGGGCCTGATCGAAATTTGGAATTCAATTATTTTAAATGTGACCATCCTAGATTACAAGTATTACATCTGTTACCAACACTTCATAAAGATGCCCCAAAACTTCCAGAGTGATTAATAGAATCCTCAAGAGGAAGTCTTTTAGAGAACACTTCCACACACATATACCTTTTTCTGAGACCCTTTGAGATGAGCCTATCCTCCTACATTAAGGAAAGTAGGAACTCCCTTACCAAGTTTGAAGGAATAAAATGGAAACAGAGACACTAGAAGTTGCATCACTGTGGACCAGAATTAATCATGAAGAGGGGATTAATGCTTGCAAGTACTTTCTTACAGCAAGACCTTTATGTTACTTATCCCATATGTGAATGTCAATCCAAATGCTTGATTTCTGCCTTAAATGACAAAATATACAAACAAACATGTGACACTGGGACTGGAACCTGCTTTGCCTCCAGCTACACACATTTATTGGTGGTCTGGTGTGAAGAGCAGGTGTTGGTAAGAGAAATGGAACATGTGATAATCTGAAAAAGATATACTGATGACTGGTTTCATTATTTGTAATGGGCCTGAAACTAAAGCTAAAGAATTTGCAAATCGATCCGTTGAAAACTATTTGAACCTAAGATTTAAGATTAACATGCAATTTTAGCAAAACAGACATTGTACTACTTGATGCTTTAATGATGATTGAAGACCTGAGTGTAGCAAACCAAATTACACAGCATACCAACAACAGGTAAGAGTGTGTTACATGCCTTTGATAGTCACCCAGATTCCCTCAATTTGAATCTTTTGAATATTTGGAATTAAACTGAGTATTCAATATGGGGAACTATTAAGAGCAAAACATAATTGTACTAGTGAAACAAGTTGCCAACAGGAACAAGAACTCATGATGTAAAAATTCCAAGAAAGAGGATAATCACAGTGTACAAGGCAGTGCGAAGAGAGAATGAGAAATTCAAAGAACAGGTCTTGTGTGAGAGAGAATGTGTGAGTGAAAATGAAAAGCAAGGAGATGTGATGACCAATTGCTCACCACATATAATGGTCAGACACAGAAGGTTGAAAAACAAACCATAAATATTGGGGTATCCTGAAATGTCACATCACAAATGGAGTAACTATTAGTGATGAACATAAAATCATATCTATTGATCATTATGAACTATATCAGTGACAAAAAATGACATAACCGATGCAGAAGACATCATAATCTTAGAAATTATATCATTCTTTTGTATGTGGGCGATGTGAAGCATGCAAGCTGAGCAAGAACATTAGGGAATTTGAGGTGCATTGGACACACGTAAAAAGACAATATAACTGTTCAATACCTGTGTTTAGATTATGTAATATACATTTTTGACTTGTCCATGAACCAAAAGATATCTAAGGAACACCATCCACCCCTTGGGCACATGAGAGCTATCAGCCACAATGATAAACACTAGCCAGTAGCTAGACACTTTTTTGAGTATCTTTATGAAACAGTAACCATTACAGATTTGTATTATGCAGAATCCAACATAACAAAAGAGTTGGTGACAGGGTACTCGAGCTGAGATGGCTGTAATCCTGCAACATTATAGAACTAGAAATGAAGTTCTCAAAAGTGCTGAGTAATGAGGGGAAACTACATATACCTTTGGGTTGGTGAAATGTAAACACATGGTTGCTACATGTTGGAGTTAGTATGTGAGAAATAAGGTTTGTTTTATTTTAACGTGTTTTTATTTTTGATTGCGGGGAGAAAAGGAATCAAGGCACTTTCTCATCTGAAACTGAATGTCGAAACTGAATGTCAAGTGGAATGTGTCACCACCATAGAAATGATTTGACTTTGACTTTGCACTATTTTGAGTTTTTGAAATGAACTTCCATGGTCTTTATCTTCTGGGGTGGAGCCGCTATAGTAATGTGTCATGGAGCTTAATTTCATACATATACATTTTACCTGGCAGGCACACAAGAGTGGAGACACTGAGGGGGCATATTTATACTCTGTTTGCGCTGAATTAGTGTCACTCAATGCCATAAAATATTAGTGTTAACTTCATGGTTCGGATGCGTGAAACCTCCTTGCGTCAATGAGATGCAGGGTAGGCGTTCCCGTCCAAAAAGTGACTCAAACACCCTAGCGCTGTATTTATCCACCCGGGAAAAAAAGACGCACGGGTGGGAGGCGGACACAAAAAATCACATTAACACCCATGTCCAGCTTGTATCACCTGCAGCAACAGAGCACTTATACCGGAATCATAAGCACACACATTCCATTAATGTGCAGGGCATAGTGGACTACCGGGGACTACTCATAAACATTTTGGCCATGCATCCTGGGAGTGTCCATGATACCTACATATTCCGGCCCAGCCGGATCAATGAACAATTCCAGGATGGACAATTTGGAAATAGCATCCTTGTGGGTAAGTCAACAAATCAATCAATGTACACACAATACACCAACCCTGTCGGACACACAAGACATACACCACTACAGTAACACATGGCCAGGGAAACACACATGTGCAGGTGATAACACATATGCACCATGCTGCATTACAGCACAATCAGAGCACAACACAAATACATACGCCCACATGTATGTAACACACCCACAACTTGACAGACACACCACAGGAAGGACAGTTGAAGATATGTACCCTTTGCTAACAGCAGTACTACACAGACCACTACAAGTGAAAACAGGTTGCCTACTACGTACACTTCACACACAGTACACCAGACAAAGCATATCACAGACATGTCAATAGCATACACCATGCCCATGTCAAGTAACTTCCAAATAGGCACAGATGCCTCAAGTCATCCATGCAAATCAATGCCAGAATAAATACCAAACACCACACAACTTCATCTCATCAACACATACCTAACTTACCTGTAGTCTGCCGAGACATCTGCCTGATGCATTGGCTCACACACAGAGGAATACAAGATCAATGCCCATCACATACCATGTGCCAGATGTGTGAAAAGTGGTACCATACCTACTGTAGTGCAACCTCACATGCAACACTCACTGACTCACAACACCATCATGTCTGTACCAGATACAATAAATGGCCCAACAGGAGGCAGAGTCACTGTCAGACAGTGCAGATCATGGATGTCATAGTTGGACTCAGCAGGAGGAAACAGGACCTCACGGACCTCACATGCACTGTGCCAAGGGACATATTTGCTAAGTAGATGAGCTCCATCCCATAGCCTGTACTGTTCATGTGTCGACAGAATTAATGCACATTAATCTTTTGGAAGATAGGAGAGACACTGGTAGTTATGTTGATCATCCTGTGACAATGGGATACACACCCTTGGACACCTAATGACTGCCACAAACGTTAGCTGCCACTCTGGAACACCAAGGGACATATATATTAGCCCACAGTTCCATTGTCATGGCCTGCACTGTATATGCAACTTGGCAGATGACCATCTCATAATGACTTGAAGCCACGTTGTAAATTGGCCACCCTCCTATGCTGTATGTAGTGTGGAAGGGGTGTGCAAAGTTTCTTGCTGCAGGTCTGTCACCACAAGACACAAAGCATGATGATGCTGGGTCACACGTAGCTGTCACCTAAAACCCGACTAAGTGCCAACAATAAACACCACCCTAAGAGTGCTGTATGCAGGTTGCGAAAAGGAAGTAGACTGTGCTATGAACTCAGATGATTGTGGCACCAATGCATGCTGCATGCTGCTGCACACACAGAAAGAGCCAATTGGCCATCAAAACAGCATATGTACAGGGCAGTGTATCGTCCTACATAGATACATCCACTTCACGAGGCAGCTAGCCAAGTACCCTGGTGCAGGGTAGGTAGTGTTGGTGCACAGCTGCACATGAGCAACTGGCGCAGGGGACAACAAAGGTTTGCCAAGTAACATGTCACACACAGAGCATTCTTGCATGGTCAAAATGTTGCAGGGCTGTCCAGCCAATTTTGGAGACATGTTGTGCATTCTCACTTACCAATTTCAAAGGCCTTAAGTGTCACACATCATCTGCAATGGCACATGTCAAAAGGGATGGGGGTGTCCAGGCTCTGTGGTGCTACCATGTTGCCACCACATGTGACCTCATTCTGTTGTGAGGATGTGCCATGTCCCCTCTAGTGATAGCACACTGATACAAAGGTGCACTACACAACGCATTGTGCATATGTAATGACCATCAGTGTGGAATCCAAATCATATGTCCCAGGTCCTTGAGCCAAACACAAGATTGTCATGTCCAACAACCAAGCGTTGAGGAAATATTACACAAGGGTAGAAACTTACACCATAACATAAATACAGATGAGCCACAAACAGCTCTAAATATCAACTGCCATGCTACATGACATACCTGTTGTAAGCCCTAACAACAACTTACTCCTTTAATCTTTTGCAGCGGATCAGGGTTATGGCATATAGCCATGGATAATGACCCCATTTCCCAACTCAAGGGCAGCAGTAGAGCGTGCATATAATGAGGGACATCGTAGGACACAGATTATTGTGGAGAGGACATTTGGCCTCCTGAAGTCCATATTCAGGTGCTTGGACATCACAGGAGGCTGCCTCCTATATGCCCCACACATTGTCTGCAAGAAAATCATGACATGTGCCATCCTACACAACATATGTGTGCGGATGAACATCCTCTTATATGAACAGGTTGATGACCTGCCTGAGGAAGAGGAGGAGGATGGTGGAGAAGAAAATGAAGGGGAACAGCACAACACAGCTGCTGGGATACGCCGCAGACTGCACATCGTTGAAAACTTCTTCACTCAATGAAGACGTAACTCACCTTGTAGGTTTTGTCAAAAAACACCTCACTTATTCACACAATCTGCCTTTGGTGTCTTCAATCTCTAAAGCATATACCTCAGGATTGTGAGTCAAACCTCAGGGAGCATGTCACAAACACAAATCTGAAAAGTACTGTAGCAACATCACATGTGAAGCGTAAGAGTGAACTGCTACCATCACACACATCACAATTAGCCTCATCACTTGAATGTGACAACTGAAGGATATAATCTATGGACCATAACATATTAATTACATCCATGTTGCCAACTTGTACAACAATAGCTCATCACACACAACTACAACATGTCTAAATAGTAGGTAAACAAGGGGCCCACACATGAGGCAGTGGATGTCAAAATATGGTGAGACTGTAATGTTTGAACAGAGGACTAACACAACTCAGTGTATGAGTTGCAATGGCTGCATGGAGCATGTGTGACAAGGGGGAGACATCATTGGTGACAATGGTAAACATGGCTAGCCCCGGTCTGACAAGCAATGGGAGAAATGGAGCCTGTACAGTACATCCATGGAAATCACTCCTGCCACTGCCATGGGGCTCAGTCCTGTCACAGGATACACATGACCTCACACTTTGGATGGACACGTCTGTGGAAAGCACATCAGAATGGATGATAACATATGCAGCTAGGGCTGCAGGTCCATCATACAAAATTATTATTACACTGCAAAATGTAATGACTTTCAACTGTCTATTGTGTTCAATATATGATATGGTTGGAATGTAGGCAGAGTGCGTCAATCACAGTATGTACCAAATATGTACACATGTCAGACATATGTGTAGTCCACACACAAGTCATCCATATACTCAAGATAAACATGGATACAGTTGTCCGGTAACATTTGCCAGATAGCATTCATCAGCCATCATCAACAATGCCTCAGCTGTGTATGTCATCTGAAATGTGATGCTCTGTAAGACAACTACACACAGCACATAAGTGAACACAATTCACAATCACATACCATGACTTCTGCATAGTACTGACTGCCATACATAAGTGGATATACTGTTGTCAGACATACATACATATGCATGACGTGAATACGTTTGCATGCTGTTGATTCTGTAACACACACATTGGTGTAACAGACCAATCACACCCAAATCACATTGTTCCATGGACCACCATATGTGGACATACACAAAATGCCATACTGCAGCCCAGCCCATTCAACTAGTATGTTGATACAGGGTGCAGCCATTGACAATGGACAAAATCACGCAATCGGGAATAGAGTAAAACAAAAATGATGCAAGTGCATCGAAAACACCCGCAAACGCAAAGTATATGACCCGTGGGCCCTTAGCATGAATTCCACCTTCGCACTTATTGCAATGCTGATTTACTATTAAATCGATGCATAAGGGTGATGTGTCAATAAAAAAAGACGCATGTAAGTTATGCGTCAGAAATACTCACGCAAATATCAGATGCGTCAAAAAAATACACACATTACAGAAAACGTTACACAAGGGGACAGGAAGTGATGTAACAGGATATCCTGTTTACAGGCATGGTACATTGTGTGTACTTTCACTTTCTCTTTACAGTCTGTGCCTCTTTTGACTGTGTGGTTGTGTCTTGGAGTTGGTGGAGTCTTATTGCTCTGTTTTGTATCTTCTGGTGTCCCTCCTGTTGTTTTTTCTGCTGTATTTGGTTGTTTTTTGTCCCAGTGTCTGTGAATTTGTGTGTTTTTTGTACCTGTGCAGTGGGCTGTCTGTCCGGTTTAGTTGTATAGGTGGGTTATTTGGGATTCTTATTTTTTGGCCGTTAAGTTTCCTTTACTTACTTCTGTTTATTATAACTATTAATGATAATTTTCAATCTGTACCCCAGTGCAATGTCTGGTAGGGGGAGGCAGACTAGAATGGGGGAGAAGGAGCTGGGAGGCTTTGTGTGGCTTATAGCCCATTATCTCCCATTTATGTTGGAGATGGGTGGCCGTGTGATACAGAGCTACCAGACGGAGGCAAGGCGGCTGTGGTGGGGCAAGGTGCTCCAGCACCTGAAGAAAGCGTACCAGAGCAGTTGCAACGACCACCAGCTGAAGCATCACTGGGCTGATCTGGTGGCCAGGGAGCAGGATCTTCTGGGCCATCTTGGTGTGGTGATCGTTGGCACTGTTGGTGAGCCTCCCACTGGCAAACAATTTACTGTTCACTACACTTGAATGACAGTAGCAGATGTGTTAGGGTGCTGCATGCAATGCTTGTGGACAGGTTGTATGCAACCAGAATGTGGTGTCACTGTGCCAGTGTAGACATGGATTCACATATCCTACCATTTTACCAATTCAAGTCAGATGTTAGGTGAGACATGCACGTACATCACTAAGTCACACATTTAAGGGGCCATGGCACCATTTGTGCCCCAGCCTTGTGTCATGTATGATAGGCCAAGACACCGCCCTCATACCAAATGCAACTAGATTGTGAATACAAAATAGGCCAATCCATGTATGGTGCAACATTGTCAGAATTTCACATACATCATCCCTGCCATTATGTTTACAAAGGGAGCATACCTGCCTCAGGGGGCACTGGTAATGGACATTTAATACCATTAGCCAACTGTGAGACATCAGTCATGGATTACTCAATGCATACAAATTTCAGACTAACAATTGAGCCGCTTGTCCTTCACAAAGTGCCTCCGTGTGCCTTGCAGGACAAGCCAGAATACCTGAGTCAGTTGCCTTGCAGGGCACCAAGGTAGTGTCATATATCTGTCACCTAACTCCCCCTCATTCCATGGAGTTCCATCTTTCACAGATTGCCCACATATGGTTGTGGCAGGGTGTAGCACTACATGAGTCTCAGGCCCAGTGTAAGAGTGCAGATGTGTGGCTCTCACTCACCTGAGTGTTAGTCTTATTGTGAGTTTGCAGTGGTGTGTCTGTTGCACTGTCCACAACCTAGATAATTGGCTCACTCCTCTGAAATAGTACACACTTTAATATGTTGTCCACCAGTAGTCACAGTGATATGATACTAACCATGGTTTTCCATCCATATCTTTCAGGTGGACCTGCCCCCTACACCATAGGCTAAGTGGCAAGATTTGAGGACCCAGATGTATCCAGTAAGTGTGATTTTGTCTGTCCTGTGTAATGGTTAAGTGTTTGTGTGAGTGTCATGTGTGTTGCACCCAATGCTAGAAGTGATGAGCTGTCAAATGATCAGAAATCAAAGTAGGCTCGATGGTGACACTGGGTCACATTTAAGTGGTTCCTCATGCACGTGCAGAGAGTCATATCTTGTGAGGATTGTGGCACTCAATGGGTAGCATTGTGTAAACAAGGTGATAACAAGCCACATGTAGGCCCATATGTGACTTAGATGTGCACTGTTGTGAAAATAATGGCACTGGAGCACACCGTCATTCTCACAACACAGTGATGCACCATTTTGTAGACATTTGGTGCATCCCTGTATTGTAATGTACATGTAGGACTGGGTGGGCAACTGTCCCTCAGAATGGTGCCACATATATTGTACTCCACTTACGTGACACTTATATGGAATGTAATAGGCGTGCATGCAGGTCAAGTACAATTGTGTGCTGGCATGGATATGGGTGTGTGAGGAATGGTATTGGCTGATCAGGTATTGATGGGTGTCTCTGACCGCCAGGGCGGAGGGCAGCGGAAGCACCGCCAACAGGCTGGCGGTGCTTCCAGGGCTATTCTGACCGCGACGGTAAAGCCGCGGTCAGAAAATGGGAACCAGCGGTTTCCCGCCGGTTTTCCCCTGGCCCAGGGAATCCTCCATGGCGGCGCTGCTTGCAGCGCCGCCATGGGGATTCCGACCCCCTTCCCGCCAGCCTGTTTCTGGCAGTTTTCACCGCCAGAACCAGGATGGCGGGAACGGGTGTCGTGGGGCCCCTGGGGGCCCCTGCACTGCCCATGCCACTGCCATGGGCAGTGCAGGGGCCCCCTAACAGGGCCCCATACAGATTTCCACTGTCTGCTTTGCAGACAGTAAAAATCGCGACGGGTGCCACTGCACCCGTCACACCCCTGCAACTCTGCCGGCTCCATTCGGAGCCGGCTTCCTCGTTGCAGGGGCTTTCCCGCTGGGCCGGCGGGCGGCCTTTTGGCGGTCGCCCGCCGGCCCAGCGGGAAAGCCAGAATGGCCGCCGCGGTCTCCTGACCGCGGAGCGGCCTTTCGGCAGTAACCGCATGGTGGGCGGCGACCGCCGCCCGCCGCGGTCAGAATGACCGCCGCCCGCCGCGGTCAGAATGACCGCCTAAGTGTTTGTGTGAGTGTCATGTGTGTTGCACCCAATGCTAGAAGTGATGAGCTGTCAAATGATCAAAAATCGAAGTAGGCTCGATGGTGACACTGGGTCACATTTAAGTGGTTCCCCATGCACGTGCAGAGAGTCATATCTTGTGAGGCTTGTGGCACTCAATGGGCAGCATTGTGTAAACAAGGTGATGACAAGCCACATGTAGGCCCATATGTGACTTAGATGTGCACCGTTGTGAAAATAATGGCACTGGGACACACCGTCATTCTCACAACACAGTGATGCACCATTTTGCAGACAAATTGGTGCATCCCTGTATTGTAATGTATATGTAGGACTGGGTGGGCAATTGTCCCTCAGAATGGTGCCACATATATTGTACTCCACTTACGTGACACTTACATGGAATGTAATAGGCGTGCATGCAAGTCAAGTACAATTGTGTGCTGACATGGATATGGGTGTGTGAGGAATGGTATTGGCTGATCAGGTATTGATGGGTGTCTACACCCGGATACATGAATGTAGATGTGATAGACCTATGGATATCAGCTTCCTAGTTGTCATTACCTAACATATGGTCCACTCCCTGACTCCATGTATGAGTGGGCATGCCTTGGTGGATGACCAGGACAGTTGAGATGATCATCTGCATGGCCATCCCCCCTGAGGCACAGTGGGTGGGAACAACAAATTTGTAGGTAGAAGTGATGCTCACAGTGTAGGTGACAGTCATTTTGATTAGGCATGCATGTGTACCTATCAACACTTATGGTTACCAACTGCATCCCATACTCCCAATAACAGATACAAGTTACTGGTGATGTATGTTTGAAAATTTGACACAGATGATGAAGAATAGTGGCACTGATCGATGTGAAGTTGACGCTGCCTTTGCATTGTTACAGATGGTACACAATCAATGCACATCTAATTTTGTTTGTTTCCTGTTGTTCTTGTGGTGGGTGACAATGGTGTCATGGAAATGTGCTGAGGCAGCGTTGTCATTTCATCCATCAGGGCCATTGTATCATCCGGAATGTGAGTAGGAGTGAATGTGCAAATCGATGTACATAGTAAGCTAATTATTTGTGAATACCCCACACAATGCTGACACTGATGGTTGCCTGTCTCATTTTAACAGCTGCCAACATGAACAATGAGAAACTCCATGCCTTTAAGAAGAGGGCAGTGTGCTATCGGCACATATTGGCAGTGAAATCTGGGTTCAGGAGGATGGCAGGCCGCTATCGCTCGAAGCAATCCACGGGTGAGTGGCGGGCATTCAGCCAAGGGGGACCCACCCTGCCCACACTGGGTGGACTAAGCACCACAGCCATGCATGGGGGCACAGCTGCCAACATCACAATTGCTCCAGCTGATGCACCCTCAACATCCGTCCCACAGCCAACCACACCTGCTGCCATTGACATGAGTGCCATCAGAGACGTACAGAGGGATGTGACACAGGTTCTCAATTAGTTGGACTCAATTGAGAAGGAGGTGGCCAATTTTTTTATAGAAAAATACCAAAAGAATATAATTGTTTAGTAATAGGTAGTAAATGTGTAGTTTAATTTATGTTGTCTTGCATGTGTCTTGTGATATAAGGGGGGTGGGAGGTGAATGTTTAGAGTGTGTTGTTAAATGTGTTGGGTTAGTGTAGCATAGAGTAGTTAGAGACTGTTGTGGGTTATGTATAGTTAGGATAGGTTAGGTCCGGTTAGGATAGATGTTCTCAATTCTTTTTAGTTTTGTTAAAATCAAATTAAAATTTTTGGATACTCCCTTACTTCATGTGTCATTGCTTGGGTCTCAGGGTCTTCCCATGGTTGTACAGTGAAAATTGTGTGTTGTCATAGGGATTCCGTCCTGCCTCCAGATCCCTCTCTTGACATGTTCATCACCTTCTTATAACAGAGCTGTCACATTGGCAGCTACAACACATCTACTTGTCTGTGCATCTGCCATCCAGTGTACCCACCGCTCAAGGTGACTATGTTGACCATGTATAGGACAGGTAGGTGTGGTAATTCAGCTGTCATTGTATGGGTTTTGTGTCGGATTGTTGGGCACTGTGGGACATTTGACAACAGCCTACATTTTATTCCTATCCTGCTAAACTGACCAGTGGCAGTTACAGATGAGGTTGAGTCCCTCTGTTTCAAACCAATATGTTCTACTGGTACTCCCAGCTGACGATATTGCCCGAGAACTGTTTCACAGCCATTCCTGCCATATGTAGTAGGTGTAGCATACATGTGTTCAACATGTTTTATATACTCATTGAATTGCTTGTAGTGTATTAGACCATCATCAACTTTCAACATGTAGGTACCATGCGCATAGATATGTGCCCGCATAATCATGCACTCTTGTACTGAAACTCTGACTTGAGACATGTTACACACATCACAATTCCTAGGCATAAGAGATGTGTCACAACACACAAAAATATGCTGGTTGTGTTGGTGGTGTTTAATAACAAGCCTAATAGTGCAATATTTACAATGTCCAGGTCTGTGACCTCATTTGTGGAATTCATCCAATTGTGACACAACACAAGTCCATGGTTGAGGGACATGTCATGGGACATGTTTGGGTAAAGTGTCTTTCAGTGCAAGGGAACACAAATTGGCAATTGAAAAGTTAGAGACAATTGCAGTCCATAGCAGAAAGGTCAACAGTGTGTTGAAGAAGAGTGCATATCTGCAACAGTGCTAACACTGGCATGATGTCAAGCACAGGACAAAGGAAAACACTGCCCATGTGGCATAGGCTGGTGCTACCGGGAACTCTTATGGGTGAAGATGATCTGTTCCACATCTTCATCCCCTGATGTGTGTGGTGCCGCCTCTATCCTTGATGGTGATATTGGGGAGGTAGAGGGGGCCACACACACATCAATGGTTGGAGATGTGGACTCCCAATTCCCAGCAGCTGCCATCTGTTGCACTACATATGGCATCACTGCAGCAAGGAGGAGCTGCTGATTTTTAAGTATAGCTGCAACATCCCTGTGGTAGGCAGACATTTCTGCCCTGAGGGAGACCATTTCCCGGTGCATGGAGTGCATTTTCTCCTCAAGCACGCTGATGCCAGTTTGGGAGGGTAGTTGTTGTGGCCTCTCCCTCATGGCAGCAGCTATGTCCCTCAGAGACTCCTGGACTCCAGGCATTGGGGAGAGTGTATGTTGGTTGGCTGTAGTCTGTTCTGTTGCCATTACCATGCACGTCCGCATCCCCACATGGCTGGCTGCCATAGTTTGCATCCCCACCTGCACCTCCTTGGCCAGCTCCCGCTGGACTCCTACAACTGTCCTCTCAAAGTTGGTGCCTGGGACCTCGGTGTCCTCTGCTGTGTCGGTGCTGGCAGGTTGTACTATTGGGGTGCTAAGTGAGGCCTGTGGGATGTCTGCTACATCTATACTCCTCCTTGCGACTGGAGGTGGTGTCTGTAGGTTTACAAGGACTTCTTGGAGGGTCTCTTGGCTGATAGTTGTCAGCTGGTCATCCAGGTCATCAGCAGGAGAACCATCATCCTCTGCAATGAGATGGTGTAAAATCAGTCTATCTGTGTTGTGGCAGTTGACAAGTCACGTCACTGACTCAATATTTGAGGCTCATTGTCATATTAGGGCCATATTTTTGTAAAAGTGGTGCAGCGTGGTGCTGTGCAAAAATTGCCAGATCTGCCTCACTTTGGTAACACAAGGATGCGCTGTATATAAGTGAATACGGGGCACCCCTGTTTTGTCCACCGTGCTGGTGCAAAATTCAGCTGCCAACCCAGGCATCCTTGCACCATCATGCAAAGATGTTCTCTTTGAGGGGTGTGATTGCTCATGTGCTTGAAGGTGTGCCTTCCTGCATATTAACAATCACTAATGGTGCTTTGGCACTTCTGTGTGAGCTGTAGAATGCAGCACACAAAGAAGAGCCAAAGCGTAATTTACAAATGATTGTTTATTTGCAGGAAGGAACATCTTCACACACATAAACAATAATTTCTGGCATTTTGCTCTTCCTATGCATGCTGCAGATTGCAGCACACATTGTAAAAGCAAAAAAAGAGGAGGTATAAATGTATTCCTCCTTGTTGCACCCTGCTAACGCCACCCCTGGGGCTGGTGTAAGAGTTTTGGCCCTGCCTCAAGTTGACAAAATTCCATTTATCTGAGGCAGCATCAAAATGCAATGGGTGTTGCTGTGGCCTGCCCACAGCAATACCCATTGCACCACCTTCCACTCACAGTGATGGTCAGGAAGGGGCCGCATTTACAAGGTGACATTAAGCCACATAAAGTGGCTTAACACCACCTTGTCAGTGCTTAGCACCACAGGAGCATCACTAGAAGTGATGCTCCTGTGGTGCTAGGGGCATATGATATGCCCCTCAGTTCCAAAGGATTGTTCCTGTACATCATAGCTGCAGTCTACAGCCCTATGCCCCACCTGCATGTCACATGACTGGAAGCCCAGTTTGCACAATTGGCTGCATCATATCTTCTAAATGTGTTGTCTAGCCTTTTTGCGGCTTGACGCCATCTTTTCATGTTATACCCTCCCTTTGCATCCATTTGCATGGTGAGGCCTTGCAATGGGTGTTGCTGTGCTCATGCCACAGCACCACACATGGCAATTTTCACCTGTCACAGTCTTACACGTTTCACATACACCCATGCTGTGCTGAGAACTTGAACCACCCCAGGGATGGCATTGCCGGGACACTATGCTTGTGTTGCCATTGATGGTTCCTCATGTTGTTGTTTGTGTTTGTGTGCTACATTGCATGACACTCATGGACCTGGCAGAGTTCAGTTTCATCTCCTGTCTGTGTAGGTGTGTTTGCCTTACTAAACACCTATATCCTCCCCTCAATGCAGCCCTCCTTGCACTATAATACATGAGTGCAGCATGGTGACAATACAGCTCATTTGATACAAGCACACGTTTGAACCCAGGGATGGGCAGTATGGGTATGGACTTTCTGCTGTGTATATCATTCTGTATGTAACAGTGCCTGATGGTAAATAAGTCTATGGACATTTAACAGGAGTTGTACTTAGGTCAGGGCCTGAAGCAAGTTCTCATTTCATGTGCATCAGTCCAAGGGGCACCTGACTGCCATTGTGTATTTGACCGCCCCCAACAGCACAGGTGATAGTGGCAACTGTTGTCAATGTGGAATGCCCCATTGGCCAACGGCCTGGACATGGCAGGTTTCCAGTAGCTTACAGACTGGCTATGGCATCTGTCCTGTGACACCAGACCAGTGTCACGTTCAACACTACCCTCCAGGTCTGTTTTCGCATTTCCACCAGCCTTTCATTTCGGTGTAACCTCCATGAAATGGTCGTTGGTGATGTGGTGTGGCCCTTGGTGCCCTGGCACAGCCCATGCAGTTGGCATGGGCAGTGCAGGGGGCCACATACCCTGGCCCTTTGCCTTTTCCACTGCCTGATTTGCAGGGCTGAGTGCAGCGTGTCCTGTTACTCCCAATGCAGCCCAAAACTGGTACTGAATCTATTTGATCCATCAACAATGTTTACTAAGTGCCCCACAGAGCTACCATGAGCAGACAGATTTCCAGCCGCCATCCCATCTTGTGACTCATACTGCCAAGTGCAAAGGGTACACTGCACTGGCAGTCTTACCAACACCGGACTTGCCCATGAAGCCATCCCCTATCTGTCATTCTGGAATTATCTGCCATAATGTTCACAATCATACCCCATGTGTTGTATGTGTGTGTTCATTTCCCCATTCCCAGGTGTCTGACATGGTTGTGTCAGAGTAGGTGTGGGCTCAGCCTGTGACTGGTGTGACCTACTGTTTCCTATCTGTGGTACATAGGTTCTGTAATGGCACATTTCAGTTGAGCATCAAGATGTGTGGTTCAACACTACTTCAGTTTACTTGGTCTGGATAGTGGCATGTTACCAATGATACTGGTCCAGCCTGCTATTCCTCCAGCGCCTGTTCAGTTCATTATTCCATGCACCCAGGCGGCACCCTTACTGCATGATGTAGGGAAGGCTGCCTCATGTGAATGTGTTATCTGTGTGCAGTGTGGTGGTGCTTCCGGCACATGCCTGGGTACTGTTGGGACAGTTGCAATGACTTGTGTGCTGTGAGATGCAGCACACAGGCGTTTGGGCAATGAGGCAAGGCAGTTGCAAGGTGTTACTGCAAGGGACACCAATATGAAGTAACCCCAGGAATGGTGTTGACTGACTACCTGGTCTCTGAGGTCTTGGTCGTGTTGGTGGTGTTGATGTGACTACATGCAAGGGATATTGTGACGTCACTACCAGTGGCACAGTCATTATACATGCCATCTAGCTCATGTGCTGCATATGTACATGTAGGTATTTAGGCATGGTTTTCAAAATATGTCCAGGTTGTGTATGTGTCATGGTGCATGGCACTACCACAGCGTAGGTACATGAGTAACTTACGTCAGCATGGTGCAACTTGCTTAATGTGCATTGTGTCCCTCTGCGATCCTTTGACATGCATTGTGTGAGTCCTATGTACCTCCGGCTTCTTGCACTTGACATTTTAGCATATATTTCCCCCCATGCAACTTACCCAGCATTTGTGGTGTTTCCTGGTATTATGCACTGTCCTGTCCTTGTATTCCTGTGATGATTTTCTACGTGATGACTGCTGCAACCACCTACTCCATCTCGTCCAAGTCCTCTTTTGGTGCTGGACCCTCTCCTCCAGTTTTCAGTGCTGCCTTCCTGTTTCCCGTGCCATTTTTTCCTTTGTCCTTCACTTGCAGTCATGCCAGCATTTCTTGCACTCAGTAACAGTTCTCCTGCCCTCTGCCACACTGTTGATCTTATCCAAAATCTGCTGCCAGATTGCCTCTCTCCTTCCAATTGGCAATTTAGATGTGACAAAGAGTTGATTTTGATGCCCTGTCACCTCTCTCACCAGTAATTCAGGCTCCTCTGTGCTGATACAACACTTCCTCCTTTTCTTCTCCCTCTCCTGGGTCTTGTCTGTGTCCTCCTGGCTGGTTCTTGGTTGAATGGGGTCTCCTGGGGTCTCTCCTGGCTTCCTGGCTCCACTTTGGGTCTCCTTTGCACTGTTCGCTCTGTTAGCATCTCTTTTTGACTCTACTGCATGCAAAGATTGTGAATTTCCGTTTTGCGACGTGTTTACATGTCGTAAACTGGATTAGAGTAATTTTTCCTCCATCAACGTCATTTTTCCTTACCACAAGGCGCAATGGTAACTTTGGAAAAAAAACGTACTCTAACCAATTTTTAGCGCCATCCAGAGTCATAGTATAAATATGACGTCCGGGTGGTGTTAAAAAATGGCACTAGTCAGCGCCAAACTTTATGATGCAAAACTGCGTTAGTGCAGTTTTCTGTCAAAAAGCATAAATCTGCCCCAAAAAAGGGCTTGTAGAAATTTTGAAATACGACAACACTAGCCTGCTAACCTCAGTTTACTTTAGCACTTACTCACTTATTAGGTGTAAGGTTTTTTCCGGATGAAGGGTGGTAGAACCCTATTTAGGGGCTTCAGGGAACTAGTGTTCAGCTAGCATTGCTTATCTTAGTTGAACTGTCTCTCAGATTTTGATGCAGCTTACACCAGTTTTGCGTTTATCACATTTGTTGTTTTTCTCCCTCTCCGTTCTCTCAGTTCCCTAGGTAGGTCTTTCCATCATAGTCCTGTTTTTTTGCTGTCTCTCGAGTGTGCTTGCAGCCATGTCCTGTGGCATTACTTTGAATTCTTGGTCAGTGCATAGCTCCTCACAGCAACGTCTTCTGCTGGAATCGGTAAGCTAGGTTTCATTTGTCAATAACTGTTGGTCAAAGGGCTGGAATCACTTAGCATCTGTTCACTGTCATTAAGCAGGTTTAGATTTCCCATCCTTTGTAACATCCAGACAGTGTGGTGCAATCTTTTACAACCTGTCTCGAAAGAGAGAGGGCTGCAGTTACCTGCTTTTCTTTCACTTCCTTTCCTTGTTTGTCCCCACATTCCACTATGAGCAAGGTTCTTCTGTCAAAATATGTCAGCAAGCTACACATCTATGGTGATTTGACTCTATAAGCTTTGGATTTGTACAAGCACCCGGAGTGAGCATGGTTAAAGTAATACTAATAGTATAGTTAGATGATGGAATGGGACAAGAACTAACTCTTTAAATCTAAAAACACACACAAATGCACGACCTAAGTGAACTAAGTTTAACTTGCATCCCTATTATTCACTGCTTATGACCTCACATATTACATCAATCATGACATGTTAAAAGGCATCATTGATGACATCATCATAATCTCTGCTGTTTTCATCACTCAATAGACCTTTATATCATTTAAAAAATGTTAAGTTAGTAGTAAAGAGCTTATACACAACTAGACAGCAAGAATAACTGTGTGTATATAATGAAATTAGAGTAGAACCTAGAGTGAAGTCTAGTTATTAATGACCAAAGGTATGTGGTGCATGGTTTACTAATATAAAACACAAAGGCTGTTTCCAAAAATCTGTGAGAAAAGCAAAAGCATTTATTTACAAATGTTTATTTACCTGTGGATATTTCTGTACATGCCAATCTTCATCATATATCATAAACTGCTATAGATAGATTATATCTAAAGAGCAGATTTATAAGGTGTGGACATTTATTTACAGAATGTCCCTGATGATTCTGAAGCATTGAACCTTGATAAATGATGTACAGTGTAGGGTTGATCCACTTGGAGATGGTGTAATTCACAGTGTGATCGTAACAATGGATCTAAGGTTGTGGCCCCTTCTGCTCTTCATGTATTTTACTAAACTGCAGAGGGTTGTCTAGATGACCTGGCTAAAAGTGTCATATAAGTGCTTACTGCATTTCTGTCAACCTCTTGACTGTAAATTGCTAATCATGTAAGGTGCTTAAGAGTGTGATATCATTAAGGTGATGAGAAAGCATTTTTGTAAGCTGTTGAAAATGTTAAAAGTGGGTGACCCCTTTAAAGTGGATGGACACATTTTGTTTATTTGGTTGGTGAATATCAGCAAAAATTAGGGGCCGTCCTCTAAATGGGATTGATAGGCGATGAATCATGCAAGTTGCAAAAGGTTATGCTCGTTATCACTTGATTGGTAATTGAACACACAGAACAGCTGTAGCTTGTTGAATTACTTTCTGTCCACAAAGCCTATAGCACACTGTCACAATCACTGGATAGTATCATTAGTGATGGGGTTAGTGATGGTACCAATGATGTAATTTGAGATGTTAATGACGTTATAATTGATGCCATTTATCAAGTCATAAATGATGTGATACATGCAGACATAAGCAATGCATGATATGGCACGTTATAGTTAGTTCCTTAAACTATAACTGGTGAATTTCAGTGTTTTTAAGTTGTTTAAACATTAGTTCTTGTGTCATTCTGTCACCTAACTACAGCGTCACTTTAACCTTCGTTTTTTCAGTGAGTTTCTGAGGCTTTTTGATAATATTCTTAATGTAGAATATTTAACATCTTCTCAATGTAGAATATTTAACCCCACTGCACATGGAATACAACCTGTCCTCTGACCTGACCTTGTGCGCAGCCTTCCACAAGTATCCACACAGACCCATTTTACTCAGAACCTCTAGTTGTGTGTAGAAGAGACTGAATAGAGGGGTTTGTCTCTAGACAATTGTATTCATTTTGGCTGGTTTTGTAAAGGTTTTTTCAAGTGTTGGAATATATATGTATATATATATATATATATATATATATGTACTTTAATTTTTTTCAGTGAAAAAAACAAAGGATAAAGTGACATTATAGCTAGGTGACAATGTCAGTTGCAACATTACATTTTAAAGAGGAAAACAGCACTGAAATTCACCAATCATGGTTAACTGAAATAATTATAACTCAAGCCCTGAAGTAACTAAAGCTTGCACACCTGCAGTTCATTTTTGTCATCAGTGATGTGATTTCAGATGTTAGCTGTGAAGTAATCAATAACGTCATAGAACATGCTGCCTTCTGGCGGGAGCCTAACACAAGTCTGCTCCAACCCTGCGGGTGCAAAATTTGTCGGTAGCCATATAGCGAGCCCCGGGGAATGCCAAAATCGGCAGCGCGGTTGGGGCCACACAGACACGCCCTCCCTAAGAAAATTACATGTAGCTTTGGAAAATGTGTCCCTGGGTCCTTTCTAAGGCTCAGGAGGACCCGCCCCAAGCTCCATATATATTTTATTTTCAAGACGGGGCTAGAATGCCTGCCATTTCATCTTTGTTCAAGTGTAGGTGGCAAATCAAATCTTATCTCTTGATCTGTTGGCTTCGGTGATCCTCCGCGGTGTGTTATATACATACATTTTGAACCTTAATTTCTCAAATATTTGCTGACCAGATTTACATCAAATAACAAAAAGCACAGCTTCTAGCTTTCTGCCAAATTTGTTATAATTTCATTCAGCCATTTTGGTTGAGGCTGTGTCTAATTTTTCTATGTCAAACTGCAATCTAATTTTATACCCTCACACCCCAGAAATAGACACATATTTCTTAGCCCTTCCTTAAAAGATCATCCCAAACCTTTCGAGGAAGGAGCTGAGGATGACAAAGTATTTTTTGGACAAACATTTTTTGAAAAGTGTTGTGAAGAGTTGTCAAACGGTGCCTATGCAAATGTGGCCCTAACTATAACTACCTGAAAAGAACCAATGATAAAGTAGAGTTATACATATCTGACATATGTATGCATCTGCATTGCCATAGATTTTAGATGTCATCAGTGTTATAACATGTAAGGTCATAAGCAATGCATCACAGCCGTGCAAGTTATATTTATGTCAATTGCGTATAACAGGCACATTTCTGTGTTTTTTTGTTTATAAATGGTAGTGCTTTTTCAGTTAATTTTTAAGGTTTTGTAACACAAGTTAAAATCGTACTATCTTCCTCACCTACAACCTCATTTTAAGCTTTCATTTCAGTGAATTTCTATTTTTTTAAATGTAATGTAATATCTTTTGACGAATACATTTGTGGCCAACCCTTCGCCTTGTGCAGCCAGACCCTGCAGCCAACTCCTCATCATGCAATGGCCTTTGGCTGTGTCCAGCAGATAATTGGCCAAAAGAGCATGGCTCGTGGTGAGGCCCTGCATACAGCTCTTCACAAGCAGTCAAATCCCCTTCAGCAGGCAACCACCTATAGACCCATCCCACATTATTACTTTTTTAAATTGTTTTACATATCTTATGGGAGGCTTGCAGGAGCAGTGGGTTGGTTGCACTTCAAGGTACTCTATTTCCCTAGATAAATGAAAAGAAGAGTATCAGACCTGAAGAAGCCCTTTTCAATATAAGGAATTAAAGCATGGCATTTGGCCCATTCCTCAAGTAACTGCTTAATCGAAGCAACAGGAAGGTCCAAGAAACACTGCTTCCTTTCATATTTGAACTAGGAAAAAGTGGTTGTGCTGTTTTCCTAAAAGGAAAATCCAGCTGCTCTTTGGATAAACTAGGTAACGCCAAAATAGTTTGCAGCCAAAATACTCCTCTATTCGCAGAAAAGTGATGTAATACAGGTCTATTTGGATATTTGGTTTCAGGATGCAATATCACATGTAGGACCTTTGAATAAAATCAGCATGGGCAAATGCTCCCTCGAGTAATAAAAAAGGTTTCTCCCAAAGGTAAGCCTTCCCTTGGAGACCAGAAGTTCTTAACCACAAAGACATTCCATATGTCCTTGAAAATGACAAAATCCGGTTTCTGGTGATAGGGCACCTCAAACTCACAAAGGTGAATTTGGTGATAAAAGCTTGTTTAACAATGAATTTACAATTTATATACTTGCTAGCAATCCACAAAGGAAGTTTTGATAAATAGATAGGCCAGAGATATCCGCTGCGAATGTGCAGATCTCCAACGGTAAGACCAACTCAAGGGGGGACGTGGAAATTCTGAGGCAAGGTTGGCCATAGAAGTTTGGGAACACCCACACACATTTACATTTGTAGGCATTCTCAAACCCAACTCCCTCCCTTTAAACCCTGGAAAGGGTTGTAAATTTACTCTAGCATGGCCGGTATTATTCCTCTTCTAGGGTTGGAAGGAGAACAGATCACCGCCAGTTTTGCTTAAGGTATAGGGAAAGGGCGTTTTCCAGAAGGAAAAATATTTGACCCAATGAGAAAAAAATATTTTTTCACATTCGGTCTTATTTCTACCGTGCTAAGTTGTCTTCTATGGAGACCTCCTTACAGTGGGAATATGAGTCCTCACGGAAAATCACCTACCCTTTCCAGAAGTATACCTGGGAACTTGCGGCTGGTGCAATGCCTCAGGCATACTCCTGGGAATGTTTGCTAATAGAAAGTAGGGGAAATAACTTTGGGTGGAAAAAGATATCCTTGTTTGTACTTTTCCTGCTTGTTTGTGATTCAGGCCATGTGTGTAGGTGCAGTCTATGCTGACGCTGGCATGTGACAAGACTGCTTGGATCTGAAAAATCTCCTTTAGCCATGTCACTACCTCTTTGCCTTACAACATAAGATGATAGGCATAATGGCTGTCACGAATTTAGCCAGCACTTTCCAGAAAGCATTACCCTTTAATGATTTGGTCCTCATACGTCTGGATGGAACTACCAAGAAATTAACCACTGCTGTGGCAACCCTGTTCCTATTAATGTGTTGGCTTGTCCTGACCTCTGATCCCTTTCAGTATAATAATGATTAGCTTTAGGGTGAGGCGTTCATATGAACTATCTTGTCCACTACGGTGTTAAATACACCCACACGTACATTATAGCCACCAAGGGTCAGATGTAGGTAGGTTTCCTTTTGCGAGGTGCAAATTGCGAGTCCCAGCGATTTGCAATTTGCACCTCGCAAAAGGAAATGCAGAAAGGTGTCTCAGACACCTTCTCCGACTCGCTATGGGGTCGCAAAGACCCACCTCATAAATATTCATGAGGTGGGTCGCAGTTTGCGACCCCATAGCGAGTCTAGGCACTCACGGGGATGGTGGCCTGCTGGAGACAGCAGACCTCCATGTCCGTGACTGCTTTGCAATAAAGCAGTTTTTTTTCTATTTGCAGCCCGTTTTCCCTAAAGGAAAACGAGCTGCAAATAGAAAAAATACCGAAACCTTTTAGTTTCGTTTTTTTTCAGAGTAGGCAGTGGTCCATAGGACCACTGCCTGCTCTGAAAAAATATTATTGTGAGCATTCATAAAGGGGAAGGGGTCCCATGGGGACCCCTTCCCGTTTGCAAATGAGTTTCCATCCACTTCAAGTGGATGGTAACTGCGAGTTGATTTGCGACCGCTTTCGCGGTCACAAATCAACTTACATCGCGGTGTGACTCGCAAATAGGTAGGGAACACCCCTTCCTATTTGCGAGTCTGAAACACATTTTGCGAGTCGGTGCTGACTCGCAATATGCGTTTCTGCATCGCGTGAGGGCATTAGCGCCTCCCAAACTGCGTTTTTCGCCGTTTGCGAGGCGCTAATGCCTTCATACATCTGGCCCCAAATCCTTTCTTCCTCTTCTGCGTATCGTCAATCTCATGCTCATGTTTCGTGTCTTGCTACTGATATGTGATCATTGTCTCTCTAAACTACGATCTTGCATAATTCTGAGCCAGCAGTGATTCAATATCCTGCCAGAATAGATGGTGTGTGGTGCTTGCTTACTATATTGGTTCAATGGTCTTGCAATTGCCTTTTTCCATTCACTTATCAAATCTGTCTCCTGGTTGTGTTTTCTGTGGCAATAAATGTAGGCAAAGGATGCAGTCCTTACCAGGAAAATAGATACAATTTTGAGTTCAGTAATTTAGAGTGCTCTTACTTTAAAAAAATGTCAATGTGTTGCTTTTCATTATAACATTTTTCTGGTTCATAATTAAATCTTCCTTTCTAGCAGAAAAGGGCATCATAATGGGTGCAGGCTGAAATGAAGGTGTTGGGAACACTGAGAGAAGCAAGTGCATAACAAGTGAGTAGACAGGACGGAAAAGAGCAGTGCTTAATTTGTGCTAATTGTCACAGGCGCGGGGCTTAGATTTTGACTTTAACCCAGATCAAGAGAGAAAGACAAAAAATGGAGGAAGAAGGAGGAAGGGAAAAATTGACAAACGTGACAAAGGGAAAAAGAACTAAATAAACTGAGCATGGAGTAGAGGAATCATAAAAAAGCAGGTGTTGCAAAAGAAATTGACCAGAGAAAGGATGAAAGAGTGCAGATTATAAGCAGTAATAAGTGGACGTGTAATGAATCTGTGAAGAGCGAAGTAAAGGCACAGAAGCGAAACAGCTTAGAAGTAAGACTTTACTGGACGCGAGAGGTGATGAAAGGTGGTCCAGTAGAGGATCAGTAGGTACTGAAAGATTCGCACACCACCTCAAGAGCTAAGAAAGAATAAGCTTGTTGTTTTTTCACTTTCTATTCCAGATAATTCAAAATTATTAGGGGAAATCGAGATGTCATTACTCATTGTTTCCCATATGTAGAGGAACGCGATATCCGCTGTCCCCCTTACTTTTTGCCATAATGATAGAGCCTCTAGCATGCATTATCTGGCAGAGACATACTGCATCTGCATTACAGTTCAGATTGTGTCCCATTATAATTTCCCTCTATGTAGATGACATAGGCCATCATTACAACCGTGGCGGTCGGTGTTAAAGCGGCGGTAATACCACCAATGGGCCTGCAGTAACAAATGGGATCACGACCACGGCGGAAACCGCCAACAGAGACAGCCATTTTAACACTCCGACCACTATGGCGGTAGCAACAAACACCGCGGCGGTCACCGCCAACAGACAGGCGGAAATCAATGTACTGCCCACCCCATCACAACCGGCCAATCCGCAAGCTTTTCCGGGGCAGTACCAATACCATCAAAAGCATGGCAGAAACAGAACACAGAAGGGAAACCACTCACCTCTCGAAACTCAACGAAGAACCAGGACGCCATGGAGCCCGAGTTACAGGTCCTGCCCATGCTGGTCTACCTCCTCATCTACCAGGAATACCAAAGGCGGCGGCGACGACCACAGTGAGTACTGCACCTAGTACACAGGGGAGTGGGGGAGGAAAAAGAAAGTGACACATACGCAACACTCCACCCCCCCCACCCCCACCCTCATCCACAACACCATGCACACAAACACAAGCAACAACATTACATTTACACACCGTAACCCCCTGGAAGAACGCAAGGACAAAATGAAGTGAGTCAAATCAGTGATATATTAGTAATAGGCAGATATACGTAGCGAATAGAAAAACAGTATTTACAAAAATATACAATATGTACATAAGGCCGTACATTGTCCTTTCCAAATGTGGCTCAGGCAAACACAAGCACCACACATCATCCCACAGGCACTCACACAAGCACCATTCCAATGCAGACACACCAACATCCACTGCCTCCACTATGTCCCCCTCCTCCTCCTCGTCCATCTCCCCCCAGTATTGTCTCCACTCACACCTGCATGCACTACATCCTCATCCACTACCTCCATCACCAGCACGCCCATCACTACTCACCCCTCACTGGCAGTCATCACCCCCACATCCAGGCACACGTCCCCTGTGTCCTCTCCCAGTGTGTCTGTGACCCCTCCTCCCAAAGTACACAAATGCATGCACCCACCCACCCAACAGCCATCCACCTCACAACAGCATCCAGCCCATGCACCTTCACCCAAACTCAGCAGGCACGTCCTACAACCACTCCCTCTTCCTCGCTTCCAGACACAGGTCACAGCAGCACTTGCAGTGTAGGTCCTCTCCTGTTGAAGGCCAGGTAGCAAGTGAGTGAACAGATAAAAAATGGCAGTCACGTCCGCGGCGGTGCATACCGTCACCGCCAGCATACATCACCATTGGCTCCTGGAATCCAAAGGGCCCAATGATAATCAATGCAAAGTTGCGCGGCGGTCTTCGACCTCCTACCATGACAGCGCACAATGCCCGCGCAATGACCTCATTTCCACTTGTCTCTCCTCACACGTCAGGCAGCTGCCATTTCAGGGGGGGCACAGGGGATGGCACCTAACTGTGTCACAGCAGACATTTGCACAGCAACTGATTGTCGGATTCACATCTTGTTTCTGTAAATTAAACAAATCATCATTAGTGCAATAGATGTGGGAATATGACCCTCTGCTCACCATTTTCTTCCATAGGCTTCAACCGCTGAGGCTGAATATAAGATGGCGGCATCCTCCCGTGTACAGACCCCTGGTGGATCTTGCGACATTGGGGTCAGACACATTATCATAACCTACAGACTTGATCGTGCCACAATCGTAGAACTGTGTGCACAATTGGAGCCAGACTTGATATCAGCTATCCGACACCCCACAGGTATCCCCCCTCTATTGCAGGTCCTGTCAATTCTCCATTTCCTGGCTAGTGGTTCCTTCCAAACAACAGTGGCCATGGCATCAGGGATGTCCCAGCCAATGTTCTCCAATGTGTTGACCAGAGTGTTGTCAGCCCGGCTGAAACACATGCGCAGCTACATCGTGTCCCCCCAGGTAGAGGATATGGCCACAGTGAAAGCTGACTTTTATGCCTTGGGACATATCCCCAACATCATTGGTGTCACTGATAGTACACACGTGGCATTTGTCCAGATGGTGTGTTTGGTGGACCAGTACATCTCCCATGTGAATGCCAAATATCCTGGCTCTGTGCATGACGCCTTTATCTTGAGGAATAGCAGCATCCCATATGTGATGGGCCAACTCCAGAGGCACCTGGTGTGGCTAATAGGTGAGCCCAATGTCCCCCCACAGTATGAGTAGGTGTCTGGGTATGGGGTTGTCCCTAAGAGTTAGTGTGTGTCTAACAGTTGTCCCTCGATATTTGCAGGTGACTCTGGTTACCCCAACCTCTTATGGTTACTGACCCCAGTGAGGAATGCCAGGAAAAGGGCAGAGGAATGTCACAATGAGGGACATGGGCGTACAAGGAGGATTATTGAAAGGACCATCGGCCTCCTGAAGGCCAGGTTCCGGTGCCTCCATCTGACAGGTGGATCCCTGTACTACTCACCGAAGAAGGTGTGCCATATCATCGTTGCATGTTGCATGTTGCACAACCTGGCCTTGAGACGCCAGGTGCCTTTTCTGCAGGAGGATGAGCCTGGAGATGGTCTTGTGGCAACGGTGGAACCTGTGGACAGTGAGGAAGAGGAGGCAGAGGAAGAAGATGTTAACAACAGAAGCAATATAATTCAGCAGCACTTTCAGTGACACACAGGTAAGACACTGTAAGTTCACTTTACATTTCAGTTTTCTGTTGGACATTGTACATGGCAGCCTGTTTCCCTATGTCTATGGCCACTGACTGTACCCTTTGGCATCTCTATTTTCAGATCTCTGTGCCCCACTCTGGCTCCTGCTATGTGTACTGCTGCCCACCAAAGGTCATTCCAAAGTATATTTCACTGTACATTTGAGTTGCAATGCTTTGAGAATGTTGTACTAATACATTTGTGAATCATTTGACAGATTAGTATTTGTTCCAAGGGTGTTTATTTAAGTGCTCATAAGTAGAGGGGTATGTGCAATGGGCTGGGTTGATGGAGGAGGAAAGTCCATGGTAGAGTCCAGACTCTTGGTATCATAGGTGCATTGTCCAATGGGGCATAGGAAGGGGAGAAATGGCAGTTCAAGGTGGACAGGGTGACAGAGTGAGACAGAAGGGTGACAATCAGGAGAGTCTTATTTCCTGGCAGGGGTCTTGGTAATTGTGACCGGGTGTTCCCGGCACCGAGTGCTTCTAATGACGTATCGGAGGGCTCCGATACGTCATTTCCGCGTTTCCCCATTGTCGGGGAAACGCGACACGAACGAGGCCGACGCGCTGCCGTTGCCGGGGAAACCAGTGTGGTTTCCCGGCACAGGGAAGTTAAAAACGAGGACGCGCTGCAACAGGAGGGGAGAGCGAGATCGGAGGAGAAGACGGAGAGGCCCAAGGACGAGGAGAAAAGACCCGCGGAGAGAGAGGAGAGAGGCAAGGAGGAGGAATACCCCAAGAAAGGACCACCGAGGACGGGAGGACAAGGAGATCCAGGAGATAAACAGGAAGCCGTACTGGACACCCCGGGAAGAGGAGATCGACCGGAGGAACGCCATAACGCCAGCCACGGCCCTGGAGGGTCGTGGCTAAGCAAGGTACGGTCCTTTTGGACTTTAGAAAGGGGCACTAAGCTAAAAGGGGACTGGGGAGGGGATATAAAGGAGGGGAAAAAGGAGGGATAGGAAAGAGGTCACGGTGACCACTGCATGTGAGACACTTTTTTCCCTCACTAATTGTGGACTCTGGTCAAGTCATTCCTCAACCTCTCACCAACACCCACCCCATCCTTTTGGTTTTCCCCTTTTCCCCAGTCAGTGAGAGAGAGAGAGAGAGAGAGAGAGTGGAAACCGGTTATAAAACCCCATACTTACCCCAGTGTTTTCTATCCTTCTGTTGCCGGTACTGTTCGGGATCCACCTGAGCGAACAACCAGGATTCCATCTGAAAGAGAAACAAAGAAACAGAGGACATTAACAAACCGGGACTAAACGACCAAGGACACAGTTTGAGAGAGAAAATCAACTGCACCTTAGTATAGACATTCTGGTGGTCATTCTGACCCTGGCGGTCTTTGACCGCCAGGGCGGAGGACCGCGGGAGCACCGCCGACAGGCCGGCGGTGCTCCAATGGGGATTCCGACCGCGGCGGTAAAGCCGCGGTCGGACCGGCACCACTGGCGGGGTCCCGCCAGTGTACCGCGGCCCCATTGAATCCTCCGCGGCGGCGCAGCTTGCTGCACCGCCGCGGGGATTCCGACCCCCCCTACCGCCATCCAGATCCCGGCGGTCGGACCGCCGAGATCCGGATGGCGGTAGGGGGGGTCGCGGGGCCCCTGGGGGCCCCTGCAGTGCCCATGCCACTGGCATGGGCATTGCAGGGGCCCCCGTAAGAGGGCCCCTACATGTATTTCACTGTCTGCTGCGCAGACAGTGAAATACGCGACGGGTGCAACTGCACCCGTCGCACAGCTTCCACTCCGCCGGCTCGATTCCGAGCCGGCTTCATCGTGGAAGCCTCTTTCCCGCTGGGCTGGCTGGCGGTCTGAAGGCGACCGCCCGCCAGCCCAGCGGGAAAGTCAGAATTACCGCCGCGGTCTTTCGACCGCGGAACGGTAACCTGACGGCGGGACTTTGGCGGGCGGCCTCCGCCGCCCGCCAAGGTCAGAATGAGGGCCTCTGTGTACTTCACCATTTCATTTTAATAAACCACTTAAATAAGCACTATCACGCCTCTCCATTGTGTTTATACTGTTTGGCCTGTCACAGTAATGTTCTCTGGCTTCTGCCTGGATCGCAGGGACAGTTTGCGGGGTGGTTCTCCTTCTGCAGGGGGTGGGGTGCTGGTGGCCTGTTGTTCCTGTGGCAGGGCCTCCTGTCCATTAGCGGAGGTGGAAGGCTGTTCATCGGTTTGGCTAGTGTCAGGCGCCCGTTGTTGTGCCACTGCCTCCCTCATGGTGTTGCCCATGTCAGCCAGCACCCCTGCAATGGTGACCTGGATGGTGTAGATGTTTTTTAGGTCCTCCCTGATCCCCAGGTACTGTCCCTCCTGCAGCCGCTGGGTGTCCGTCAACTTGGCCAGTATCTGGCCCATGGTCTCCTGGGAATGGTGGTATGCTCCCAGGATGTTGGAGAGTGCCTCGTGGAGAGTGGGTTCCCTGGGCCTGTCTTCCCCTTGTCACACAGCAGTCCTTCCAGCTTCCCTGTGGTCCTCTGCCTATGTCCCCTGAACCGTGTGCCGACTGCCACTGACCCCAGGTCCCTGATCGTCCTGGGTTTGTGGGGTTGCCTGGGGTCCCTGTAGTGGTGGACACACTGCTGACTGATGTGTCCTGGGGACAGTGGCATGGGCCCGCTGGGTGGGTGCTGGGCTGGTGTTTCCTGAGGGGGGAGGCTCTGTGGTGGGTTGGGACTGTGGCAGGGGAACCGACTGTCCAGAGGTCCCAGATGGACCAGGTTGGTCATCCTGATCCAGGCGTGCAGAGCTGCTGTCGTCACTGTGGACCAATTCAGGGGGGGAGGGGGCTGGATGTAGCTGGCACCTCCTCCCCGGTGAAGTTGAGTACGGGTCCTGTGGGGATGCAAATGCAGTGTTATTGTATCTGTGTGTGCCATCATGTACATGGGTGTGTGTCCCTGTATGATTGTGATTTCCCTGTCAGCTTGGCCTTGTGTGAGTGGTGATTTTGTGGGCTGGGGGAGTGTCTCTACTGGGCATGCTGTAGTGATGTGTGTCCATGCAGGTCTGTGTTGGGGGTCCATGCATTGGTGTTACATGCAGGGCTTGGTATTGGGATGGGTGGGTTGTGATGGTGGGGTATGGGTGAGGTGGTGGAGTGATGGGGGTGAGGGTAGAGGTAGGAGTTTGTGATGGCATGCAGGTAGGGTGGGGGGATAAAGTAGTAAAGATTTGACTTACCAGATCCAGTACTCCTGCTACTTCTGCGAGACCCTCAGGATGCATTATTACCAAGATTTGCTCCTCCCATGTTGTTAGTTGTGGGGGAGGAGGTGGGGGTCCACCGCCAGACCTCTGTACTGCTACCTGGTGGCTTGCAACCACAGAACGCACCTTCCCCCGTAGGTCGTTCTGTCTCTTCCTGATGCCATCCCTTGTTCTGGGGTGCTTTTCCCACGGCGTTGACCCTGTCCATAATTCTCCGCCATAGCTTCATCTTCCTAGCAATGGATGTCTGCTGCACCTGTGATCCAAATAGCTGTGGCTCTACCCGGATGATTTCCTCCACCACGACCCTTAGCTCCTCCTCTGAAAACCTGGGGTGTCTTTGGGGTGCCATGGATGTGGTGTGAGTGATATGTGTGAGGATGTGTGGGGTGATGTGTGGGGTGCTGTGTTGGGGTGTGTACTGTGATGTGCGTGGATGGTGTATGGGTGATGGTGTTCTGTGCCTCTAATTGAGTGGGTGCTCGTGGCTTGTGTCTCTCTGTGTTGGCAATCTTGTTTTTCATTGAAAGGGTTGTGGGTAATGTGGGTGTGTGTTTTATAGTGGTGTGAGTGTGTGGGTGTGGTGTGTATATATGTGTCAGGTGTGTGCAGTTTGAATTGTCCGATGTGATGGTGTTTTGTAAATGTGTGTGTATTTTGAGCGCGGCAGTGTGTACTGCCAATGGTTTACCACGTTTGAAAGACCGCCACGGTGATTCGTGGGTCGTCATACTGTGGGTGTATTCCTGTTGGCGTAACGGTGTGGGTTTGCTATCGCCAGTTTATCACTGACCTCTGGGCTGGCAAACTTGTGTGGGTGTCTGTATAGTGGTGGAATTCTCAGTGTGGGTCATAATACCCATAGCGGAATACTATCGTGGGCACGGTATGGTGGCAGCCGTCAGCACGGCGGTAGGCGGCATTTACCGCCACAGTTGTATTGAGGGCCATAGTGCTGTATTTCAGAGACCCCCTGTGCACCTGGCTCCAGTGATGAGGAGTATGTGCGGTTTGAGCGGTATCCGGGACTAAACATTAATTGATCTAAGTCAGTCATAGTTCCACTTACGATCAGCACCCTGGAAGCCCACTTGATTTCACACTGTTGTGGTGCGTAGATCCCATAAAATACTTGGGGGTGTGGATTTCCCATGACCCTTACCTGGTCATCCGGTTCAACTATGGCAGGGCCATTTCCATTCTAGAAGATCAGGCTGCCAGGTGGGGAAACTGCTGCTATCATTGTCAGATAGGACAGTAATCATTAAGTTGGCGATCCTACCCAAGTTCCTATATGTATTTATAAATATAATCATTATCCTTCTGCTGCATTTCTTTAGGGAGACTTAGAACACACCAGCTAACAACACTAGTGTGGTCTGGCAAACAGGGAAGAATTAGCTGGGACATACTCACACTCCCTTATACTGCAGGTGGCTTTAACACGCCTGACTTTTATCTGCACTACTTGTGTGCACAGGCTGATTTTACTCTCTACTGGTATACACTGCAGGACTATGTGCCACATATACCCGTGTAACACAACAATGCCTTCCCTATTCCACTCCAGGCCCTACTACTGCATAAATTAGAGGGAATACCACACACTGAAATCAATACAATTCAATCTACAATGACAGCATGGCTGGTACTCGGAGACAGGGCAAGGAAAAACCCTTATATGCCTCAGCATTACCATTGCACTACCACCCCGCAATATCAGTATCTCGGGAAGACACTATACTGAAAATACTTGCCTGCGCTGATCTGAAGACCATAGGTAACACCTACACTGATGGCATTTTTATAACCCTAGCTGAAATCTTGTACGCCCAGAGGCACACACACCCCATTGACATTTATATATTATCAGTTACAATTGGCATTGTGCGCATTATAAACCGCCAATTTCCGGAAGAGCCCTACACTAAACTCACTTCAGACACTGCTCACTAGCAGCATGCGACAACAGTTAATAACTAAAATTGTATGACCCAGCACAGTTAGAAAGACTGCAGTCACCTGACAAAGAACTGGAGGGCTGGAACACAGTTCTTGACCGGCCCCTGGAGAGGGCAAACTGGAAGTTTTGTTGTGTGCAACTCCACACACTCACCTCTAATTGCAATCTGTGCATAATACACTTCAAATATTTGCATCAGATATATTACACACCTGCCAAACTATGAAATGTGGGTTATGGGAGGATGCAAAATGTGTGTGTTGTGGTGTGATGGAGGTGGATTTTCTACACCTGGCCCGGGCAATGTGCCTCTGTTAACAAATATTGGACACAGATTAAAAAATGTATGGACAGATACGATAGAGAAACCTGTGGACTGTGACCCCCGAATGTGTCTATTGTGGCTGGTTTAAGACCTTCAACTAGCCAATCACAAATTTGCGTCAGTGGATCCACTGTTGTCAAAAAGGAGAGTGGCTCTGCAATGGGGAAAATGGGCAAGTCCCACAAAGAAGTGGCGGAAGTACCTAGCCTACTGCAGAGACCAACTTGTGCTGTAAGCAGAAGAATTACCAAGGCCCTGGAGACCCAAGGACATTTGCAGCCCATTAACAACATATTATTTGTCTACCCAAGATAAACCTTAAGGGGCAATGTAATTTGATAAAGGGGCAAACAATCAGTTAATGCATTGTGTTGTACTCCAATAGAAGGATGATGCTACTTTGATCTATACTCATGTGGCACCACAGATGATGTAAGGTTGCTGTCAAATTCATTTATATTGTGTGTAGCATTCAAAAAATGTTATTTAAAACAAAAAGTTTGCATGACTAAAGGCCTTAATTCTGAAATGCATTTTTTGTTAGTTTGGGATAGTTCTGTCATTGAGACATTGGGAGTTATTGTATCAATGTAAGAACCTAGTTGCCCAAGCCCATTCCTAATCCCTAAGCCCATGTCCTGATTCAGAGGATCAGAGGTATTTAAAAATTTGGGTTGAAGTTGTGGCAGTGAGTATCAATAGGGTTGCACATTGCAATTGCTTATCTCGAGGTTGCCGTGTTTAGCTGAGGTTGCATGAGGTGATGTGGTGATGTTTTAAGTTGTGTGGATGTGGCAGCGCTTAATACTAACTTGAAGTGGTTATCAGGCTTGAAGTAGCCTAAGATCCCGGGTTAGTAATAAGTTATCAATGTGGAAGACACTGAGTTGTAATTGTCTGCTAAGTTTGGAGTGTTGATCATAGGCCGCGTCAATTACACAATTGAGATAGGGACAAATACCTTTGTCTGGGAGTGAGGTGTGGTTGGTGTGATGGATCCTTTTGCACAGGGGTGAAGCTGCACTTATCCGGGTAATTCCCTTCTGGTCGAGGTTTCACTTGAGTGTGAATCAATGTAGGTTGGAGATTATTGTGCCAGACTGTTTCTTCTGTAATTGAATACAATTGATTATTTAGTGGAGCAGAAAAAGTTGTTGAATTTGGTCTGCATTGTATTGTGCTTGTTTTGCAACGTTCGCAAAGAATTGTAAAAGAGGGTGAGCTGCAGCGAGGACTAAGGGAGATGTCACAGAGTGCTGCACTAAGATTGGATGGTTGGCATTGGTTACGCGCTGTTACTGGTTCACTGTCATAGAGTGCTGCGCTGCTATTGGTTGTTAACATCAAACATGAATTGTAGATGAAAAGACATTATTTCCTGCTTGAATTTGAAATTCAATTTGTGATTGTTGATAATATTATTGGAAAATTGAATTCTTAAAGGCTATATGGAACTTGATTGGGGGAAATGTGAGAATACCTGTTAGAGAGGAAGAAGAAGCACCACTCAAAGATACACCAGGTCAATATAAGGCTATAAATGTAGGACTTCACACATGTATTTGCCTGAGTCAATAGCATAATATCACAGAGAAAGAAGGTACAATAATGTTTCCATGTTATGGCACATTAAATTTGAGAATCATTGAAAATCTGAGAAGAGTTTTGTATTATATGAAACCGCCACCTAGACTTGCACAGTTTGAAGCACTTAGTGCTTGGGAGCACACAGCTCATGTTAGGGAAAAGGAAAAATGTCAGGGAAGAATTCATAAGGCATTGCGTAGCTGTGCTGGTGCTAGGTGGGAGGAAAAACAGTAGCGATGGAGGACTGATATGATAGAGAGAGCTAGATTATATCCTGCACTGACAAATTAAGAATCTGGGAAAAAGAAAGAGTGGAAAGGAAAGAAGAGGAAGGAAAAGACAGGAAACCCAGAGAGTTCGGGTGAAGGCAGTGACAGTGATTCTATCGATGATAACCTAGATATTTTGTTATCTGCACATCCACTTCTACTAATGTGGCCTAACCTGAAGGATTGAATGGTATAGTTACATGTGGAGTTCAGGAATAGCTATTGCACCAGGGAATGTGAGTCAGAACTTGATGGGAGAGAGTTCAAGGATTTGTGCCCCTGTTAGCTCCACTATTACCGGTGCCCTAGATGCAATCATTGCTCCAGTTATTATTGGTCCTGCAGTTCCTTTGTATAAATCAGAGTCAGCAGGAACTATGACACATAGGGCCAGATGTAGGACACCGTTTGCATGGTGCAAACTGCGAAAATCGCAGTTTGTGCCATGCAAACGGCCTAAGGCGATGCATATTCACAAATTGCGAGTCGGAACCGACTCGCAATTTGTGAATGCAACTCGCAGATAGGAAGGGGTGTTCCCTTCCTATTTGCGACTCTCATTGCAATTCAGAATTGCTTTGTGACCCATAATGCGGTCGCAAAGCAACTCGCAGTTACCACCAGTGTCACAATGGTGGTAACTCATTCGCAAAAGGGAAGGGGTCCCCATGGGACCCCTTCCCCTTTGTGAATGTTGCCCAGAATGTTTTTTCAGAGCAGGCAGTGGTCCAATGGACCACTGCCTACACTGAAAAAACGAAACCAAATGGTTTCGGTATTTTTTTCATTTTGCAACTCGTTTTCCTTTAAGGAAAACGGGCTGCAAAATGAAAAAAAAAAACAGTTTTATTTAAAAAGCAGTCACAGACATGGAGGTCTGCTGACTTCAGCAGGCCACCATCCTTGTGAGTGCAGGGACTCACTATGGGGTCGCAAAATGCGACCCACCTCATTAATATTGATGAGGTGGGTCTTTGCGACCCCATAGCGAGTTGCAGACGGTGTCTGAGACACCGTTCTGCATCTGAGATTGCGACTCAGAAATTGCGAGTCAGACAGACTTGCAATTTCCGAGTCGCAATCACGGAGTTTGCTACATGTGGCCCATACTTTGACAGTACCTATTGGGGGAGATATGTCAGTGAACACTCCTGTAGTCCCAGGAATGGGAGGAACTCCTTTAGTCTCGACTCAGATGAATACTCCTTGTGTTGACTCCCCTCAATCAATTTAGAACCAGAGAGGGCTTATTCCTGTATGACAGTTCACCCCAAGATCGCAAAATCCTAACATTTCTAATTGGAACTCACTTCAGGGTGCTACCAACAGTAATCCCAGAGAAAGGGTAGAGTCCAGTAAAACTATGGTACAAAATGGTATTGATCCGCGAACACTAGACAATTTGATTAGATTCTATAATGGGTCCCAGAGATATACAAAGGTTCAGCATCAGGCAGAAAATGAATGCAGTTCCCGGTGAGGGAAAATACAGCACATGTGGTCAAATCAAAGTTAGAATTGGATGATATGATACAAGAAAATCTTCATCTTTCCTGATTAGATACCTACCAAGAGAATAAACTTGTATTCATGTGTTAAGATGTCACTAAACGTGCAGGACAAGCTTATGAGAAATTGTATGAATTGGCTCAAACTTATGAGGTAGATTTAATTTGAACCAAGTCATTGCAGAGAAGCTATTGTGTATGTTTTGATGAGAATGATATTTGCGGTTTGAGAACATCGGGAATGAACATGCAATTTTATGAATTAATTAGAAGCATTTGAAAATGAAGTGAGTTGGACAAGTGGCAAAGCAGATGGAAGAAAAAGAAAGACCAAAAGAAACGAAGGGAGAGCCACCTCCATCTTCAGAGGATGGTGAGGGTGTTTCAAATTTTCCATTGAAGGAAGTGCCTGGTGGAAGTTATGTTCATGTGCCTTGGAGTAGGATGTATCTTACGTCATTCAGTAATGATTCCATAAGATTGAGAAAATATACAGTGGAATGGTCTAGACAGGTTGAATGATTTTTGAAGATTTCACAAGTTTTGTGTGTGGTCTTGATCACCTCCTTTGACACTGTGGTACAGAGTGATCTGTGGGCAGCATATGAAGTGTCAGTAGAGTAGTCAGAAAGGGAACCTGAGAGAAATCTGATAACAACAGCCCCTTTACCATTGGTGATGAAAAAGCATCGAGTGATGACCTTTTTGAAAGGGAAGATACCAGCAAAAGACATTGGTTAGATTAAGATTGACAGGATGACACAGGAGTCTAAGGAGTCAGTGCATGCCTACTATGCAGGATTGTTGCAGGTGTTTAAGCAGCATAGTGGGATAGAGACTCTTGAAGCTAAAGACATGGAAAAGTTTATGTTCCGGTTTGTTTCGGGATTGGGACATGAGATTAACTTGATGGTTCAACAGCATTTGATCTGTTGGTAGAATAAATCAGTTGATGAGATTATGAGGTATGAGAAATATGATAGTGATATATTGGAAATGAAGCAGAAGAGATTGATGGAGACGTTGATGGTGCCACAGATGAAAGCAGCACAGAAAGGAAGTCATACTCAATCTTTTGTAGGGAATGTTGGTTCTTTGTATGGAGTGTACCAGTAGTGAGCTCCTATGGTACAAGGTGGAAATGGGTTCCCACAGTAAGGGAGAGGGTGTGGTATTCCAATTTATCCAGGTACTACAATTAATGCAATTACTTTGCAAAAACTGAATTATTGTCAATATTGTAACAATTTAGACCACTAGAAGCGGGAATGTTGCATAATCCTAATAGAGTAATGAATGAGAACCAGGTTCAGAACTCAGAGTTTGTACAGCCCCAGAGCAATAACTTTGTACAATCACAGAGTGTACCGAGAGCGAGAATGCAAAACACTGATGCACCCCAAGCTCCTATGATGCAAGTTACACAAGCCCCAATGCCGCAGCAAAATGCAAATAGTTCCAGATTTAATTCAAATCAAGTCCAAATCTAAGCCAAAATTATTTCCAAAATCTGAGCCCATTCCAGCAGTTTCCTGCATTTGATGCCTTTATGGGCTACAACTCTGACCAGTCACAATGACAATTCCTGAGGGGGAAAGATTGTGCACTTGGTGCAATCTTAGAGGTAGACCAGAGTGGTCCATTCATAGAAGGTGAGGTGGACGGCCATCCCGTATCATTTTTGATCAAAACTGGTGCTACCACTTTACTATTAGAAAAGTGGAGGTTCCAAACCTACCCCTCTTGGGAAGAAGAATCCAAGTTGTAGTTGTACCAAACAAACCAATTACAAATATTGTAACAGAAGTAAATGCTAAAATAGGGTCCTTTGAGGAGAATCACTGGTTTGTGGTGTGGGTTTCGAGCCCTGTGAGTGTACTAGGACATCATGCAAAATGAACCACACTATGTATTGCACACCAAAGAGTGTGTAATTCCAAACACCCAATGACGGCGTACATTTTAGATTGATGAGTCAAGGGCCAGAAGTTGAGTTGTACCCTGTGATGACATCTGAAGACTTGCAAAAATAACAAGGTGATGGATGGAATGCTTGAACTAATCTCAGCTACTGGCAATCGTTTGGGCCTAATCCCAACCCATTATTCTTTTGCCTGTCATGCCACCCCAGTCAGGACCCAACCTTATGCAAATCTGTCTTGATCCTGCTGCCCATCCAAGCAGTCAAGCCCGAACAGCCCGGCCAGGTCCTCCATGGACCAGAAACAAGCATCCTGGCTCACTTTTATTGGGGTATCATCCTTCATCAGCCAAGCTAGGGCAGAAAATGCAAAAACAAGAAGGTGATGGATGGCCAAAAATCCCAATTCACTGTTTTTTTGCCCACTGTGCCAACCAAGTTTGGACACAGCCAGGTCCAAATCAGTCTTGACTCTACCATGGGGTCCAGCCAAACTGCTGGGCCAGGTCGTCCCTGGACCGGAAAACAAGCATCCTGGGAGCGGATTCAGAGTATCACCCCTCATCATCCAGGCTAGCTTCGATCCAGTGGCACAGTGAGTCCGGAATCCACGCCTGGGCATACCTAGCGCACTTAGGGCAGCAAATGCAAAAACAACAAGGTGATGGATGGAATGCTTGAATTAATCTCAGCCACTGGCAATTGTTTGGGGAGCCATCCCAATCCAGTGGTTTTGTGCCCTCCATGCCACCCCAGTTTTGACCCAGCCATCTGCACATCAGTATTAACCCTTTGCCTCATGGGAACAGTCTAGCCCAATCTGCCCGGCCAGGTCCTCTATGGACCAGAAACAAGCATATTGGGACTAGTTTTGGGGTATCACCCCTCTTCAGCCAGGCTAGCTTAAATCCAGAGGGACAGTGAGCCGGGGTGAGTTCTAATACTCACGAAGCTTGCAAATGAAACATCATTGCATTGCTGAACCTTTTGGCTGAGAAGGGACATAAAGGGCCTGTTTTAGATCTTGACGGAATTACAGCTCTCCTGCGGCAGTGAAGAACCCAAGTACTCTGTCAAGTCGACAGAGTTCTGAACGCCGTATTTAGATGTACTGCGGGTGAACTGCCAACCACCACAAAGGAGTGCTCTTGCTAGCTGTCAGGTTGGAGGGCTCCTGCTGATAATATTTAGATGTTACAGTTCTGCAGGCGGTGTACTGGTGGTGGACTGCTGATGGAAGAAGCCCATTGCAGAAGCCGATGTACAGTGTACAATGGCAGTGACTATGAAAAAGAGGTAAGCTACACACACACACCATGCTTTTTAGCCATATGTGTCCACCTGCATAACATACTGCACAACACACTATACACACACACCATGATCCTTTACATTTAACCACAACACAACATGTACATACAGGAAACAATCAATGCCATACATTCCAAACACAACATACACACACTATTGATACTACATCTACCCACATACAACACAACCACAACGACCAACACAATGACACACTCATCTCCACAAACACACTCACAAAAAGCACAACTATACACATCACAACAATGACTACAATCAATCAATCAATCAATCTCTGCATTTGTAAAACGCGCTACATACACGCGAGGGTCTCAAGGCGCTGGGGAGGGGGGGTGCTACTGGTCGAAGAGCCAGGTCTTGAGGAGTCTTCTGAAGGCCAGCAGGTCCTGGGTCTGTCGTAGGATGGTGGGGAGAGTGTTCCAGGTCTTGGCGGCGAGGTAGGAGAAGGATCTGCCGCCGCCGGTGGTTTTTCGGATGCGGGGGACTGTGGCGAGGGCGAGGTTGGCTGAGCGGAGGCTTCGGGTGGGGGTGTGGAAGCTGAGTCGGTTGTTGAGGTAGGTGGGTCCGGTGTTGTGCAGTGCTTTGTGTGCGTGGATCAGGAGCTTGAAGGTGATCCTTTTGTTGACGGGGAGCCAGTGTAGGCCTCTCAGGTGGAGTGTGATGTGGCTGCGGCGGGGAACATCGAGGATGAGTCGGGCCAAGGCGTTCTGGATGCGTTGGAGTCGTCTCAGGAGCTTGTTTGTAATTCCTGAGTAGAGGGCGTTCCCGTAGGCGAGTAATGAGGGCCTGGGTAACAGTTTTTCTCGTGTCGAGGGGGATCCATTTGAAGATCCTGCAGAGCATACGGAGGGTGTTGAAGCAGGACGCGGAGACGGCGTTGACTTGCCTGGTCATGGAGAGAGTGGAGTCGAGGATGACCTCCAGGTTGTGTGCGTGGTCCGTGGGATCCAGGGCTGTGCCCAGTGACGTGGGCCACCAAGAGTCGTCCCAGGCTGATGGGGTGGGTCCGAGAATGAGGACCTCCGTCTTGTCTGAGTTCAGCTTCAGTCTGCTGTCCTTCATCCAGTCCGCTACGGCCTTCATTCCTCGTGGAGGTTAGCTTAGGCGGTGTGGGGATCTTCGGTGAGGGATATGATCAGCTGGGTGTCGTCGGCGTAGGAGATGATGTTGAGGTTGTGTTGTCATGCGACGTGGGCGAGGGGGCCATGTAGATATTGAACAGTGTCGGGCTGAGGGAGGATCCCTATGGGACGCCGCAGATGATCTCGGTGGTTTTAGAGCGGAAGGGTGGGAGGCGGATGCTCTGGGTCCTGCCGGAGAGGAAGGATGTGGTCCAGGCCAGGGCCTTCTCTTGGATACCGGCGTCATGGAGGCGTGCTGATAGGGTGCGGTGGCAGACCGTGTCAAAGGCTGCTGATAGGTCCAGGAGGATGAGGGCGGCTGTTTCTCCTTTGTCCATCAGGGTCCGGATGTCGTCAGTGGCGGCGATGAGGGCGGTCTCGGTGCTGTGGTTACTGCGAAAACCGGATTGGAAAGGGTCCAGGATGTTGTTGACTTCGAGGTAGCGGGTCAACTGTTTGTTGACAATCTTCTTGGTCACTTTTGCCGGGAAAGGGAGCAGGGAGATGGGCCGGAAGTTCTTGAGGTCCTTGGGGTCCGCCTTAGGCTTCTTCAGAAGGGCGTTGATCTCGGCGTGCTTCCAGCTTTCTGGGAAGGTTGCTGTCTCGAAGGAACAGTTGATTGTTTTCCGGAGGTGGGGCGCAATGGCTGCACTGGCTTTGTTGAAGACGTGGTGAGGGCAGGGGTACAATGGGTATCCGGAGTGGATGGAGTTCATGGTTTTGATGGTGTCTTCGTCGCTGACGCTGGACCAGACGGTCAGGCGACTGGTGCGAGTGGTAGTCGCATGGGTGTTGGACTCGGTGGTGGGTGAGGGGGGGTCGGGGTTGAAGCTGTCATGGATGTTGGTGATCTTGCGGTGGAAGAAGGTGGCCAGGGAGTCGTACAGGTCTTGAGATGGCGGGATGTCGTTGGTGATGGAGCTGGGGTTGGAGAGTTCTTTCACGATGCTGAAGAGCTCTTTGGTGTTGTGTGCGTTGTTGTCTAGGCGGTCCTTGAAGGCGGTCTTCTTGGCGGTCCTAATGAGTTGGTGATGTCTGCGGATGGCGCTCTTGAGGGCTGTGTGGTTGTCTGGTGTTCGGTCGTGGAGCCATTTCTTCTCCAGCTTCCAACAGGTGTGCTTGGAGATCCGGAGGTCCTCGGTGAACCAGGCGGCTTTCTTGTTGGTGTGGTTGGTTGTGAAGGTCTTGAGAGGGGCGAGGGTGTTGGCGCAGTCGTTGATCCACTGTGTGAGGTTGGTCGCGGCGGTGTCTGGGTCGGTGAGGTTGGTGGGTGGTCTCAGGGCGAGGGTGGTAGTCAGTTGGTCCTCAGTGACCTTGCCCCAGCAGCGGCGTGGTAGCTGTTGGGTGCGGTGGTGTGTGGTGGGTTTTCTGAAGGTGAAGTGGACGCATCTGTGGTCGGTCCAGTGTGGTTCGGTGGTGTGGTTGAAGGAGATGTGGGGGCTTGCGGAGAAGATGGGGTCGAGCGTGTGTCCAGCAGCGTGAGTGGGTGTCGTTACGAGCTGTTTGAGTCCGAGGTTGGCAAGGTTGTCGATCAGGGCGGTGGAGTTGGCGTTGTTGTTGTTCTCGAGGTGGAAGTTCAGGTCCCCGAGGAGGATGTAGTTCGTGGAAGCGAGGGCATGGGTGCTGATGAGGTCGGCGATGGTGTCACTGAACTGTGGGCGGGGTCCGGGAGGTCTGTAGATGAGAGTTCCTCTGAGGGTGGTGTTGGGGTCGGTGTGTATCTGGAAGTGCATGTGCTCGGCAGTGGTGAGGGTGTCATCGGTGTTCGTTGAGATTTTGATGGAGTCTTTGTGGATGATGGCGATTCCTCCTCCCACTCCATTGGTGCGGTCTCTGCAGGAGATCTTGTAGCCCTGTGGGATGGCTACGGCGATGTCTGGTGCTGAGGTGGCGTTCAGCCAGGTCTCCGTCAGGAAGGCGACGTCGGGGGCGGTGGAGTCTAGGAGGTCCCAAAATTCGATGGCGTGCTTGCGAGCGGAGCGGGTGTTGAGGAGGATGCAGCGGAGGTGGTTGGGTTCTCTGGCTGGTGGTGTGGAGGGTTGGATGCTGGTGAATCTGCAGTTCCGGCAGGTGAAAGGCCCCTGGGTGCGTTTCGGGGTGGCCCGGTAGCAGGGGTTGTCTCGCCTGGTGTTGAGTGCGTGGAGGGTGCTGTCGTCGTAGTGCAGTCTGGCGTTGCTGGGGGTGCGGGTTTCAGGGGTTCTGGTGCTGGGTGCGGTCCAGGCGCAGACGGGCGCAGACGGCCTTGCCTTAGGCGCGCCCGCTTTGCGGCCTCCATATGAGGGCAGAGGGAGGGAGGAGCAGCTGGGAGGTGGGAGCGGGGCGGCCAATGGGAGTGAAGGGGGCGGGGCGGCAGGGGCTCAGCAGCAAGGGAAAAACCCGGGGGAAAACCCGGGGAAAAAACGGCGGGAAAAGACGGCGGGAGAGGGACAATAGAGCACAGGGGTACAGAAAGCAAAACACAGGGGCACAGAATGAAAAAACAAAGTGGCACAGAAGCCAAGTGCAGGGTTACAGAAAAAAGGGAGCGAGTAGTCAGGCGGCAAAAGCGGCAACGGAGGTTCAACCCACAGGGGGCTGCGTGGCAGATGGGGGGAGCGACCTGCCTGGTGACAGCCAACAACACTCACTACAACCAAACAACCAAACAACACTCACCTGAATGTTGTACACAGCAACATAACACACAACAAAGCATCCACAACAAACATCAGACCTACATGCAAGTGGCACACATACAGACACAACCATATCACCCACTTCAGCTCTCTCTACCTCAACCAGCAAATCCACTCACACCCCTCCCAAGTAAAAGCTGTCAAGTGTCAGATATGTGCCCAATAGATGCCCATCCATGAGTAGTATACCCATGGATTATAGGCAGGAGACAAGTGAAGGGCAACACAGACAGGGGAAATTTCACCATCCAACATTTTTCACTGTCACATATGGTATACATTGACACAATAATATACATGAGACTATGATTACATGTATGATGCCTTGAGTCCAACTTTCACACTGTGTGTACCACATTGTGTATTGCTGTGCAAATCATTGTGTTATTGTTAATGGTACCATTTTTCCAGTGCTGTGCATGTAATGACTCACATACTCAACTGGAAGCACAATATTACACATACAGGGCCAATTGCAAAGTGGACACATAGGCATAGTTTACAATTGTGCTATTATTTTTGTTTTGGTGCAAACATTCATTTGGTAATGCATACGTACACCAAAGTCAAAAGTGTGTATGTAAACAATTCTATTAATCTACAGGTGTGTCTCCATTAATGTATGACACTGATGTTTTGCAGTTATATGCATGCCACAAGTAGTATTTTAAACACTACTGTAACATACATATAACTGCACTGTTCCAGAGCTAATGTAAAGGTTTCAAACTACATACACTAGTAATCTGGAATATTTACCGATGATGGGTAATAGGTCCAGTGGCAGCAGCAATTGCAGGACTCGTCCAGCCAGGTGCAGTCGAAAACAGAAGTGTAAATGGGCAAAAAGTTGTGTTCCTGCCTCATTTCCCTTTCAATCCACCAACTCAGGTGTGGGAGTTTCCCCGCCACAGGTGGTTTGGCAGGATGGCATTTTTTGATCGGTTTAGCAGCAGTTGGAGTCACACCGCCAGCTACTATTTCCAATGGCGCCGTAGACACAGGTGGAGATTTCTGGATGAGTTGGCGGGACTCGGGCGGCCTATCGTCTTTGGTCCAGTCAACATATCAATAGAGCTGGCGTGTGCCAAGTTGGCGGGTTGGTTTTCCAACAGAAAACTGTTGGCAGGACCGTTACAGCCAAGATCTAAATCAGGTCCAAAGTGTCCCTGAGTAAGTTGCAGTATTGTCAGAAAGAAGTTCTGTGCCTCGGACATCACATTGAGAAAGGTGCGAGGAATGTGTCACAAGAAAGAATCTTGGTGATTCTACAAACTAATCCGCCAACCACCCAGAGAGAAGGCAGGATGTTTTTGGGGATGGTGGTCTCCTGTCGTTAGTGGATACCCAACTTTTCCCTAAAGGCCAAGACTTTACAGAGGCTGACTGTTAAAACTGACAGCCTTAGAGTGATCACGCATAACATTTTGCCTGCCTCCCTCCACTTTTGTAGATACTGTTTTTGCTGGTTTTGAGACTCTGCACACTTTACCACTGCTAACCAGTGCTAAAGTGTATATGCTCTCTCCCTTTTACGTATGGTAACATTGGATCATACCCAATTGGACTATTTAATTTACTAGTCCCTAGTAGAGTGCACTATGTGTGCCCAGGGCCTGTAGATTGAATGCTACTAGTGGGCCTGCAGCACTGATTGTGCCACCCACTTAAGTAGCCTCTTAAGTTTTTCTCAGGCCTGCCATTGCAAAGCCTGTGTGTGTAGTTCCACTGCCAATTCGACTTGGCATTTAAAAGTACTTGGCAAGCCTAAAACTCCCCTTTTTCTACATATAAGTCACCCCTAAGGTAGGCCCTAGGTAACCCATATTGCTGGGTGCAGTGTAGGCAAAAGGCAGGACATGTGCCTGTGTAGTTTACATATCCTGGTGGTGTAGAAATCCTAAACTCGTTGTACACTGCTGTGAGGCCTGCTCCCTTCATAGGCTAACATTGGGGCTACCCTCATATATTGTTTGATTGGTAGCTGTTGATATGAAAGGAGAAGGATGGTCATATTTAGTATGGCCAGAATGGTGATACAAAATCCTGCTGACTGGTGAAGTTGGATTTAATATTACTATTTTAGAAATGCCACTTTTAGAAAGTGAGCATTTCTCTGCACCTAAATCGTTCTGTGCCTTACAATCCACGTCTGGCTGGGTTTGGTTGACAGCCCCCTTTTGCATTCACTCTGACACACCCCTAACACAGGATACTCAGCCTCACTTGCATACATCTTCATTTTGAATGGGTCTTCCTGTGCTGGGAAGGTGGAGGGCCTGACTTTAAATGTCAAAGGACTGTAGCCTGCCCTCACACAAAGGACTGCCACACCCCCTACTGGGACCCTGGCAGACAGGATTGAATTGAAAGGGGACCTGGTGCACTTCCAAGCCTCTCTTTAAAGTCTCCCCCACTTCAAAGGCACATTTGGGTATTTAAACAGGACCTCTGCCCCTACCAACTCAGACACTTCCTGGAGAAGAGAACCTGAACCAGAGCTTGCATACTGCCAAGCTGCCAAAAGGACTCACCTGTCTGCTTTCTGTGAAGGCCTCTGTCTTGCTGTTGCCCTGCTGCCTTGCTGCTCTCTGGCTGTGGTGAGAAGTGCTCTCAAAGGACTTGGCTAGAGCATGCCTCCAGTTCAGTGAAGTCTCAGGACCAAAAATACTTCATCTCTACGAAGGACTCTGTGCAGCAAATATCGACGCACAGCCTGCCAGAAACTATGCACAGACTGCACCACAGTGAAAAATTCACTGCACACCGAACCAGAACGACGCCTGACTTCGCAACGAGAAGATTGATGCAGTGCCAACGTAGCGACCGGAAATATGAGGCGCGGCCCACTGCATCGACACACAACCAAGCCGGAACGACGCAGCGTGACTTCCAGAGAGGAATCGACACAGCGCCTGCCGCGCAGTAGAAATTTCCACACAACGCCCACCGGATCGATGCATCCCCTGTGACTTTGCCCTGTCAGTGCCGGAAATCCACACATCATCTCCAGGGCATCCAAAAACCCCGCAACCCGAAGAGGATCCATGACCGAGCACCGGAAATTGACGCACAGCCATCCCTTCAGGAAAACTAAATGACGCATTGCCGTGTGCGGCCCGGGAAATTGACGCACATCCCTTTGTTTTACATGCATCTCCTCCTCTGCGGTTATTTATTACACAAATACTTTAAACATTGCCTTCTAAGTTAAGCCTGACTGCTCAGTGCCAAGCTGCCAGAGGGTGGGCACAGGATAATTTGGATTGTGTGTGACTTACCCTGACTAGAGTGAGAGTACTTGCTTGGACAGGGGGTACCCTGACTGCCAACTAAAGACCTCATTTCTAACATTGGTGATCAGCGGTGAGGATAGGACTTGTATTTGTGTAGTGACATACAATAGCTAAGTGTTCACTGCCTACTCACAGTTGAAGGTCAACTTGATTTTTTATCTTTTTCTGCAATTTTGATTTTTCTACCTGACAATTGTTTAACTAAAATCCTCACTCAACATGTTTCAAGTTGGAAATTAAGATTTTGACCTAACAGTGCTGAAGACATATAGGTGGTCATTACAACCCTGGCGGACGGTGTTAAAGCGGCGGTAAGACCGCCAACAGGACGGCGGTAAAAAATGTGGAACTATGACCGTGGCGTAAACCGCCAACAAAGACAGACACTTTAACACTCCGACCGCCACGGCGGTACAGACAAACAGCGCGCGGTCACCGCCAACAGACAGGTGGAAGACAATGTACCGCCCACAGTATCACAACTTACCAATCCGCCACCTTTTCCGGGGCGGATTCACCACGGATAAAAACACGTCGGAAACAGCCATTTCAAAGGGAAAACGCTCACCTCTACACACTCCACGAGGAAGGAGGGCACCATGGAGCCGGAACTCCATATCCTGCCAGCGCTAGTCTTCCTGCTCCTATACCAGGATCATCAACGCCGGCAGCGAAGACCACGGTGAGTACTGCACCTACGACATAGGGGAGGGGGAGGCAAAAACACAGGGACACACACAACCAACATCCCAACCCCCACCCCGACCCTCACCCACTACAACACACACACCAATGCATATCTATACATTACAGTAACACCCCCCAACCCCCCCGGAAGAATGTAAAGACAAAAGGAAATGAGTTGAACCATTGTAATATGTCAAAATACAGGAAGCAAATATATAATATATATATACACAGTAAACAAAATATACACCACGATTAGTAGTGCAGGTATTGCTCCATTCATAGTCCGTGGACCACTGGGCCCAAAATGCATGGGCGAGGCCCACACTCAATACCCGATCAAAACGGAGAACACAGCAGGGGCTTCAGATCGAAATACAACTGGCACCTCAGGGGGAAGGTGGGGGGGGGCAACTCAGCCGGATGAGTGCACCACGGCAGATCCACGAGGGGGCTCCATGCCCATTGATGTATCCTGGGGAGTGCAAAGCCACAGTCTCTCAAGTCTCTACAGTGGGTGGGTTGCCCACTGCCATATCCTGGGGAGTGCAAAGCCACAGTCTCTCAAGTCTCTACAGTGGGTGGCTTGCCCACTGCCATATTCTGGGGAGTGCAAAGCCACAGTCTCTCAAGTCTCTACAGTGGGTGGGTTGCCCACTGCTTTATCCTGGGGAGTGCAAAGCCACAGTCTCTCAAGTGGATGCCTTTCTCCACTGGTTCTGGAGGGGGACTGGTGCCCAGAGTGCTTCATCCTGCCAAGGACAGACAGAGTGGATGCTGTTCTCCACTGGTTCTGGAGGGGGACTGGTGCCCAGAGTGCTTCATCCTGCCAAGGACAGACGGAGTGGATGCTGTTCTCCACTGGTTCTGGAGGCGGACTGGTGCCCAGAGTGCTTCATCCTGCCAAGGACAGACGGAGTGGATGCTGTTCTCCACAGGTTCTGGAGGGGGACTGGTGCCAGAGTGCAGCACACACCCCGTGACGGTCCCAGTTGCGTCACTGCCCCTGCCGCAAATGGGCTAGCGGTGCATTCCATGCGGTCTTTGACCTGTTCAGCGGTCCTTGGCCTGTTCAGCGGTGCTTGAGTTGCTAGTGTCAGACCTGTACAGCGGTGGATTCCATGGCGGTCTTTGCCCTGTTCAGCGGTCCTTGGCCTGTTCAGCGGTGCTTGAGTTGCCAGTGTCAGACCTGTTCAACGGTGCATTCCATGGCGGTCTTTGCCCTGTTCAGCGGTGCTTGAGTTGCCAGTGTCAGACCTGTTCAGCGGTGCATTCCATGGCGGTCTTTGCCCTGTTCAGCGGTCCTTGGCCTGTTCAGCAGTCCTTGGCAAGGCGGTCCTTCATTGCCCAGCAGGACTGTGGCTGGCGGTCCTTCATGGGTCAGCTGGGCTGTGGCTTGCGGGGCCCTCCTGGCCAGCTGGGCTGTGGCTGGCGGTGGCCTACTGGGCAGTGACTCTGGCGGTGGCCTCCTGGTCAGTGACTCTGGGGCTGGCGTGGCCTCCTGGGCAGTGACTCTGGCGGTGGCCTCCTGGGCAGTGACTCTGGGGCTGGCGTTGGCCTCCTGGGCAGTGACTCTGGGGCTGGCGATGGCCTCCTGGGCAGTGACTCTGGCGGTGGCCTCCTGGCCAGTGAAGATGGGGCTGGTGGTGGCCTCCTGGCCAGTGACGATGGGGCTGGCGGTGGCCTCCAGGGCAGCGGGGATGATGGTGGTCTTCTCCGCCATGCTGCTCCTCCCAGACTTTCGAGATTTCTTCTGCCCCTTCCCCATCTTGGGAGGAGTCACAGCTGAGTCGACACTCCCCCAGGGTCCCCTGTGAGCGGCTTTGCTGGCTGGAGTCTTCCCCCTCTCCCGCCAGGCACTGTCCAACTTCTGGTGCTTCACAGGGGGGGGACTGGCTGTGCTGTGGCTCCGTGCCACACTGGCTGGCCTGGTGGCCGGTGCACTCCACATACCTGTAACAACAGGCACCACTGGTCCCGGAGATTTTTTGGCTGAGGTGCAAGTACGGGACCTATGAGTTGGAGGGGGGGGTTGGGGGAATAGGTTAAGAGTGGACAGGAAAAGTTTTTGGGAGACACTGGGACGGGTAACTGGAGGGGGTTTGGGAGTGGAGGAAGAGGAGGTGGTTGTAGGAGGAGTAACTTTTGTGGATTTGGGTGCAGGTGCATGGGCTGGAGGCTGTCGTGATGTGGATGGCTGTTGGGTGGGTGTGTGCCTGCGTTTGTGTATCTTCGGACGGGGCGTCACAGACACACTGGGAGAGGACACAGGGGACGTGAAAATGGTAGTGGGGGTGGTGACTGCACGTTAGCGGGGTGTGGTGGTGGGTGTGCTGGTGCGGGACGTAGTGGCTGTAGTGGCAGTGCATGCAGGTGTGAGTGTAGACGAGACTGGGAGGGAGGAGGGAGACGAGGAGGAGGGGGACACAGTGGAGGCAGTGGATGTTGGTGCTTATGTTTGCCTGAGCTTCCCTTGTGTGGTGAGGTGTATGCAGGCTGGTCTGATGGTGTGCTTGGGATAGGCTGGGGTACAGGGGATTGGGTCTGGGTGGAGGAAGTTGGAGGGGGGAGGCTAGACACAGGGACAATGGCTGCCATCAGTGCTGAGGCCAGAGTTTGCAGGGTTCGATGAAGGGCAGCCTGACCAGAATGAATGCCCTTCAGGAATGCATTTGTGTGTTGCAATTCCCTTTCTACCCCCTGGATGGCATTCAAAATGGTAGACTGCCCAACAGTGAGGGACCTGAGGAGGTCAATGGCCTCCTCACTGAGGGCAGCAGAGGTGACAGGGATAGGGGCTGAGGTGACTGGGGCAAAGGTGATGCCCACCCTCCTGGGTGAGCGGACACGGGCGAAGGCTGAGGGGCTGCTGGGAGGGCGGTGCTGGTAGGGGGGGTGGCGGCTGTACCTGTAGAAGTGGGGGGCACAGATTTTGCCGCCACCACAAGGGAGCTCCCATCGGAGGATGAGTCTGTGTCGCTGGTTGCAGATCCTGTGACCGCCGTGGTGCTCCCCTCGCCCTCCGTCCCACTGGTGTATTCTGAGTCCGTGGTGTGGCCCTCCATGGCCATGTGGGATGCAGCTCCCTCGTGCACCGGTACCACTGTACCTCCGCCTGATGATGCTAATGCACACAAGAACAGGGAGACCACAAAAAGGGGGGGGGACGACAGAAGGAAGACAGGTTGAGTGCAAGGCTTACCGCTACAGTTGGCGGACAATACAGACACAGCAGCCCCCTGCACTACGTTGCGCTGTTGGGCTCTACAGATGCAATTCCTGGGATATGGCCTACATGGCTATGGAAGACATCTGCACACATAGATGACACAGGGGCATTAATACCTGTACTTGGCACTCTACAGAGGTGGGGTGGGGTGCCATGTGGCCTGCATTACGGAGGGGCCTAGCCTACGGAACTCGCCCTGGCCTAGGGAAACCCACAGCCCTCCTCCCCCACCCAGACACCTTCACTGCGCGCAAAGTCCGCTGAATGATGTTGTACTCACCCCCTTGTGTCTGCTGTGATGCCCTCAAGTGCCCATCCAACTCAGGGTAGGCCACCGCCAGGATCCGGAACATCAGGGGGGTCATGGTTCGACGGGCTCCCCTCCCACGTTGGGAGGCCAGCCCCAGCTGAGCCTCCGCCGTCTTCTTGCTCCAGCGGCGAATGTCCTCCCATCTTTTCTGGCAGTGGGTGCTCCGTCTGTGGTGGACCCCCAGGGTCCGGACGTCCTTGGCGATGGCACGCCAAATATCCTTCTTCTGGTGGGTGCTGACCTACATGACATGTACAGGTGAAGAAGAGAAGTCATTACCAACTGCACCGTCTAAGTGAGTGGCCCACATCCCTACCCTTGCCATGTGGCACATGCATTCACAGTCCTTCATGCACGCAGAACTGTGCCCCCTTCATTCTTACAACCAGCCATCTCCACACAGGCATTGCCCATACAACATGCTCCCTGTGTACTTACCTGTTGTTCTGGAGCCATTGTCTCTTCCAGACCGAGGTCACAGCAGCACTTGCAGTGTAGGTCCTCTCCTGTCGAAGATCAGGTATCGAGTGATTGAAGTGATAGAAAATGGCGGTCACGTCCGCGGCGGTCACATCCGCGGCAGTGCGTACCATCACCACCGGCGTACATCGTCATTGGCTGCTGGGACCCATAGGGTCCAATGTTAACCAATTCAGCATTGCGCCGCGGTCTTCGACCGCCTACCGCGACGGTGTACAATGCCAGCGCAGTTACCTCACATCCCATTGTCCCAGTTTAGAGGTCAGGCAGCCGCCATTTCAGGGGCCCACATGGCCTAATTACCAACTGCGTCACACATACCTAGGCCTTGTCTCACAACACAAATACAGGCCACATTTTGTGTATGAATGGTGTTCTGTGTAGACTGTGGGTACATACCTCTGAGTTGTTTGACTCTGTGGTCGCTGTTGTCCTTGCTAGGCACTGTCCGCTGAGACATGTGAGGAGATGGCGGTGTACCGACCGCTGGTGGACCTGTCAACAATGGAGGAAAGAAGTTTGATCATCACCTACAGGTTTGACCGTGCCACAATCCAGGAACTGTGTACCCAATTGGAGCCTGACCTAATGTCAGCAATCCGCCATCCCACAGGAATCCCCCCTCAAGTGCAGGTGCTATCAGTGCTCCATTTCCTGGCAAGTGGTTCATTTCAAACAACAGTGGCCATGGCATCAGGGATGTCCCAGCCTATGTTTTCCAACGTGTTGTCCTGAGTGTTGTCTGCCTTTCTGAAACACATGCAGAGCTATATCGTTTTCCCTCAGGTGGAGGACTTGCCTACAGTGAAAGGTGACTTCTATGCCCTTGGACATATCCCCAACATCATAGGAGCCATTGGTGGGACCCATGTAGCTCTGGTCCCCCCCCCCACAGGAGTGAACAGGTGTACAGGAACCGGAAGAGTTAACATTCCATGAATGTACAGATGGTATGTTTGGCAGACCAGTACATCTCCCAGGTAAATGCCATGTTCCCTGGCTCAGTGCATGACGCCTACATCCTGAGGAATAGCAGCATCCCTTATGTGATGGGTCAACTCCAGAGGCACTGGGTATGGCTATTAGGGGACTCTGGTTACCCCAACCTGTCATGGCTACTGACCCCAGTGAGGAATCCCAGGGCAGAGGAACGCTACAATGAGGCACATGGGTGGACTAGGAGGGTGATCGAACGCACCTTCGGCCTCCTGAAGGCCAGGTTCAGGTGCCTCCATATGACAGGTGGTTCCCTATTCTACTCACCAAAGAAGGTGTGCCAGATCATCGTGGCCTGCTGTATGCTTCACAACTTGGCTTTGCGACGACAGGTGCCCTTTCTGCAGGAGGATGGTCTAGATGGCGGTGTTGTGGCAGCTGTGGAGCCTGTGGACAGTGATGAGGAGGAAGCAGAGGAAGAAGACATTGACAACAGGGACTCAGTTATCCAGCAATATTTCCAGTGACACACAGGTGAGAAAACATTCCTGCCTACTACAAGTACTATAACACTTCTACCTCTATCCTGTCTGTCGATTTCAACCACTATATGGTCACTGAGTAGTACATTTCCCTTACGGTTTCACAGGTGTGGTTTCCAACGTGTGTCATCTGCTTAGATTCCTCATGGACTACAGATGTGTGACATAGGTATGTTGACATTACATTTGAAAAAGCATTTTGGCACTGTCATTGCTAATACACATTATTGAAATCACAGACTGACTCTAGATTGTTTTGTGCTTCACGGGTGTTTATTGAAGTGCTCAATATTGGAGGGGGTTGTAAAATGTTGAAGGGTGATGGTGGAGGAATGTCCATGGAAGAGTCTAGTCTATTAGTCTGACAGGTGCATTGCCCATATGGGCATAGGAAGTGGAGCTGGGGCAGTTCCAATATGGACAGGGTTACAAAGTGGGACAGTGGTTTGACAATCAGGGTGGTCTCATTTCTTGGCGGGGGTCTTGGCATCGTGCTCTGTCTTGTTCCTGGATCTCAGGGACCGCTTGCTGGGTGGTTCTCCGTCTGCAGGGGGTGGGGGGCTGGTGTGGTGGTCCTGTGGCAGTGCCTCCTGTCCACTAGCGCCGGCGGAGGTGGTGGGCAGTTCATTGTCCATGCTAGTGTCAGGGGCCCCTTGGAGTGCCACAGTGTCCCTCCTGGTGTTAAGTATTTCCTTCAGCACCCCTACGATGGTGCCCAAGGCGGAGCTGATGGTTCTGAGTTACTCCCTGAACCCCAAATACTGTTCCTCCTGCATGCGCTGGGTCTCCTGAAACTTGGCCAGGACCGTTGCCATCGTCTCCTGGGAGTGGTGGTATGCTCCCATGATGGAGGAGAGGTCCTCGTGGAGAGTGGGTTCCCTTGGCCTGCCCGCCCCCTGTCGCACGGCAGCCCTCCCAGTTCCCCTGTGTTCCTGTGCCTCCGTCCCCTGGACCATGTGCCGACTACCACTGCCCCCAGGTCCCTGTTGTTGTTGGGGTGGTGGGTTATCCTGGGTTCCCTGTAGTGGTGGACACACAGCTGATTGACGTGTCCTGGGGACGGAGGTATGGGCCCGCTGGGTGGGTGCTGTGCTGGTGTTACCAGAGGGTGGAAGGTCTGTGGTGGGCTGTGCCTGTGTGAGGGGAACCGACTGTCCTGAGGCCCACGATGGTCCTGTCTGGTCATCTGGATCCAGTTGGACAGAGCTGCTGTCATCACTGTGGGCCTCTTCTGTGGGTGGGGTGGAGATGTCTGGACCCTCCTGTCTGGTGATGTTGGGTAGTGGTGCTGCAGGGGTGTAAAAGTATGATTATTGCATCTGTGTGTGTCATGGTGTGCAATGGGTGGGTGACCGTGTACCCCAGTGCTAGCATTCCTGTGTGTGGGCTTGTTTGATGATGGTTGAGGGGGGTATTATGGGTATGTGCAGTGGGCATGCTTTAGTGATGGGTGTCCATGCTTTGTTGTGTCATGCAGGGCTTGGTGTTGGGATGTGTGGTTTTTGTTATTAGTACATTTGTGAGGAGTTGGAGTGATAAGGGAGGGGGCGAGGGTGGGGGTCTGTGATAGCATGCAGGTAGGGTGGGGGATATGATAGTTAAAGGTTTAACTTACCAGAGTCCATTCCTCCACCAACTCCTGCAAGGCCCTCCGGATGCAGAATCGCCAAGACCTGCTCCTCCCATGTTGTTAGTTGTGGGGGAGGAGGTGGGGGTCCGCTGCCAGTCTGCTGTACCGCCAGGTGGTGTCTGGAGACCACGGAACGCACCTTCCCCCGTAGGTCGTTCCACCTCTTCCTGATGTCATCCCGATTTCTTGGGTGCTGTCCCACTGCGTTGACCCTGTCGACTATTCTTCGCCATAGCTCCATCTTCCTAGCTATGGAGGTGTGCTGCACCTGTGTTCCAAATAGCTGTGGCTCTACCCGGACGATTTCCTCCACCATGACCCTGAGCTCCTCCTCCGAGAACCTGGGGTGTCTTTGCCGTGCCATGGGGTGGTGTAGGTGATGTGTGGGGTCGTGTGTGTGGTGATAAGTGTGGTGATATGTAGTGGTGTGTGGTGTTTTGTGCGTGGAAGTTGTGTGGGTGATGGTGTGGAGTGCCTATGGCTGCTAGTTTATGGATGGTGGTGTCTCTCTCTGGCCTTCTTTCGGAAATTTCTTGGTAGTAGGGGTTTGTGGGTGATGTTGGTGTGTGTTTTATTTTATAATGGGTGTGTGGGAGTGGTGTGTGTATATGTATCAGGTGTGTGTCTTTCGAATTGTCCAATGTGGCGGTGTTTTGAATGTGTGTGGTTATTTTGAGCGTGGCGGTGTGTACCGCCAATGGAATACCGCGGTTGAAAGACCGCCGCGTGGATTCGTGGGTTGTGATAGCATGGGCGTATTTCTGTTGGCGTGACGGTGGAGGTTTTGTATTCGCCACTTTATCACTGACCTATGGTGTGGCGGACTTGTGTGGGTGTCTGAATTTTGTCGGATTCCGAGATGTGGGTCATAATAGCTGTGGCGGAATTCCGCTGCCGCGGCGGTGTGTTGGCGGTCTTCTGCACGGCGGTAAGCGGCTTTTACCGCCAATGTTGTAATGACCACCATACTGTCAAACAGCTGAAAAGGTGCTGCCGGGATATGGGAGTACCCACCCAAAGTACCTCCAGAAAGGAGGAATTTCAAATGGCGCTGAGGGCCTGGGCAGAAGCCCATTCAGAGGAGGATGCTGAGGAGGAGGAGGGTCCAGAGGATAGCCCCTCAGAGTTTTTTTGCCATAAGTGGATGATGTTTCCACTGCAATTGTGCCACTTGCCAAACCAGGGAGCAGTGTCTCTGGTCAGGTCCTGACTGCAGAAGAAAGGAGAGTGGAGAGAGAATTTTAATTGCAAATGGCAAGGTTAAAAATTGAAGCTCAACAGGAGGAGAGAGCCTTGGCTGAGAAGAAACGTTTGTTGGCTCATGAACTTAGTCTCAAGGAGCTGGAGATCAAGGCAAGACAGAATGAGTCCAGCAGTGATGGTGGCAGCATACATGTAGGACCTGTTGGGGGTAAAAAGATTTGTATACCCAAGAATGTGGTGCCAAGTTATGTGGTGGGAGATGACATTAATAAGTGGTTGGCTGCCTATGAAGTTGCACTAAGGGTTCATGGGACCTCTGAGGAGCAATGGGGGGGCGGCCTTATGGTTTTATGTACCAGCAGTGGGGAGGGGCACACTCCTTACACTAGATCCACATGATCAGAATGTCTATGCACCCATGAAAGCCGCTTTATTGGCAAAGTTTGGGCTGACCCCTGAAAAATACTATCAGAGGTTTAGGGACAGCACCAAACTCTCCACACAGACTTGGGTAGACTGTTTTAATTTCTCAATTAAGGCACTGAATGGATAGGTGTGGGGCAGCAAAGTAAATGATTAAAAAGGGTTATATAATTTGATTCTGAGAGAGCATATGCTCAGTATTTCTTTTACAGAGTTGTGCCAGCACTTAGTAGACAGTAAGATGACTGATCACAGGAAGCTTGCTGAGGAGGCAGATCTCTGGGTTAGCACCAGAGTGTCCAAAAATGCATCTGAGGGGACACCAAAAAAGGTGATCAGGGTTCCCAACAGAAGAAAGAGGAGGGAGAAAAACCTAAAGATAAGGAACTCTCAAAAGGCCCCTAAAACAATTCCCAGGGGGGGGGGGAGGGGTGGTAACCATTCCTCTTCTAAGTTTGGGAATAAACCAGGGTACTTCAATAAGAAGATAGGTAAGTTCATCCCCAAATGCTTAGAGTGCTACTGGACACTATAAGGGTGACTCCCAGTGCTCCAAGAGAGCACAGCCCACCACTGGAGGGCAGACACCTGGGTTGGCTAGTGTAGCGCTCGGGGGGCAGACAGTCCCAGTTAGCTTTGGGGGGCAGACAGAGGTGTCCCTAGTTTTCCTGGGAGATAAGTAGATGGTGCCAAAAGCCCACATGCCTGCCAATACTTCCAAGTATGGGCAATGGGTCACCATTGATGGGCAAAGGGTGGAGGCTCTGCATGACACAGTTGCCAGTTTGACTACTGTCAAGAGTCAGCTGGTGTCAGCAGAGCAGATAGTCCCTAATACATTACACCAGGTCATAGTCGCTGACAATCATGAGAGTCACCTACCGGTGGGTCTGGTTCCCTTTGAGTGGGGGGGTCTCTGGTACTCTGAAAGTAGCTGTGAGTCCTGCCATGCCTGTAGATTGTTTGTTAGGCAATGATCTAGAGCATACTGCTTGGAAAGAGGTAGAGCTCAGATCCCACCTAGAGGTCTTAGGTTTGCCTGAGTGGGTCTGCATGACCACAAGGTCCATGCCTGCCCGGGAACTGAGTCAAGGGCATCTGGAGCCTGGAACAATTGCCCAGACACCTGCAAAGAGTAAGGGCAAGAGGAGCGGGAAACCCGCCTCAGATATTCCCACAATGGTGGATGGGGTCCCTGAGGAGAAGGCCCCTGAGCCAACCGGAGAGGATATTGCTGACCTGGGCAACCTGCCTGAACTTGCTGGCTGGCAAGTAGAGGGTGGGCCAACCAGGGCAGAATTCTGCAAAGCGCAGAAGGAATGCCCCACCCTTGACGGTCTGAGGCAACACGCTGCAGCCCAAGCAACATGTGAAGCCTCTGGCGATCACCATATCTACTGGGAGAATGATCTCCTTTACAGTGAGCCTAAGGCTCTGGCCCTTGGGGCAGCACATGTGCCGGTGGTCCCCCAGTGTTACCAGGCCTTCCTACTGGGTCTTGCTCATGACATCTCCATGGCAGGACATTTGGACCAAAACAAGACCTTTGCCAGGTTGTCACCCACTTCCATTGGCCTAGAATGTGTGTAGCCGCGGATAATTTCTGCATGGCCTGCCCCACCTGCCAGGCTAGTGGGAAGACAGGGAAAAGGATTAAGGTCCCCTTGATCTCACTCCCCGTCGTTGGCACCTCCCTTGAAAGGGCGGGCATCGAATTCATTGGTCTCTTGGACCCCAAAACTGCCTTGGACAACAGGTTAAACCTGGTTTTGGTGGACCATGCCACCCGCTATCCAGAGGCAATCCCTCTGAGAACAGTGACTGCACCGGTGGTGACCAGAGCCCTGGTGGGAATATTTAGCTATGTGGGATTCCCTATGGAAGTTGTGTCTGACAGAGGCACAAACTTCATGTCTGCGCACATGAAGTCCATGTGGGATGAGTGTGGGGTGACCTACCGGTTTACCACCCCCATCATCCTCAATCCAATGGGCTTGTTGAGAGATTCAACAAGACCCTCAAAGGCATGATCACTGCGTAAGTGGGACGTCCTCTTGCCATGCCTTCTCTTTGCTTATAGGGAGGTGCCCCAGAAAGGGGTGGGGTTCAGCCCCTTTGGGCTTCTCTATGGTCACCCTGTCAGGAGACCGCGAAGCATAGTGAAAGAGGGCTGGGAGAAAGCTCCCAAGACCCCTCCCCAGGATGTGGTCAGCTACATGCTGGCCCTCCGCAACCAAACCCAACGCTTTTGGAAGCAGGCCAAAAGTATCCTTGAGGCCAGTCAAGAGGTGATGAAGGAGTGGTATGACTGGAAGGCCACTCTGGTTGAGTTCTCACCTGGACACAAGGTTTGGTAATGGAGCCAGTAGAGCTTGGAGCTCTCCAGTACCGTTGGTCTGGGCCATTTGAAATCAAGGACCGGAAGGGCGAGGCCACTTACCTAGTGGACCTCAAGACCCCTAGACACCCCTAAGGGTTCTCCACCACAACCTCCTCAAGCCTCATTTTGAGAGGTCTGATGTCAGTATGCTCCTTGTGACAGGTGAGGTTATAGAAGAGGAGAGTGAACCTCTCCCCGACCTCCTCTCTGCCAAAGAAGTTGATAGTCCAGTGGAGGGTGTCAATCTCTCTGACTCCCTGACTCTAGATCAGAGAGGACTCTGTTACGAATTGTTGGAGCAGTTCTCTTCCCTGTTTTCCCTTACTCCTGGACTCACCCACCTGTGTGTCCATGATATTGACACAGGAGACAGTCCCCCTGTAGAGAACAAAATTTACAGGTTGTCAGATAAGGTGAATGCCAGCATCAAGAAGGAAGTTTCCAAGATGTTGGCCCTTTGGGTTATTTAGAAGTCCAGCAGTTCCTCGCCCAGCCCTGTGGTGCCGGTACCCAAGGCTGCTGCACCTGGTGCCAAGCCAGAACTTTGGATCTGTGTGGACTATCGTGGTCTCAACTCAGTCACATGGACTGACGCTCACCCTATCCCCCGAACTGATGAGCTCATAGACAGGCTTGGCGCTGCCAAATTCCTCAGTACTTTTGATCTTACATCAGGCTACTGGCAGATCGCCTTGACTGAGGGGACCAAAGAGAGATCTGCATTTTCCACACCTGATGGCCATTACCAGTTCCGGGTGATGCCATTTGGGTTGAAAAAGGCCCCTTCTACCTTCCAACAGTTGGTCAACGGGGTCCTAGATGGCAAGGATGCCTTCTGCGAAGCCTACCTAGAAGATGTAGCCGTCTATAGATCCAGCTGGGAGGAACACCTGCTCCACCTCAAGGAGGGGCTTCAGGCTCTGCAACAGGCAGGCTTGACCATTAAAGCTAGTAAGTGCCAGATTGGGCAGGGTTCTGTGGTGTACTTGGGAAAACTAGTAGTTGGTGGCAAAGTGCAACCACTCCAGGCCAAGATTGAAACTATCAAGGCCTGGCAACCACAAAGAACTCAGACAGAAGTGAGAGCCTTCTTTGGCCTCATTGGTTACTACCGTAGGTTTGTCAAGGGCTATGGATCCATTGTGACACCCTTGACAAAACGTATTTCCAAAAGGCAACCTGGGTTGGTGAATTGGACAGAGGCTTGTCAGAAATCCTTTGACTCCCTGAAGGAAGCCATGTGCACGGCCCCGTGCTCAAGGCCCCTGACTACTCCCAGGAATTTATTGTGCAGACAGACGCTTGGCCCCATGGCATAGGGGCTGTTCTAGCACAGCTAAATGAGGAGGGTCTAGACCAACAGGTAGTCTTTATTAGCAGAAGACTATTACCACGGGAACAGAGGTGGAGTGCTATTGAGAGAGAAGCATTTGCTGTGGTCTGGGCACTGAAGAAGCTGAGACAATACCTGTTTGGGACTCACTTCTGGGTTCAGACACAGGCCCCTAAGATGGCTCATGCAGATGAGGGGTGAGAATCCTAAACTCTTGAGGTGGTCCATTTCCCTACAGGGAGTGGACTTTACGGTGGAGCATCGCCCGGGGATTGACCACGCCAATGCTGATGGTCTCTCCAGATACTTCCGCCTTCGCAATGAGAGCTCCCAGGAGGTTGGGTAACTCTCCCCACTTTCAGCTGGGGGGACACATGTTATACCTGACAGCCTTAGGGTGATCACCCCTAGTCTTATCCGATGCTGTGGGATAAGGACTGCTTGGTTGCCTTCTTAGGGCTGACAGAAAGTCTTGGTCGTGCTCTGGCACTGGGAATGTCTGATTACAATAAAGCTTTTTGTCTTTTCTACAGTGAGAGGGAGGGCTGCGCTGCCTCAGTGCTTACACTGATGCATGGGAATGTGAGAAGCCCCGGGGCCTACTTCTCTCCTAATCTTGACCCTGAGGCCTCAGACCTCCCTGCTGTCTTTATGCCATGGCAGCCATAGATATTAGCATAGAACGTTGCAAGAGCATTGTGATGGGAGATCTATTAACTGCTCTTGTCCCACATTCAGTTGAGACATTGTTGTCACTTACTCATACACAGCACCTTACCAACAGCTGCTTGACGAAGTATGAGCAGATTATACTGGTTGCTGACAATATCACCCTTAGACAATGTGCTGCTTTGAATCCTGCCACACTTATGCCTTTTCCAGAGAATGAAAATGATGATGGGGTGGTAGGGAGGTGGGGGTTAAGCATGATTGTTTTGATGCCACTGAATTTTGGACTAAGCCGAGAACAGATGTACAGGATTAGCCACTGGTAGAGTCTGATCACATACTATTTGTGGAAGGGTCTTGTTTCAGAGACAAAGAGGCAAAGAGGGAAACTTGAGAGCTATCTATGCAGTCTGCGCAGTCTCAGGTGTAGTCAAAGCCTCCTGGCTTTTAGGGGTGTTCTCTGCACAAGTGGCTGAATTGATGGCTCTTACTAGAGCCTGCAGTGTCTCTGACCAGCTGAAGGTGACTATATTTACAGATATTCAGTATGGGTTTGGTGTTGTTCTCAACTTTGGACAGTTATGGTCACACCAGGGATTTATGACCTCACCTGGATACCTGATTCATGATGGAGAGCATTTCATAAAGCTACTTAAGACTTTACAACTGTGGGTACAAATTGTGATTGTAAAGTGCTTTGTTCACCCCAGTGGTGATGATTATGTAACAGTAGGCAACCATATGCTGATGAGGTCGCCCGATAATGTGCATATGGGTCACAGATGTTCAATGAAGAGTATATAAATGAGTCTGAAGGTGAAACCAACAATAACCTTTTGTTGTCAACAACTGATACCTGGGAGGAAGTGAAGAGATTGCAGGAAGCAGTCACAGAGGCAGAATAGCAATGTTGGATTAGAGCAGGATGTGTGAAAAGAGATGATGATATATGTGTTTCTGTAGATGGCAGAGCAGTGTTACCAGACACCATGCTACCCCCAGAGGCAAGACATTTCCATGGACCTGCCCATATTGAGAGGGATGCCATGGCTAAGTTATTCAAGCAACATTGGTTTAATCCACGTTTTAGGCTGGTGACTAAAGAGTTGTGTCACAGATGTTTTGTATCTCAACAGATTACTGTAGGGAAAAGAACTCCAGTGACACTGAGCCACGTAGGAAGATCAGGAGGGCCATTCAATCAAATACAGGTGGACTTCATTTAAATGCCAGTGTGCAACAGACTGAGATATGTACCGGTGATTGTGTGCATCTTCTTGCATTGGATGGAGGCCTACACAATACAATACAATAGTGGGCTAAATATGCACAGACGACTGAAACACCGCCAAAAGGCAATCCTTATTATCAAACAGATAGACCTCCAGGAGTTTCCAAAAAACGAATTCAGGGGGTGCCAAACGGAGGTTAGTAGGCAAGGAATGCCATATTTGGTGGTCAGATGAGAGAAGGAACAACCATCTTTCCTTGCTTTGCTGACCCTCGGAACAAGTAGAATATTTTGTCCAATATACTAAAGGTTTCTCTCCTGATGATAAGGCAATAGTCTTTTCCTCAAGTATCCAGGACCTTTCTGTTCACAGGCTCTGTAAGCAAAGGTGAGGGTTTTAAATTTGATATGGCTACCAATAGGTAGCAAATGCAGACTATGCATGGGGGCCTTAACTGAGGCACAAGCCAGAAGCTTCAGGATCAACCAGGCTGCTACAATAATCTGTAAGCGATGGAGCATATAAAATGGTAATCCCAAATACATGCTGTTTCCATAGTATAATTTAGATGTTATCAAACCATAAATGACAGATTTTAGGCATTCCTCTGGAATCAAGTGGATCATCTTCCTGACCGTTTTCAATGTCAGAAAACTGGCCAAAACAGATCTGACCTGGGGTTCAAAAAATAAATTGCCGTCAAATTGGACCCCCATGTTTCATACAACCAAAGCCGGGGAGGGGTTGGGCAGGCTAACTCTTGAGGCCACCAATTGGAGAAATCAGGATGGAGGTTTGTGCTGAAAAAAACAATCACAGTTTTATCTGAGTTTAATTTTGGGCAATTCACACTCATCCAGTCGCCAGACAATCCTTAAATGCAGTCAGCGCACCTACCTCCTTTTCCTGGAATGGGAGCATCAACTGTGTATTGTCTGCATTGGGGATGACTATTATATTCCATGCTTCCACTAAATTAGCCAAAGGAGCTATGTAGGTATTAAAGAGTGTTGGGCTCAAAGCTGAGCCCTCAGGCACCCAACAATCAAGTGGTTTCGTTGAAGGTGTAAAATGGGGAAAACCCCCAATAGTCCGCCGGGTAAGTTTTCAACCAAGCCCAGAGTGTACCTTAGATAGCCACATCCCATAATCTGGAAAATAAATAGAGTGGGAGACCGTATTGAAGACCACTGACAAATCAAGAAGGACAACCATGGCTACTGAGCCCTGATCAAGATTGTCCTTAATGAAGTCAGTGCCCTCCAAGGGGCGCTATACTCTGCAGAGAAACCCAACTGAGGGTCATGAAGTAAGTTTTTGTTTTCCAAGAAACAGTAAATTTGACGGTTCACCCACTTCTCCAGTATTTTAATGCTGGACGGAAGCAGGGAGATGGGGCAAAAGTTGCTATGCAAGTTAGGGTCCACATTGACCTTCTTTAATAAAGGTAGAAGCTTAGCCTGCTTCCAGCTCTGTGGCACTGTTGCTGCCTCCAGTGACACATTCATCAGCTAAGAAAGATGGGGGTAATTATTGGTGCAACCCATTTCAGAATATCTGGGTGACATGGGTCCAAAGGAGACACCGATTTACAGCTAGCCAATAAGACAGATACCACTTTGAACGTGAGAAGATCAAAATTGGCTAGCAATGAGCCCAAATAAGGGTTCCTGACGGTGAGCGAGACTATAGTGTCGTAGTTTGGACTGTAGCTCTGAGCAAGACTGCTGGTTTAAGGATGACAGTACTTTTGTTTGTAGGCGACTACGCCTTTCCTACAGCAAGTCGCAACTGCTGTCCCAACCTTACCGGCTTACTAGCAGCACCTCACCAGAAACAAAATAGTAAAAGGTGATTTATGGCAGCCGTTACGCATGGACTCGAGAATAAGACATCTCAGGGAATGTCGTGGTTAAACGGAGATTACCCTTTTCTCACAGATATATCATGTCTCATACAAACACAGGCAATGACGAAGATGCAGTACAGTTTAAATAGTTTTTATTTAACATAACTGCAATTTGCGATAAGTTGCATGGGCTGCAATGATTAGAATAATGAATAATGCAAGAAACAGAATTGTGAAGACAAGAGTCATTATTACAAAGACCCCCACCATCTTGCAATATGTAGAAAAGACATACGAGATGTAATATGCCCTAATACCCTAATGTAAAAGGCCTAACCTCCTACTTAAAGGAGAGCTGGGTTTGTTAAACCTAATCTGCCAATGCCATGTCCATGAGAGGAGCCCCCCAACCCTCGTTACCTTGGAATGAGGTCTCTATCTCAGACTCCGCAGGGACAAGAAGACTGGGTCAGCGTCAAGACAACTGCAGCATCGGTATCAGCGAATGTGGCGATGCCCTCTGGTCGGAATCCCTCTGATTATCTGTCTAAAGTGTGATGTATTTATACAGATCTACAAGGACCCCTGACTTAGGTGTGTTCCTAAACAATAGAAACCAGACATGCTTGGGACGGCAATTAATATAAACAATTCCTCGAAAGTATATAGAGGGAAAATCCCTAAGTTTGAACACCTACTGTTTGTTTGTCTTTGGTGCTTGATCTTGACGCCTTGACGCGGTGACACTGATAATGTTACCCATAACAAGTGGCCTAACTATAAACAAGGCAGCCATCTTAGATGAAATAAATAATTAAATGGGCTAAGACAGAGCAAGCTAAGTAGGTTAAAAGTCACTAGGTGACGGGGGCACGAGTCTGCAAGCCAGAGGCTAAGCTAACTCCTGTTATCCCATTCAAACAAACTAGGATTCACTACAATAGTTCCTTCCCAGGGAAACTTATTGTAGTTTATTTGTAAATCCAAGAGTTCTTCACACATTGTATCTGACAGAATCAAGGCATTTTGAGAAGCAGCAGGTGACAGAAAGGATTTCACAACCCTGAACAGTGTGTGAGGTTTATTAGCAGCTGAAGTCATAGAAGATAAGATACATTCTGTGCTGATTGTTTAAGACTTTTTTTATAGACAGCCTTTGCAACAGGGTCGTAGGATTTCCTCCATCTGCGCTCAAAAGTTTTACAAGGTGATCTTTCTGTTTTTAGTGCATCAGTAAACCACAGAGCAGATGGCCTAGCTCTCCCTTGGGAAACTGCTTTTAGAGAAGTTATATGGTCAAGGGTAGAGGTTAGCCAATTATCTATCCTGGCCAAATCAGCACAAACTGCCCCTGTAAGTGCAAGCAAATTGTCTGGAAATACCTACAGGAACAAGGATTCTGAAACTTGCTTCCAAGGTCTGGAAATTGTCTGCAAAGAAGTTGCTGACTCATAGAGCAGACCGTAATCATTTTAAACCCTTTGTTGCCAAGCCTTTTCCCCCTCAGGGGCCAGGCCTTTTTTTGGCTATTTTGGCCAGTTCGCGCTTAGGCCCTCATAACTTTTTGTCAAAATAAGCCACCCACGTCAAATTTGCGTCCTTTTTCCCAACATGCTAGGGATTCCTGAGGTACCCAGAGTTTGTGGGTTCCCTTGAAGGAGACCAAGAAATTAGCCAAAATACAGCGAAAACGTCATTTCTTTTTGAAAAAAAAGGGAAAAAAGGGCTGCAGAAGAAGGCTTGTGTTTTTTTCCCTGAAAATGGCATCAACAAAGGGTTTGCAGTGCTAAAATCACCATCTTCCCAGCTTTCACGAAGAAGCAGACTTGACTCACAAAACCCAATTTTTCAACACAATTTTGGCATTTTACTGGGTCATACCCCATTTTTACTATTTTTTGTGCTATAAGCCTCCTTACAGTTAATGACAGAAATGGGTGTGAAACCAATGCTGAATCCCAGACAGCTAAACATTTCTGAAAAGTAGACAAAATTCAGAATTTAGCAGGGGGTAATTTGTGTAGATCCTGCAAGGTTTTCCTACAGAAAATAACAGCTGAAATAAAAAATATTGAAATTGAGGTAAAAAAACAACCATTTTCCTCCACGTTTTACTCTGTAACTTTTTCCTGCAATGCCAGATTTTTGAAAGCAATATACCATTACGTCTGATAGACTCTTCTGGTTGTGGGGATATATAGGGCTTGTAGGTTCATCAAGAACCCTAGGTACCCAGAGCCAATAAAGAGCTGCACCTTGCAATGGGTTTTCATTCTATACAGGGTGTACAGCAATTTATTTGCTGAAATCTAAAGAGTGAAACATAGATATCAAGAAAACCTTTGTATTTCCCAAATAGGCACAAGATAAGGTATTGAGAAGCAGTGGTTATTTTTGCATCTCTGAATTCAGGGGTACCCATACTAGCATGTGAATTAAAGGGCATTTCTCAAATAGACGTCTTTTTTACACAGTGTCTTATATTTGGAGGGAAAAAAATGTAGAGAAAGACAAAGGGAAATAGCACTTGTTTTGCTATTCTTTGTTCCCCCACATTTCCCAATAAAATGGTACCTCAATTGCATAGGTAGGCCTAATGCTCGCGACAGGAAACGCAACATGGACACATCACATTTTTATGTTGAAATCCGATGTGTTTTTTGCAAAGTGCCTAGCTGTAGATTTTGGCCCCTAGCTCAGCCAGCGCCTAGGGAAACCTACCAAACCTGTGCATTTTTGAAACCCATAACCCTGTGCATTTTTTAAAACTAGATACCTACAGGAATCCAAGATGGGGTGACTTGTGGGGCTCTCACCAAGTTCTGTTACCCAGAATCCTTTGCAAACCTCAAAATTTGGCCAACAAAACACTTTTTTCTCACATTCTGGTGACAGAAAGTTCTGGAATCTGAGAGGAGCCACAAATGTCCTTCCACCCAGCATTTCCCTAAGTCTCCCAATAAAAATGGTACCTCACTTGTGTGGGTAGGCCTAGGGTCCCTGACAGGAAATGCCCAAAAACAGAATGTGAGCACATCACATTTTCCTAAAGAAAACAGAGCTGTTTTTTGGAAAGTGCCTTGTTATGGATTTTAGCCTCTAGTTCAGCCGGCACTTAAGGAAACCTACCAAACCTGGGGATTTCTGAAAACTAGACACCCAGGGGAATCCAAGATGGGATGACTTGTGGGGCTCTCACCAGGTTCTGTTACCCAGAACTCTTTGCAAACCTCAAAATGTGGCCAAACAAATACTTTTCCCTTACATTTTGGTGACAGAAAGTTCTGGAATCTGAGAGGAGCCACAAATTTTCTTCCACCCAGCATTCCCCCAAGTCTCCTGATAAAATTGGTACCTCACTAGTGTGGGTAGACCTAGCGCCTGCGGCAAGAAATGCCTCCAAACACAACGTAGACACATCACATTTTCCCAAAGAAAACAGAGCTGTTTTTTGGAAAGTGCCTCGCTGTGGATTTTGGCCTCTAGCTCAGCCGGCACCTAAGGAAACCTACCAAGCCTGTGCATTTTTTTAAAATAGACATCTAGGGGAATCTAAGATGGGGTGACTTGTGGGGCTCTCACCAGGTTCTGCTACCCAGAATCTTTTGCAAACCTCAAAATGTGGCCAAAGAAACAGTTTTTCCTCAAATTTCTATGACAGAAAGTTACAGAATCTGAGAGGAGCCACGAATTTCCTTCCAACCAGTGTTCCCCCAAGTCTCCGGATAAAAATGGTACCTCACTTGTGTGGGTAGGCCCAGTGCTCGCAACAGGAAATGCCCCAAAACACAACATGGACACAACACATTTTCCCAAAGAAAACAGAGCTCTTTTTTGTAAAGTGCCAAGCTGTGGATTTTGGCCTCTAGCTCAGCTGGCACCTAGGGAAACCTACCAACCCTGTCCATTTTTTAAAGCTAGACACCTAGGGGAATCCAAGATGGGGTGACTTGTGGGGCTCTCACCAGGTTCTGTTACCCAAAATCCTTTGCAAACCTCAAAATGTGCCCAGAAAAACACTTTTTCCTCACATTTCGGTGACAGAAAGTTCTGGAATATGAGAGGGGCCACACATTTCCTTCCACCCAGCATTTCCCCAGGTCTCCCGATAAAAATGGTACCTCACTTGTGTGGGTAGGCCTAGTGCCCGTGAAAGAAAATGCCCCAAAACACTATCTGGACACATCAAAATATTCAAATACTAAACTACCTGTTTTTGCTGGAGGAGGACCTGCGTTTTTGGTCCTGGGCTCAGCAGCCATATAGGGAAACCTACCAAATCCAAACATTTTTGAAAACTAGACACCCAAGGGAATCCAGGGAGGTGTAACTTGCGTAGATCCCCCAATGTTTTCTTAACCAGAACCCTCAGAAAACCTTACATTTAGATAAAAAAATCTAATTTTTCCCACATTTCTGTGTGGGATCACTACGCCAGGACACATTTCCTACCACTCAATTCCCCTCAGTCTCCTCTCCTGGGAAAAATGATACCTCACTTGTGTAGGTGGGCCAAGTGCCTGTGACAGGGAAGAGCCAAAAACACGAAATTGAGGGGGAACCAAAGCGGGTCACAACGGGCAGTTTGAAAATAAGAAATTTTTAGGCTGACTAGTGCAGCAGAATTTTTATCGGTATAGATGAGACAATGCTGGGTGGTAGGAATTTTGTGGATTCCTGCAGATTCCGGAAGGTTCCATCACAAAAATGTGGGAAAAATATGTGATTTCCAGCAAAGTTGGAGGTTTGCAGGGCATTGTGGGTAAGAAAATGGTGCGGGTGCATGTGAAGCACACCATCCTGGACTCACCCAGATGTTTAGTTTTCAGATGTGTCTAGGTCTTGTGGATTTCTCTACATGGAAGCATCCCAAAAACCAAAAAAAGTGCAACCCTCACCATTCTAAGTGGGATGATTTTGAGAGTTAGCCAAGCTCTCATGGCCCATATGTAAAAACAAAACCCAAAATAATCAAATGTCCTCTTGATTGCCGTGGGATAAGATGTTTTAGAGTGCGGGGGAGAGCTGAAAGACTGTTACCCCCTTCAGTTGGGGTGGGAGCAGAACCATGCCCATACTGGTTGGTAGCCACCCCCACACTATTTTTTTTTAATTCCCTGGCATCTAGTAGACTTTCTGCCCCCTACGGGGTGTGGATCAGGGGTAATTGCCCCATCTGCCCACTGGTGGGCAGAACAACTTTGGCCCCATTTCTTTGGGGTGGGGGTGTGGCCATAACCCAACCCTATTATTTTGAAAAACAAAATCTTCCCTGGTCTCTGGTGGGCTTTCTGACCCCCTTGGGGGCAGATGGGCCTTCCAAAAATAGGCTGATCTGGTCCCAATGGGGGCAGATATGGCCAACAGTAATGTGCCCCCATGGGGAGCGACCCTTGCCCAGAGGGCTGCCCCCCAAACAAAACACACACCTACACACACACACACACCAATCCCGGGTGCCTAAGTGGTTTCTGCCCCCCGGGGGCAGAACAGCCTAATACAAATAGGCCGATCTGCCCCCAAGGGGAGCAGAAATGGCCTAAAATAAATTTGCCCCCCCACGGGAGAGACCCATGCCTAAGGTGTCGCTCCCCATACATAAAAACATAAATTAAACAAAAAAAGATATCCCTGGTGTCTAGGGGTTTGCCCCGCCCCCAGGGGCAGATTGGCCTAATTATAATAGGCTGATCTTCCCCCAGGGGGGGCAGAAAAGGTCTAAAAATATGTTTCCCCCCTAGAGAGCGGCCCTTGCCCAAGGGGCTGCTCCCCTTCTGCGCAGGTATAAAAAACAAAAATCCCAGGTGTCTAGTGGTTTCTGCCCCCCCCTTGGGGGCAGGTTGGCCTAATAAACATAAGCCAATATGCCCCCAAGGGGGGCAGAAATGCCGTAAATACAATTTGCCCCCAGGCGAGTGACCATTGCCTAAGGGGTCGCTCCACATACATAAAAACATAAAGTAAATAAAAAAAAATATCCCTGGTGTCTAGGGGTTTCTGCCCCCCCCGGGTGCAGATTGGCCTAATTATATTAGGCTGATCTGCCCAAAAGGCCTAAAAATATTTTGCCCCCCTGGGGAGCAGCCCTTGCCCAAGGGGCCGCTCCCCTTATGCGTAAATATGAAAAAAAAATCCACTGGTGTCTAGTGGTTTCTGCCCCCAAGGCAGATTGGCCTAATAAAAATAGGCCGATCTGCCCCCAAGGGAGCAGAAATGGCCTAAATACAATTTGACCCCCAGGGGAGCGACCCTTGCCTAAGGGGTAGCTCCCCATACATAAAAATATCAAGTAAACAAAAAAAAGATATATCCCTGATGTCTAGGGGTTTCTGCCCCCAAGGCCTAAAATATTTTGCCCCCCTGGGGAGCGGCCCTTGCCCACTGGTGTATAGTGGGTATTTCTGCTGACAGATCGCATCGCAATCGGGAAACAGAAATGTTTGCAGAGACATGAAAGGAAAGGCATTTTCTTTCCTTTCATGCCTCTGCCTGCCCCCTCCTCCCGAGTGGGGGGTGTCGGGGGTGGAGGAGGAAGCGATTCCCCTTCCATCCCTGATGGGGGTGTGGGTGGAAGGCCCATGAGGGGAGCGCTAGCGCTCCTCCTGTGGGCCAGGTGCAGGATGAGCTTATCTCGTCCTCAGCACACGGGAGCCGTGTGCGAGGATGAGACCAGCTCGTACAGAGCACCCTAGGGGTTAACTTTATAATAATAATAATATTTAATAATTATTTTGTTTTTAAAAAATTATTGGTTTTAGACTTCTTTTTTTTAAATTGCAAGTTTTTGTAATTTTTTTCATAAGTTTAATTTTATTTTATTTTTTTCATTTTCCCCATCAGCCCTATGTCTGCCATAAGTGTACAGTTCAGCTGCATTACATTATTCAAGGATTACTCCATTTGTCACCAGCACCTCACGGAGTGCCACATGCCAAAATACAGTAACAGAGCACTCATGTAAATTATGTCATGAAGTCAAACAAAACTGCCTTGATGTGATTTACTAAGGGAAGATTTCTCTCAGATTCACGTAGAAGTCGTTTTGACCCAAAAAAGTTTGGGTTTTTGCTAACAGAGGCCATCAGGATATACATCTTATTTAATTTCCTGAGATCTTTGATATGATACTGGCTTTAGCCCTGAAGAAGTCTTGTTTATTTTGAGGATGAAACATGTGTCGGCTGATTCTTCATTGTCACTTATGTTATGATTATAAACAATTGAATCATACTGATTCTATATATTAGGCTCATTTTGAACATGTTTCCTTACTGAACTGATTATGTTTTTTTCTTATCCAATCTTTGTAGTAAATCACATCAAGGCAATGCTGTTTGACTTCGTGACATAATTTACATGAGTGCTCCATTACTGTATTTTGACATTAACGATTTAAACAGTTCTTACTGCTTAGAGTTTTCACACTTGGGCAACAGGCGTGGTGTAAGGTGTGAGCAACAAATTATTCAAAAAGAAGAATATGATTTGTTTTCTAGAAAAAAGGGATGTGCATTTCTTCTCACCATTGTTGCCTTATCTTATGAAATTAAACATTCTGTATGTTGTAGTTGTTGTTCTTTCTTATCCTTCATGAGTGTACATGATAATGAAAGTTAATATTGGTGTGGTTTTACAAATGGATGCACTGTATTATTTCATAATTATTTATAAGTTAAGTAACCATTAAATGATATTGTTTCTACTACTAATGCAACTGCGCAAAATTTTACTTATATCCTTCTTGCAGTTTGCTTTTAGCTGCATGAAGAGAAAGAGACATCACCTACAGTACTGCCAGACAGAAGGCCTGTTCACGATATGCACGAGTGACCACACTCACATCCACACGGACATCTCTTCAGCTTGCGAAGCTAAGTGCTACTGCCAACAGACATCTTCAAGACTGCCCCAATGAAAGGTGCTAGCAAGGAAGCGGCCAGTGAAAAAAAGGAGCTTCCCACTACTTGTATGTCGCCCCAGACCTTTTTTGGGCAAAAACCTATGTCTGCAGCACCAGCCTCTGGGGAGCAAGCTGGAAGCAGCACTCCTGCATCAGTGGCCCCACTCCAAACTAGACCTAAGCCTGTGTCTGGCACAAAGGCAGCCTCTCTAATCACAGGAACTCCAACGAGCAGTGACATTGAATTAGACATCTCTTTCCAAAGCAGTACCCAATCATTGCCAGAAACTCAGGCCAGTGGACAACAACAGCCACAGCCAGCAATAGCAGTTCCTCTCATAGTAGGAGCACATCAAGATGTTGAGCTTCATGCTGAGGAACCTGAAGAAGCCCCTCTTTCACTATATCCACTATCTTCCAGATCTCCGCCATCTTTTTCTTCAAGCCCCCCTTCTGATGATCAGGACTCCACTTGGATGCCACCTCAGTCTGAGACATGCCTGGAGAGGCAAGGAGTGAAAAGGGAGGTTCCTGAAAGCCTTAGAGTTATGGATGAAGAAGAGGAGGATGACAAATCTGACGACAAGCTAGTCATCATGGATGTTAACCCAGTGCAGTCTGACATTACCCCATCTTCTCAACCTGCTCCAAGGGATGTGGCACCGATACCACCACCTCCACCTCCACCTGCACCATATTCCATATTTACAAGGCCCTGGCTGCGACCTACATCCACAGCCACCTCAGTAGAGCTAGGCACTGCAGAGAGGCAAGCATCATGAAACCACCACCTACCACCACTTCTTCAGACATTGGCAGTGGCCCCAGTGTTAAAAAGTTGACCTCCTCAGTTTGGGGCTTCTTTGCGGTTAGTGAAAAGGAGTCAAACATTGCCATATGCTCCATTTGCGAAGCAAGTGTTAGTCGGGGTAAACTTGGTACAAATTATGGAACTGGAGGCCAAACAACCCATTTGAGAAAACACCACGCAATCCGTGGGGAGGCACACTTTAGCAGCCAAAAGCCTGAAAGTGGTGTTGGTGAAAGTGTTGAAAGCAGGCTATCTGATGCGATCATGGTGGAAAGTAAAGGTGAAGAAGAGGGTGACACTTCCATTACACAAATCAGCCCCATCCCCAGCAGTGCAGTAGTGTCATCGCCCACATCAGCAACATCGCAATGGCACAGGAAGACTCAGAGTCAGGTTGAAACACCAAGGCAAAAACATACAGTGGCTGCCCCCCTGAGATGCACATTGAGCCTACCACCACCTTCTGCTTTTAAGTCACCTGCATCAGTGGCACCAGTAAAGAAAAAAATCCAGGCTACTATTACTGACATGCTTAGGCAGGAGGAGCAGTACGAATGTAACCACCCAATGGCACGCTTGTACTGTGGGATCTGGCTAAAATGTTAGCGTTGGCCCTCCTCCCTTTTTCTTTTGGGGAAGGAGTGGGTTTTTCTAGAATTTGTGGTGGCCATCTGCCCGAAATGGAAGGCTCCTAGCCAGACTTATTTCGCCAGAGTTGCTGTTCCAGCACTATATCCCGATGTGCTGGAATCGGTTAGACAAGCTTTGCAGCAGAGTGCTGTCCACACAATCTACCTGACGACAGAAACGTAGACCAGTTGCCAAGCCACTGATGATATGTGCATCACTGCGCACTGGATGTCTTTTGTGGGTGTTAGAGAAATGATATCTGCAGGTGTTGACACTGCTGACATTTTTAATGGTGCTCGAAAGCATGCAACAGTAGCTATGTTCACCAAGGAGAAATCCCATATGGCTGCAAACATCTTGATGACTTTAACAACAAGGTCTTCGAATGGCTGCACCCCAGAGGGCTTAACATTGGATTTGTTGCCACTGACAATGACAGTAATATAGTTAAGGGCATGTCAAATGGTGGCTATTTTGGGTCGTGTGTTTGGCGCCCTGCATAAACATCATTGTACAGGATTTTTTCAAAAAGAATCCTGAGTCAGCAAATTACGGTAGACATGCAGAAGAACCTGCACTCATTTTAGCAATTCTTTTAAAGCCCGCAAGCTGTTGAGGATTATCCAGCATGATAATAGAATGCCAGTGAAATCCCTCATACAGGAGGTGCCAACATGTTGGAATTTAACTTATTACGTGTTGCAACATCTGTTTCAGCAGTGCAGACTGATCAATGAATATATCATGCAAAGAGGGGATGGACTGTGAAAGGCATGATCGTTGAGATGGACCAATGGGGCCTGGTCAACTGCCTGACAGAGATGCTGCTTCCTTTTGAAATTTTCACACTGGAAGTTAGCAAGGAGGACTGTAACATGGGCTAAGCCATCCCATTGGTGCAAATGCTGCAGAAACAGCTAAAGAAGGTGTCTGAAATGTGTGCAGGTATGGATGAACAAACAGATGTGCAGGAGGTGGCGGAGAGCTTAATCCTCCACTTATCTATTAATACAAGGCTGCAAAGAGACATTGTATCATCCAAACATTACATCTGTGCCACAGTTCTTGACCCACAGTACAAACAATGACTGGCCGCTTTCATTCCTTTTTCAGGTGAGGATGTTTCAATCTACAAGACGTGGATTGCTGAGCAAGCCAGCAACCGAAAAAAATAACGGCTGGAAATTGGAGGCCCACTCATAGGAAGAAGTTCCGGGGGTGCAGCCTACAACCTCCATAGAGCTTGCATACAATGCTGTTGGCTCACCGCAGCCAAAACCAACACCAGCAACAACAACAAGAACAGGAGCAGCAGCTCAAAACTCTGCATTTGATTGATTTCTAAAGGCAGGGCTTAAGTACACTGCAGAGGTGAAGGCAAAAGAGGTCGAGTAAGGTGGTGCACCAATGACTATTGAGAGGATGGTCCAGGCTTACCTGGATCTCATAATGGAGGTCTATATGTATCAAAATCCATTGGTGTATTGGAATGGGAAGAGGCATCAATGGCCCGTGTCTGCTGAGCGTGCGTTCAGTGCAGCTGGTGCGGTTGTCACAGTGAGGAGGACCAGTCTCTCGCCTCAAAACTTTGAGAGATTGACCATCAAAATAAATCAGCACTTTATACCCCTGAATTCCAGCATACCTGAAGTACAACAAGAGGTAGATGAGGGTGATTGGTCAGACTCAGGTCATGGTAGTATGTTAGCAGACCAACTTCTTGGTGAACCACCTGAGTTTGAGAAGGAACTCTAGTTTCCTGACTAAACCTAGGGCACCATAGAACTTTCTACTTTCTTCTATTGATGAACTGCTTTCAGAAAAAAAGAATGTAGTTAGCTGGGGCAACATTATCTTGTATTGTTTGTTTCTGTCTAAATGACTAATGAACCACAACAATTTTAAGCACATGTATCGCCGGATTGAAGTTGGACCAGTGTGCATTGAAGAAGCCTCCCTCTCCCATAAATTTGCTTCAAGGAGATTTAAGGGACAATGCCTGCCTCCATTCTGTGTCTATTCCTCCCTTTTTGTCCCCTAGCAGGACTGCCCCAGATATTAGATTTACAACTTACTACCAATGTGTGTTTCATTTCATGAAACAAAGAGGATCAGCAATGTACCACTATGCTTGAATGGGACAGGTAAGTAATGTTATATGCCCCAACAACTTATATGAGAGATGCTCGTTTCAATGTTGAGATGGCTCATGTCATTTATGTCTAGTGGTGGCAGATAGTGATAGTGAGTGTTTATTGTTTAACTATATTGTTACAGTTGCTTGTGTTTGTGTTGTGATTGATTTACAATGTTGGTGGCCCAATAATGGGTGATTATTTTTCCATGAAGGTGATTTTTTTTCCTTCCCCTCTAACATTTATCAAGATATGTTTGCTTTTTTTTTTGGTGCTTTGTTTTATGGTTCACATTTGTCAAAGAAGACCCGACCAGTCCAATTAGCTAACAAACAAAAATCTAGTCTAGACAAAAAAAAAACTACTCTATGTTTCTCTTGTTGTTAAACACAGTTATGCCCTATAGGTCACTGTATCTTAATTGGGTTGGGAGACTCTGACTTTGTAGAGCAGTTGGTACGGAGCTGGACATAACATTTGATCAGAGTCTGGAGGATCATGTAATGACTCAGAGCGTGAATTGACAACTTAAACAACTGCCAGAAGAAGGAAGTTATCATCTTCATGGAAATCAACATGGATGATGATGAGTCTAAAAGGCATACTCCAATCAATGGACTTGTGGTGAGAGGCGCATTGATCACTTGATTTGGGAAATGCAATGCTGCTGCATGTGTGTGCTGCCTGGTTCAAACTTGAAACTATGTGGTTGGGTGGGGGGCCTGTTGTTGTAGGCATCTAGAGGAGAAAGACATGTGATGGATAATGTCACATTAAGCACGTGCTCTAGGCTTAATGTTATGATGATCATGACAGTTGTGAGTTAGATGATAAATCATCTCAATACATGCAGCCACTTATCTGTGATTGTTGTTTGTTATAATTGCTCTCACTTAATTGACCACGCATCAGTCATAAAATGAATGATTGTAAAGGAGTTTGCTCTTGTCTGGCACCTCTGAGTCTTCTTGGTACACTACTTCTCATGAAGCTTACCCTCCATTCAATCCTTCTTGAATCTACAACATCATGATAATCATTTCTGTTTTAAAATCCAAAGGCCTTCTCTTTTCCTGCACCATAACACTCATGCTTACCTTATTGGTCCGCTTCAAGCAGGCACCTAAGAAGATTGATGGGGCAATTCAAGAAGAATGCAGATGCACCACCAAGTTTGGCAATATCGACTAGTGTTATTTGTCTTTCAATAATCTTTTTTTAGAACTGTGTGTGTTAGCTTCACCCCATCCTTAATTATATGTATTATTTTCGTAAACATAGGTGACCAAACATTTTTATATATATAACAACTTGGGTCTCACTGGGGCTGACGGAATGTAAAGTAATCTGTGTCATACATACTCATTTTTACATTCCTCCTACAACAGGCTGTTGATCATTTCCCAGATGAATATTGTGTTTGTGTAGAGTTTGTCTTTTTGTCAAACCTTTCCCTAAATGCCTATCCCATCCATTCATTAAATCCCTAACATTCTTCACCTGGGCTGTGTGATTTATTGAGGTGTTACTTAATAACTTACACAATTGATTATTTACACAATTGGTGAGGCGGATGTGGTGGAAGCAACGACAACTAGTGTTCAAAATCTTCATTTGAGTTCACCTAGGTGGAGTGGGACCTCGCTTCTGATGCCTTCACTGTTAGTGCACTACCATGCTATTACTACACTACCATGGTACTTTGAGAAACCCTGAAGCCCTCGCTTCATCTATTCAGATGAGAGAACTATGGAGAATTGTTGTGCTTTTAGTTTAGATATAATTGGTGATGGCAAATCTCTCTACATCACTCCTTATGGGTCAAATTTTACAGAATGCACTGCAGAGACGAGGAGAGTATTAGGACAAGAGTAACTAACTGCATAATTAATTGTTCTATACTATCAGCAGATTTTAAAACATGCTGCACTAAATGGAATACACTGTCAGCAGATTTGAAAAACATGCTGCGTAAAGGCAGGAGTGTGAATTAAAACACCCCCAAAAAGATTTTAGGCATAACTGTAAATAAATATTTATTCTCCCCTGTCCTTAACAATATAAATAGATCCCACCCCTTCCAGCCACAACTGGCCCAACCCTATCCCCAAACAAATCTCCCTTTCCCCAACTAATGTCCAATAAAAAATGTCCAATTGTCCATTATAAAACAAAACTAAGTTGAAAAGTCCCAAGCTCAAAACCCAACCCCACCCTCTCCACCCACGAGTCCCACCCACCAAAATAAAAGGTTAAAAAAAGGGGCAGAAGAAGGTGGGCCAGGATTTGTTTGAGGAGCCCCTCCATGCATGCCTGCCAGGCCTCTAATAGTGGCAGCCTTGAAAGGATGCAGGATTTGAAAATTGTGTTGGGGCAGCAGTGATGGTATGGTGGCGGGCAGCTGCCCTGGAACTGCCGCACTGGTGTTGTTGGGCTGGAGGGACTGGGGGCTGGCTGGGGCCCTTAGTATTAACAGTGACTGCTGCTACCGCCTCCACGAGGACCACCAGCTGCTGATCCTTGGCCCTGCTGGACTCCAGCTTCTGCCGCTGCAGCCGGGTTGCTATTTCCTGCCGTATTGGTGGACCAGTAGGAATAGCGATATCAAGAAATAAAAAAGAGAAATTGTAAACAATGCCCTGAGCAAAACACTTGTGTAAAATCATGTAGTGTAGTGGCACAATAGTAGTACATTTGCTGGTTACCTCAGGCCATTCAATTTTAAGGTGATTAGAGTCACAGCCATTATGGACTATGGAGTACAAGTATTCTTCTCTCTTCTGTTGTGCTAAATTAATAGTGGAATTGTTAGCTCAGCTGGCGCCCAAGTCATACTGTGTGCAGCTGGGGCAGCTGTACTATAAAAGATTTTTTTTCCAAAATCCCTGTTCTTCTCCTTATAAATGCCTTTCAATTGTACCCAGACAACAAGGCTGATGAAAACTAAGAATGAAACACGCCACGTGGTATAATAAAGTCAGTCATGCACACATCCTGTCTGCCATAGGTGGACAGTGGGAAAAGCGATGTACTGCAGTACAGGGAAAAGATTAAGGAATGGGATATATAGATTTTATTTAGTGCGTTCGTCATAAACTATCCCTTTCAGGAAAATCATGGCACATACTTAGTACCACTTTACTCATTGTCCTCAATTTACCCTCCTCCACCACACTTTCTAATAATTACTTTTTTCCAAACAAATACATTTGCTTTGCAGTAAGGAAAGGAATCTTCTTAACTTACTCAACTGCAGAGTAAGGTAGAGAGGGTTAGGATGGGTAGGTACAGTACACTCTTTACTGATCATTTCTGCATCATCATCATGTGCCTAAGGTTTGGCTAGTAGTGTGACTCACTGTGGTTGGCAAATGTTGAAAGGGAAAAATTTGAACAGAAGTAAATCTGTTATGGAAGCCATAATGAATTTTATATATATATATATATATATATATCTTGGCTAGAAAAATGTGGCACAAGCAAAGAATGGATTTTTCAAATTATTCGGAAGGGTGGGACAGAACTTAGGAAACATTAAAGGAGTGAAGTACTAGGAAGTGACTGGCCCAGTGGGCATGGGGGGGGGGCACACACACACACCTTGTTTTAGCATTGCAATGCATTGAACAGTGTTTGACATATTAATTTAACTTAAGCAGACAGACACACATTGCACAGCCACATTGCAGTGCTGATTCTGCTAAAATAAACCAGGTCAGCATGGGTGGCACTGGTGAAAGGCCATAGCGAGGGAGGAAGGCGATGATTAATGGATGCTGGGATACATATTACCTGCCTCGCTTGAAAAATACTGTGAGTCAAGGGAATATTCAGAAATACCATCCAGCCCTTTGAATCAAACCTTTTATAAAAACCAATCCAAGCAAGTAAAATAGGTGAGAAGAACACCCCATCCAGAAGAGTTCCCTTTTTTCTTCATTCCAAGCTTTTATCTATTCATCATTACAAATTTGTTCTTGTAGTACTCTTATTCTTCACCCTTAGATTTGATACACACCATTTAAGCTTTGCATTCTCTCATCCAGTCCTTCACCATTTAAAACCATCCAAATGCCAAACATGGCTCTCAACTCACATTTCACCAACATCCATTTAATACCCACCCATGCATCCATTCACCCATTCACCCATCCAAAATATCCAACCCACCCAAGGAGTCCATTCACCCATCCAGGCATGGAATCCTTTCACCCATCCCCTTTCACCTACCTGGGCAGGCATCCTTTCACCTGTATACCCTTTCATCCATCCTTCACTCACCCATGCACCCTATCATCTTCATCACCCACCTATATATTTATAATGCACCCATACATTCACACATCGTTTCACTCATATATTTCACCAATCCTTTCTCCTTCCATCCTTCTTTCATTTTTTTCAAAATGACGCAGATGACACTCAACTCATCCTCTCCCTCACCCGCAACCCCACCACCGCCAAAACCAACCTACACGCTGCTCTCCTCGACACCGCCAACTGGATGACAACTAACCACCTCAAGCTTAACTCCAACAAAACCGAGATCATCATATTCGGCCCCAACAAAACCATATGGGATGACTCCTGGTGGCCCACCGCCCTAGGCCCCGCACCCACCCCCGCAAACCACGCACGCAACCTCAGCATCATCCTGGACCCCTCCCTCTCCATGACACAGCAAATCAATGCTCTAACCTCCTCCTGCTTCCACACACTCCGCACTCTAAAAAATCCTTCAAATGGATTTCCCCAGAGACCAGGAAGACAGTCACCCATGCACTCATCAGCAGCAGACTAGACTACGGCAATGCCCTCTACGCCGGCACCACAGTCAAACTCAAACGCAAACTCCAGAGAATCCAGAACACAGCTGCAGGCCTCGTCCTTGGCCTCCCCGGCCACGAACGACTCTCAACACACCTCAAATCCCTTCACTGGCTCCCCATAGACAAGAGAATCACAATCAAGATCCTCATCCACGCACACAAATCCCTCCACAACAACCACCTCAACAACAGAGTGAACTCCCACACTCCCACCCACAACCTCCGATCAGCCGACCTCGCCCTAGCCACAGTCCCCCGCATCCAACGCACCCCCACAGGAGGCAGGTCCTTCTCCTACCTCGCCCCCAAAACCTGGAACTCCGTCCCCACCAACCTCCGCAAAACCAAAGACCTCCTGCTCTTCAGAAAGAACCTCAAGACATGGTTGTTCGAACAGTGACCCTCCTTGCCCCCCCTTGCACACCCCCCAAGCACCTTGAGACCCTCACGGGTGAGTAGCGCGCTCTATATATATTTTTTGATTGACTGATGGATTGATTGATTCAAAACACATCATAGTTCAAGTTAATTTTATGAACCTTAGTCTGCTGAGTTGCATATAGAAGAGGCCATTAATACTTAACTCCTGCTGTACACCCTTGTAATGACTATATTGTCAAGCAATAGAGCTTACCACAGCCCTCCACTGTCGCTGCTGTGACTCCCCCTTTATCCGCTCCCTCAGCCACTCGGAGCTAGCGCTACTGGCACCGGCGCTGGTGGTCGGTGAGGCTAGAGAAAAATATTACACAATTTAGCCGCCAGATACACCTCCCCTTATTGTTTTTTTTAAACAGCAAAATACAACCACAATAGATCAGTTACTGATTTCTCTTCTATCAAAGTATCAGGTGGACATTTTGTTGGTTGGAAACGTTTTAAAAGCCAGGTAGTCAAGTAAAAAAACTTTTGGTAATGGAGGAGAAGAACTAGCTATTGATAAATCTGAGTTTTTCACGCGAAATAAAAGTGTGCAAGAATTGGTCAATGAAGGACATGTGGTCTTGGTTGGCTAATGCAATGGAGCTATCCTCCTCATACTTCCAACCATGGTGCATGGTCATCAACTGCTAGTATACTTATAATACATATACAACATTTGAGAGTACAAATAATTACATGACCATGTTCAAAAACACCTTTTTTTCCTTTTTTAATGATTGAGCTGGAGCAAACAAATTAAAGACTTGTCGCGAAACATGCGTAGAATACCTTACATAGGCATGTAGTCTTCAGTACATGGGTTCTCTGAGCCTTACCACCACTCTACAAGATATATAAAGGGAGAGGGAAAGCTCACTGTCAAAGCAGAAGAAAGGAAGCTACAGACAGACAAATACAGCCAGACAGTTTGAAGTATAGAAACTTGAACTATAGAAAATATGTAAATAGGATAATGCAGGGATAAGAAGAATTTAGGAAACAGATAAATCGAAGTAGAGTTGGAAAAAATAAGGAGGCAGGCACAGTAAAAAGGTAAAAAATAATTCTGAATATGGAGCGATAAAAGTTAGGGAAATAAATGTTAATGTTAACAACAGGAGGACTTACTGGGGCTAGCAAAGCCATCTGCCCCGGAACTTGTGGACGGGGCTCCTTCACCTCCCTCACATGCCTCACCAGCCCTCTTCCTGCCCCTGGATGCTGGATGATGTATGAATTTTTTTTAGAAAAGATTAGTGGTACTGTCAATAAATAATCTCTCCAAGAATATTAATGTTTTTTTAATAGAAGAGGCAAACGTAGCAACATTTCTACATCAGAGGTTCAGAGCACCTGTATAATAATCCTAGTATCATGGACCCTCCTATTCCGAATTTCCTAGCCCTATTCCAAATTTCCTAAACTAAATTTTGGAATTATTAAGAATTTGCAATGACTGATTTCTACAGTTCTCTGCCCATTCTCAATTTCGCAATGCATAGACTGGATGCATGCAAGCAAAACTACTACACATCACTGGGAAATTTCTTGGCAGTTGGCATTGTAAGAGCTACAAAAATAAAGGCACAGAGAAGTAAAAGAACATGCTAACTCACTAATACTAATATTAACTATGACTATCTTGGACAGGACAGAACACAGGAGGAGTCTCTGCATTACCTCTTAATCAGCCCAAGCAAGCGCCAAAAACAAGTACAATCAGGTAGCGCTGAGCACCTGCCTAGATGACAAGATGATCACATATTATATTTGTAACATAAAGTTAACTTACTTGCATGTGAGCAGCATGCTTCTATTTGGGAAGAAACTATTAGCATAGAACACAACTAATAATTGATTATTTCTCACAGAGCCCCAGAACCTCTATGCCTGGCAGGTCCATTTCACGGTCCAGGACATCGGCCCACCGGTGCGTCAGCGGTTGCTGGTGAGCCAGACCCCAGAGCTGCAGTGCACAGCCCGGCGATCCCTCTCCCAGCGTTGCTGGTGCTCCCGGAGGGGGTATCCAGACCTGGGCCTGCCACCAGATGCCAAGGTGGAGGGGAGGTGGCTTTAGACATAAAAGACCAATGCAGCCACCTCCACCTCTGAAAAAATGGTGCGGGCTGCACCCCTTCATGGTGCCGCCGACCACAGGGAAGGCAACTGCCGGTGGTGGTTTGGGGGCCTGGTGCTGCCGCTCCCCTGCTTTGACATGGCACTGGGGAACTGAGGTGAAGAGATAAGAAAGAAGGAAGGGAAAAAAAGAAAATAAAGCAAAAAAACTAAAAAGTACAAAAGCTGCAAATAAACACAAATAAATTAGGAAAAAAGTTAAAATATAAAAACACAATGAGGAAAGGTAATATAATAAACAGCAAATAGCGGAAAATACATGTTAAAAGTGTGGGGTGGGACAGATATAGAGGTATATAAAATTAGGCCCCACCACCATAACAAAGCAAAATAAAATATGACCGCGCCAATGGAAACCGTGTCATACAGTTCACATGAGAAGTCCAACCTGAAGACATACTTCGCATTTCAAGTGACGTTAAACATCATGTGAATGGGTTCTGCAAGAAACTATGCCCCCAAAGGAACTTTGCATAGCGTGACAGAGTTTTTTAGCAACTTTGCCGAGTTCTGTGTAGTATGGCTATGAGAACTCCACCCAGGCCTATTCAATATTCATGTTTTACATTTACACTTTGTTGCATTAGCTAAAATAAAATTAATTTCCTTTCCTCACATTTGCATTTATTATGAAAGTTGAAAATGCATATGTACAGCCATGTATTCGAATGCGCATCAAAGTTTAGTTAAAGTTAGTATGACTAAAGGCCTTAATTCTGAAATGTATTCTTTGTTTGATTAGCGCGTTCATTCTTTACAGGTGAATATCAAAGCTTCAGAAGCTAGAGGAAAGGGGTATAACTTGTGTATTAGGCTTACTGATAGTAAGGCCTGAGAAGAGAAAATCTTGGCATGAGACATGAAGATTTCAGGAGCAGCTGAGGTCATTGTGTACCAGGAACGTGGGACATTCAAGGTTGCAGAGACTGTCCAAGTTCTGTGAGACTGGAGATTTAGGTGATGATGTATTGGAAGCGACTGATACAAAAATCATTGGCTCCTGGAGGGGAAGGAAAGATAACATTGGTGTTTTAGGTTTAGTTTGTTTCAATGATGCTTATGTTGTTAGAAGTTAAGGCAAATTCTCTTAGATTTTGAGGGGTACAGACCTCTCTGCTTCCTTTATTCCCACAAGTGTGAAGTTTTATGCTAAACACATATTCCTTTTTGAAAGACTTCTACTGAAATCTTCGCTATGCTGGCATCTTCTCGCATATCCAAGTTGCCCTATGCTATTTTCCACCCATCCTAAAGATTTATTTTCAAATGATCCTCATTCCTTACTTAGAACTCTGATTAGATGACTTCAGAATTATTTTCTGTTTAGAGAGAGAACAGGATTTCCTTTATGGAACAACGATTTTCTGTCCGTTTCTGTATTGCTGTGATTGTAATTGCTCTGTATCTAAATCCATTGAGACTGAACCAATTGCAATATTACAGCTTGCCAGCTTTAATCCTGTATCTTTTCAATATTTTGATGACATGCATATATATTCAATTGATTATTGATTAGTAATAAATTCAACTTAACCTCAATCAATGATTTCTGGTCCTTACTGTGGGGCCAAATTGGCTTCACAGAGATTTGAATTGTTTATTATTGTTAACTCGCTTGTGTATCTCAAGCCACATAAAAATTCCCAAAAATCCCGCTCCAGCACACTCTCAGACCGAGTTAATTACTGAGAGAGAGGCTGCAACCTCCTCACAAAGAATACCTGCAAATTAACATGACACAGAGAGAATCCCTGAGGATTGGTATATAATATATACAATTTAAAAAACCTAAAAAAAGTTAAGAAAAAGAATGTAGTCTAGTTTCAAATCTAAGTGGCATATTTACGAGGGCAACGTGGTGCAGGAGTGACACAACTCAAAAACTAGATTTCTAAAGCCACGCAAGGCCACCTTGTGTGGCCCTGAGTGTCTTCATTAAACTTGAGTAGGGCACCGAAGTGCAAATCACTGCACTGCCTTACTTTGCCTCACACAGGCAAGATCCATGAAATTTGACACATTTTCAGATTTACCAGTAGTGGTAGACCTGGGAGTGTGCCGAAATCTACACCTTTCCCATGTAAGCCATAAACAGGAGAAATATGTTTATTTCTCCTCATTCTTTCCTCATCTATGCTTCCTGCAGCAAGCATGGAAAGAGGAAAACACCTTAGGGGATAGTTTTTGTGCAGGAATGTGCCCCTCCCTGCAGTGGCGTAGTGTGGGTTGTCAGCACCCGGGGCAAGGCAAGTAATTTGCGCCCCCTAACCCGGGGCAAGGCAAGTAATTTGCGCCCCCTAACCCGTGGATTTTAGCACTCGAGTCTCTTCCAAGATGTTGCGCCCGGTGCGGCCGGCCCCCCCTGCGACCCCCACGCTACGCCACTGCCTCCCTGCACAATAATAATCCCACGTGTACCTGAGGCACCCTTGCCTCCGTTGCAGCAACGGTGCCTGCGTTGGCACTAGGCAGCTCATTACGCGACAACGCTGGGAGAAGGACAGGAATGTGCTGTGTTGGGATACATACAGCACATTTCTGCCCTTTCCTTGTGACTCAGTGCCACTTGCCCATAAATATGCCCGTAAGTGTATAGAAAATAGTCCATCAATCTTCCAGCCAAAAACAACGTGTTAAAACAACCCTTCTCTCAAAACGAAAAAATGCACTATCTGTTGGCAACTGTCTCGTTTGTAAATTTAAGTTACATTAATTTGTGTGAAAATGTTGTCAGCTTTCTGAACCTTCCTTCAGAAAATGTTGCCAATTTGAGTTTCCTTAACTGCATTTTTAAGTGTGCCCTTTTTATTAGAGAACGACTCCGTAACCTCTCCAATACCAGGATCCGTATCATAAAACAAAATGTTTTCTGGTGGGTCCTCTAATTTTCCTAACGCCATTCCAAGTAGTTGTTCCATCGTAATGACTACGTCGCTAGACTAAAATAAAAACAGTAACTCCGTATGTCTAGTTATAACATAATAATTCGGCCGACATTTTAGCAAATTGAGTTTTATAATTTAAATGACCCTTAAAAACGTTTCAAAACACATTAATTTTCATCCTATGCTCATGATACATCATTGCACGCGCTATGGCACAAGACAGAGATATTTCTTATGCACAATGGGCTTCGCTGTGAGTGTGGATATCTCATCATGAGCCAGAGTTGGTTTTGTTGTTTATAAACATCTATAAATAAAAGGTGCAATAATTTGCAGTCTATATGCATTAGAAAACATCTAAATGGCAAAACTGAGCACTTTGGATAATTCCAAAGTTGAGAGGGCGTGACTGTCGCAATAAATGCCAGGCCTAATCCTCCTGTGTAGCTATCCCTCCGTAGCTATCCCTCCGCAGCAGAACAAGTGCACTCTGCTTAATGGTGGGATTAGAAGGCGCTGAGCTCATTGTTATCGTTGGGGGTCCTATTGTTGCAGAGAGACTTTCTCAAGGGAAAAAAATCCCGCATTCGCAAAAAAGAGCAGTATCTGTAATCTGTGCATGATAACGGCCAGCGTTGGGCCGCCAGCAACTGGTCTTTCAGGGACCGACCTTCCGTTGACCTTGCTGTGCACAGGAACATCAGGTTGAACTGGTGCTGACAGGACTATTTAAGAAACACAATATGAATAAGATATGTGTATGACGATCATTTCTGGTAGTGAAAGAAGTATAGATTATTCTGGATAACTGTTCTGCAATTAGATTTGTACACGTATTTGTTATAACGGGGCCTAAAACGTCCAGAGTGATTTGGAAGTTCAAATACAACAATATTCTTCGCAGCAAAGTCCCTAAGAAACATATAGCAAGATGAGTTGAATTTCACTCAATTGTGGTCCTACAGAAAGTGACAATATTCCTTATATCTTCATCGGCCTTTCATGCATTCCCGTTAAGATCACATGTATGATTCCCGTTAAGATCACATGTATGATTCGCCACCTGACAGTAGGTATGATCTGAGGCAACTTGTGCACTCCTTTGTATGCTAGCTGCCTCATATCCTTCCATAATTCACATAACAATGCAAACTATTATATTAAGTACCATTCATACCCATTACTTATCATGTCATAGACCTCAAACCAAACACACAACTACCACAAGTCACAAGCACACTACCACAAGCCCTCTACATCCAGAAGTTCAGGCATGCCTTTGACACTTACTAGATACCTACCCTGGTCCTGTTAGGGTTAAGGCCACCACTGCACACTTGATACAATACCTTACCACTATTAACATCCCATTCTGGTTCATAACCACTCCATCCACGACATAGTACTAAACTACATGAAACTACAGTACAATTTACAATATAAGTGAGCTATGCACCACATGACCCAAACACCAAACATCTACATCACATCCTTGCAAGCGTCAGTCTCGCAAGCCTAATCAATGAGATAGAAACCAATCGCTCCATCGTCACACTTCTCCATCTCACAATTAACCGTAACACCATGCTACAATCGATACAAGTTCTTTGAACATCTCCCATTTTCAGTACATGTACAAGAGACAGAAATAACTCTTCACACAAGGGCTTGACCCGAAGAACCTTCTTCAATGGAGGTAAACCTTCATTCACCCAGTCTTCCATGCATGTTTTGCCTCTGTTGAGAGAGATGTAGGCAAAGGTTATCGTCAGCAGATTTAGAGCCTGCATTTTCATTGTGGGAAAGGTTGGCAGTAAATAGAAAGTACTGCAAGCAGTGAAATAACACCCTTTCCAGCACCACAACATACCATAGCAAAAGGGTGGAAAACAGATAGGCTTCCCTGCAACGCTACTGCCAATAGTGACAGTGGTGGACATTACTGACAGTGGAAAGTAGCATAATGCCGAAAAGCCACACTCCAAAATAACACAGTTATAATTAGCCAGTGAAAAGACAAACACATCTGAAATACAGCTTTTAAAAAATCACAATTACCACCAACTGCTTTGAAAGTTAGGATGTTACAGAGAAATCTGCAAAGGAAAAATTACAACCACAGAAGAGAATAAGTTGGTGCTTCTATTAGGTGTGTCTGGTGCACACATGCAGGTAGTATCTAAGGTCAGATGCAGCAAATTGTCAAAAAAGTCAAGTGGCGTAAAGTGCAAAAGAAGAGAATGGAGTGGCATAGAGTGGAGTACCGTAGACTGGAGTGGCGTACTGTAGAATGGCATAGAGTTAAGTGGCGTAAAGTGCAATAGCATAGAGTGGAGTGGCGTAGAGTGCAGTAGGATAGAGTGGAGTGGAGTACAATAGAGTGGCATAAATTGAAGAGGAGTAGACTTGAAAAGTGTAGAGCGGAGTGGCATAGAATGGAGTGGCGTATACTTAAGAAGTGTGGAGTGGAGCGGCATAGAGTGTAAACACATAGGGCCTGATTCTAACTTTGGAGGACGGTGTTAAACCGTCCCAAAAGTGGCGGATATACCACCTACCGTATTACGAGTTCCATAGGATATAATGGACTCGTAATACGGTAGGTGGTATATCCGCCACTTTTGGGACGGTTTAACACCGTCCTCCAAAGTTAGAATCAGGCCCATAGAGTGGAGTGGCATAGATAGGAGTGGTATAGAGTGAAGTGTCAGTGTGGAGTGGTATAGACAGGGGTGACAGAGTGCAATGGCGTACAGTGGAATAGCATGCACTGGAGTGGCATAGAGTGGAGTGGCAAGGAGAAGAATAGCATAGAGTAGAGTGGCGTAGAGTGGAGTGACTTTGAGTGGATTAGAGTGGAGTGTCGTAGAGAAGACTGATGTAGAGTGGAGTGGTGTAGAATAGAGTGGTGTAGAGTGGAATATCATAGAATAGAGTAGTGTAGAGTGGCATTAGGAGAGGAAAGGCATAGAGTGGAGTGGCTTAGAGTGGAGTTGTGTAGAGTAGAATAGCTTAGAGTGAAGTGGCATAGAGTGGAGTGGTATAGAAGGGAATGGTGGGGAGGGGTAGAGTGGAGAAGAATACATTAGAGTGTCATACAGTTGAGTGGTGTAGCTTTGAGTGGAGTGGCATAGAGTGGAGTGACATAGAGTGGAGTGGTGTAGAGTGGAGTACCGTAGAGTGGCATGGTGTACAGTTAAGTGACATAGAGTTGAGTGGTGTAAAGTGCAAAAGCATAGAGTGGAGTGGAATAGACTGAAGTAGCCTAGAGTGGTGTGGTGTACAGTAGAGTGGCATACTTTAGAGTTGCATAGAGTTGAACAGTGTTGAGTGGAGTTGTGTAGAATGGAGTAGTGTATAGTGAAGTGGTGTAGAGTGGATTGGCATAGAGAGCAATAGCATAGAGCGGAGGGTCATAAAGTAGAGCATCACAGAGGGGAGTGGTGCACAGTGGCATAGAATGCAGTGGAATTCAGTGGGATAGTGTATACAAGAGCAGAGTAGGGTGGAGTGGCGTACAGTGTAGTAGTCTTTTTTTAACTTTCTTTTACATTTTTTTAAAATGTTTTAAAGTGCACTGCACTACGCCATATTTCTTCTTAAAAACTGGAATCAAGACCAAGTGTAAAATTACAAAATAAAAATATATGTAAAAAAGGTATGCTACACTACATTTTTAAAATATACGGTTGTACAATATATTCTTAACTTTTTTACATAGTTTTTAGGTACTGCTGTATTTCCCAGGTAGTACTCTGTTATCTTTTAAGAACATATATAGTAGAGTGCAATAGTGTGCCATAGAGTGTAGTACAGTGTTGTAGAGTGAAGCAGCATACAGTGGAATACAGTGTCAGGCAGTGGAGCAGCATAGAGTGGCATAGAGTGGGATGAAGTGGAGTACAGTGGAGTAAAGCAGAGTGGAGTACATTGGAGTGGGGCAGTGTAGAGTGGAGTAAAGTGTGATAGAGTGGAGTAGCGTTTAATAGACTATTGGAGTGTGGAGTGCAGTAGAGTGGAGTGGCCTAGCATACAGTTGAGTATAGTGTCATAACTGGAGTACAGTTTTGTACAGTAGAGTGCAGTGGGGTGTCATACAGTATTGGAAAGGGATGTAGACTACAGTAGAGTGACATAGATTCTAGTTGATTTTTGCAGTAGAGTAAAATTGCACTGAGTGGTGTAGAGTGGCATGCCATATAGCGGAGGAGTGGAGTACTGTGTCAGAGTAAAGTGGAGTGCAGTGGCATACAAACAGTTATGTTCAGTGTTGTATAGTGGAATCGAGTATCGTAGAGAAGAGTGGAGAAGAGTGTTGTACATTGCAATACAGTATAGTACAGTGTTGTAGAGTGGAGTGAATGGGTACAGACAGGTTTGGAGAGTTGCATACAGTGTAGTAGAGTGTTGTAGAATGGAGTTGCATAGAGTACAGTAGTATGTGCTGCAAAGAGTGGATTGCTGTTAAGTAGCGTAGAGTGAGGTAAAGTCTCATACAGTGGAGTAGAGTCAAGTGGAGTGGTGTAACATATTGTGGAGTAAGTACAATAGAGTGTATTGGTGTGTGGTGGAGTAGAGTGGTATGCAGTGGAGTATAATGGTATAGCATACGTAGTAAACTGTTATCAATTGGAGCGGGGTCTCATGCAGTAGAGTGGAGTGATGTGTCGAATAGAAAAGTATCATATAGTGGAGTGGAATAGAGTGTTGTACATTGAAGTGTACCTGCATCGAGTGGAGTATAATGTTGGACAGTAGAGTGTACGGGGATAGAGTGGAGTAGAATGTTGAAGATTGCCATGAAGCATGGTAGACTTTTATGGAGTGGAGTTATATGGAGTGGAAGAAAGTGTCATAGTTATGGCGTGGCGTAGAGTGGAGTGGTATACACTGTAGTGACATTGAGTGGAGTACCATAAATTGAAGTAGCACACAGTGCAATAGCATACAGTGGAATACTGTGCAGTGGGGTGTAGAAGAGTGGAGTGGCATAGAGTGCAATACAGTAGAATGGAGTGGTGCACAGTGGAGTGGCATACAGTGGAGTAGGGTACAGTGGATTAGTGTAGAGTGGGGTGGCATACATTGAAATATCATAGCATAGAGTTCAGGAAAGTGTTATGACTTGGAGTGGTGTCTAATACAGTAGGGTGGAGTGCTGTGTCATACAGTGTTGGAAACTGTTGCACAGTGGATTAGAGTATTGTACAATAAAGTGTGTAGGCACAGAGTTGAGTGCAGATTTGGACAGAGGAGTGTATGGGGATAGAGTGGAGTAGAGTCTAATATAGTGTCATAGATTGAAGTAGAGTTTTACAGAGCAGAGTTATATAGAGTGGAGGAGGGTGCACCGGAGTGACATAGGGTGAAGTAACATGTAATATCACAGAGTGGAGTGGCACACAGTGGAATGGGTCAGAGTGACATACCACACAGTAGAGAGGCAAAGATTAAAATTACACACACTGTAATAGCATAGAATAGAGTGGCCTAGAGTAAAATAATGTAGAGTAGAGTAGCGTAGAGTATAGTAGAGTGGTGTACATTGAAGTGTTGTAGACAGTAGTAGAGTACAGTGGAGTGGGGTAGATAGAAATAGCACTTAGTGGAGTGCCATAGAGTGGAGTGGTGCCCAATAGACTAGCATAGAATGGAGTGGCATAGAGTGGAGTGGTGCACGCTGGAGTGATGTAGAGTGGAGTAGTGTATAGTGGAGTGGCATACAGTGGAATAGCATAAAGTGGAGTGGTGTACAGTAAAATGGCATAGACTGGAATACCGTATAATGGAGTAGCGTACAGTGCAGAGGCGTCCAGTGAAGTGTGTAGACAATGGAATGGGGTAGACTGTAATAGCATACAGTGGGGCGGCGTCCAATAGAATAGCACACAATGGAGTAGGGTAGAGTGGAGTGGCATACACTGAAGTGGCGTAGAGTGGAATAGCATATACTGGAGTAGCATATAGAGGAGTGGCATACAGTAAAGTGGCGTACACTGAAGAGGTGTAGAGTGGAGTTGTATACAGTGTAAAAGCATAGGATGAACTGACGTAGAGTGGAGTGGTATACAGTGTAATAGCATAGAGTGGAGTGGTGTAGATCAAAGTGTTATACAGTGAAGTGGCATAAAGTGTAATAGTGTACAGTATAGTGGAGTAGCATACAGTGGAGTAGCATATCATAGAGTTGTGTAGACTGGAGTGGGGTCCATTCAACTAATCTAGAAGGAAGTGGTGTAGAGTGGAATGCCATACACTGGGGTGTCGTAGAGTGGAGTAGCATACAGTGAGTGTCACACAGTGGAACAACATAGAGTAGAGTGGCATATGGCAGAATGGCATAGAGTGCAATAGCCTATAAAGGAGTAGCATACAGCATAGTGGCATAGACTGGAGTGACGTACACTGAAGATGTGTGTAGTTGCATACAGTGTAATAGGGTAGAGTGGACTGTCATAGAGTGGAGTTGTGTGCAGTATAATAGCACAGAGTGGAGAGGCATAGAGCAGAGTGTTGTACAGTGGAGTGGCACAAAATGTAATAGTGTATAGCGGAGTAGCATACAGTGGAGTAGCGTATAATGGAGTGGTGTAGACTGGAGTGCCATACAGTGGTGTAGGGTAGAGTGTAATAGCATACATTGGAGTGGCGTACATTGGAGTTGGGTCCAATCAAATAGTGTAGAACGAAGTGGCATAGACTGGAGTGCTAAATGCAAAAAGAAACCTTGAAACTGGTCTCAGGATGCTTGTTTCTGGTCCAGGGAGGACCTGGTTTGGCAGTTCGGGCTGGACTGTTCCCATGAGGAAGAGGGTCAAGACTGATTTGCCTATGGCTGAGTCCTAACTGGGGTGGCATAGTGAGCAAAGAACGATGGATTAAACCCAGATCTGTGACTGGGGATGAGTGTTTGCATTGTTCAGCACTCCGTCCATCATCCTTTTGTGTTGCTAAAGTTGCCCTAAGTGGGAAGGGTATGCCCAGACGTGGGTCCCTTGCTCACTGTGCCACTTGATGCAAGTTAGCCTGGCTGATGAAAGGTGAAACCCTGAAACCGGTCCCAGGATGCTTGTTTCCGGTCCAGGGAGGACCTGGCTTGGCAGTTCGGGCTGGACTGTTCCCATGAGGAACAGGGTCAAGACTGATTTGCCTATGGCTGGGTCCTAACTGGGGTGGCATGGTGAGCAAAAGAACAATGGATTAAACCCAGATCTGTGACTGGGGGTGAGTGTTTGCATTGTTCAGCACTCCGTCCATCATCCTTTTGTGTTGCTAAAGTTGCCCTAAGTGGGAAGGGTATGCCCAGACGTGGGTCCCTTGCTCACTGTGCCACTGGATACAAGCTAGCCTGGCTGATGAAGGGTGAAACCCTGAAACCGGTCCCAGGATGCTTGTTACCGTTCCAGGGAGGACCTGGCTTGGCAGTTCGGGCTGAACTGTTCCCATGAGGAACAGGGTCAAGACTTATTTGCCTATGGCTGGGTCCTAACTGGGGTGGCATGGTGAGCAAAAGAACGATGGATTAAACCCAGATCTGTGACTGGGGGTGAGTGATTGCATTGTTCAGCACTCCGTCCATCATCCTTTTGTGTTGCTATAGACTGGAGTGCTACACAACGGAGTGGTGAAGAGTTGAGTAGCGTACAGTGGAATGGCATACAGTGGAATAGCGTACAGTGGTGTGTTGTAGAGTGGATGGGCATACAGCAGAATAAAGTAGAGTGGAGTCACGTAAAGGAGAAGTGCATAGAGTGGAGTAATGTACAGTGGAGTAGCATCAAGTGGAGTGGCATAAAGTGCAGTGATGTAGACTGGAGTCGCTTACAGTGGCGCTGCATTCAGTGGCATTGCATACAGTGTAATAGTGTAAAGTGAAGTCTCATACAGTGGAAAGGCATAGAGTGGAGTACCGTAAAGTGGAGTAGCAAATAGAGGAGTGGCTACAGAGGCATGGCATATGGATCTATGTGAAATTTAGCAGCAGTGTAGATTATGGTGTGCAAAGTAAGGCAAAAGAGCAAATTGCCCTGCATTGCGCTTCTCCAGATTTAACAATAAACGCAGACCCATGCATGGTGGCCTTGTGTTCTGTTGTAAATATGACTTAAGTATTGCATTGTCCATGTGACCCCTTGAGTGACACAAGGTACCGCAATCCAATAATACAGCGAGGCCTTAGTTATATTTTCGGCCATGTTATATCATGATAACTTTGCAGTATACTGTGGCACATGGTGATGACAAGCCAGTATATATTGGGTAATGGGTGTTTTTTTAAAATTAAATAACATCTATATTATTTTGACTATACGTTGGCTGCGTGCAGTGTTAGGGCCTTAAATATAGGTAAGTAGTGAGTCCCAACCTCTTACTACTTTATTAAAGTTATAATCAGAAGGGAAATGTATTTACATATTTTAATTAAGTTTACAGCCATGTACCACTGTAGTTTCACAAACTTTTGTGAAATTCTACAAAAGTACAGCGGTCACTTCGTTTAAATGCTTTATATCTTAAAAATACTTACTCTACTTAAATGCAGTATCCAAAAAGCATCATCTCTTCATCATAATGTAGAATCCTACCAAATTAAATTTAAATCCATTCAACCGTTTTCGTGCTACTTCAAATACAATAGTCTATGGAAAATGCATTAGAGGAAAAACGTGTTTTGGGACCCCTTTTACCTTTGCACCCCTATCTCGATTAACCAAAAAAATTTACTGCATCTCAAAATGTAGAAAATTATATAGGTCTAGAAAGTTTTGTGATTATTCGTCTAACAGGTGAAAAGTTATTAATAACGGAGTAATTTCTCACTTTGGGAATACTAACTATCACTACAGAGTAGCAATCTTATTTAATGTGATTTCTTTATATTTATGTGTTGCATTCTATTGTACTTATCAGTATTTGTTTATTGGTTTACATAATCAGTGACCCTAAATATGTTTTTTAGTTGTTAAGGTAGTAATTCTAAAATTTTACATAAGCAGTGTATAATATATTCAGTTTCTCTGTACATTTCCAAGTTTTTTTTATGTCAAGTAAGATCTTATTACTCTACCAAACTATATCAGCACTTTAACCTTTGCTGTTTTTGAGTGAATTTCTAGGTTTTGTAACACAAAATATTATCTTACTACCATCCCTAACTATTACATCACTGGCCTGTGGTACAAAGGCCCTGCACCTAGCCCCACCAGTGGCTGCCAGCACCCCATGCATGAGTAGGCAATAAGGTTGTTCATCACAATATATATAATATATTCAGCTTCTCAGTAAATTTCCAAGGTTTTTATATGTCAAGTAAGATCTTATTACCTTACCAAACCATATCAGCTTTTTAACCGTTGTTTTTGAGTGAATTTCTAGGTTTTGTAACACAAAGTATGATCTTACTACCATCCCTAACTATTATATCACATGCCTGCGGTGCATTGGCCATGCACCCAGCCCCACCAGGGGCCGCCAACACCCCCATGCATGAGTAGACAATAATGTTGTTCATCAGAATATAAAAGGGTGCCACTTTAAATAGGGCAGGTCTACTGGCTTTATCAAGGGGTCACCACACCAATATATAAAAGGCAGGCCAATTGGCTTTGTCAAGGGGTGACCACATCTATATACAAGGCAAGCCTATTAGTTTGGTAAGGGGTCAGTAGACCATTATATGACGGCAAGCCTACAGGCTTTGTCAAAGGGTGGCTACATCAATATACAAGGCAAGCCTATAGGCTTTGTCAAGGGGTACTATATCATTGTATGAAGACAAGCCTATTGGCTGTCTCAATAAATCATTGCCTTAGGAAAACAGTAACCACAAGTTAAGATTCAATGTTGAAACCAATAAAATCCCAAAGGCAATTCAAATACATTTATTATTAGTAACAAGCATTGCAATTTGAGCCAATAAACATTTAAATAAAGCATTTCTTTTAACCCTTTTACTGCTTGCCTCCCCCCCGCCCCAAGTGCTAAGCCCTTTTTTTTACGTTCTTTTTTAGTTTTATTATGTTCAATAAACTCTAGGAAACAGTTTATGCAGTCTTGGTAGCCCTGGTACGCTTCTTCTTAACCACCACAGGTTTCTGGCTTCTCAAGATGGCACTGGCACGACGGAGAGCCGCCATGTGCAGGTCCTTCCTGTAGTTGTTCTGCATTCTTGTTAATTGTGATTTTTCATAGGCGGAGGCTGGTTTGCGCTGACCTGCTCGTTTCTTCAGAACCACAATGACTCCTTTCCCATTAGCTGCCGGCTCCACACCGACTGTTTTTCTGTGGATGAGTCCATTGTTCTGGAAAAAGTGCCTGGCCTTCAGATTGTTGGGCTCCATACTGTAAACCTGCTTGTTCCTTTTAATCAGGAAACTGGAGCAATTGCGAACAATCATCCATTGCAGGTGGGCAGACATCTTCACACACATCTCTACTCGTTGAACAGAGAAAAAAAAGGCGCTGAGCCCTTTTTTGACTCTTTGGGGTAGTTTACGACTAGGCTTCCATAACTTTTTGTGCATATAAGATATCCGTGCCAAATTTGTGTCCTTTTCTCCAGTATCCTGGGGATTCTAAAGGTGCCCAGGGTTTGTGGAATACCCTGGAGAGATGACTGAGAAAATAGGCAAAATATAGCAAAATGTTTAGTTTTTTTAAGAAAAGTAGGGAAAAAGTGCTCCAGATAAACGTGTTTTGTTTTTTTCCTAAAAATGGCATTCACAAACGGTTTCCCAGTTTTCAGGAACATCCAGAGCTGAATCAAAAAACCACATGCTGTACCCCAGTTTTAGCATTTTTTTAAGCATTGCCCATTTTCTCTATTTTTTGTGCCCTCAACCTACTTTCAGTTTGTGGTGGAAACCATGTGTGAAACCCATGTGTGATACGGAAAAGCTATAGATTTCCGAACAGTAGACATGTTGAAAATTAGTAGGAAAAAATGGGCATTTACGGAGAAAAAAAAAATCTGTATCTTTCTATCATGATGGCACATTGACAAAAGCAATATACCATTGCATCCTCAAGACCCTTCTAGTTGCAGGAATATAAAGGGTTTGTAGGTTCTCCAAGAATCCAAGGTACACAGAGCAAACAAATGAGCTGCACTGTGCAGTGGTTTTTCATTGTGTACCAAGTATAGATCAATTCTTATAGCGAAACAGGCAGAGTGAAAAATGGGTATCAAGGAAACTTATGTTTTTCTGAAATGGGCAGAAGATACTTAGGCCCATATTTATACTTTTTGACGCAAAACTGCGCTAATGCAGTTTTGCGTCAAAAAAATTTGCGCCGGCTAACGCCATTCTGAAGCGCCATGCGGGCGCCGTATTTATTGAATGACGTTAGCCGGCGTTAGCCGCCGGCGCCGTCTGGTGTGCGTTAAAAAAAACGACGTACACCAGGCAGCGCCGGCGTAGGGGAAAATGGAGCTTGGGCGTCAAGAAATGGGGCAAGTCAGGTTGAGGCAATTTTTTAGCCTCAACCCGATTTGCGCCATTTTTTTTCACTCCCAACCCCCATAGAAATGACTCCTGTCTTAGCAAAGACAGGAGTCATGCCCCCTTGCCCAATGGCCATGCCCAGGGGACTTCTGTCGCCTGGGCATGGTCATTGGGCATAGTGGCATGTAGGGGGGCACAAATCAGGCCCCCCTATGCCACAAAAAAAAAAAAAAAACACTTACCTGAACTTACCTTAATGTCCCTGGGATGGGTCCCTCCAGCCTTGGGTGTCCTCCTGGGGTGGGCAAGGGTGACAGGGGGTGTCCCTGGGGGCATGGGAGGGCACCTCTGGGCTCCTTCAGAGCCCACAGGTCCCTTAACGCCTGCCTTTTGCAGGCGCTAAAAAACGGCGCAAAAGCGGCCGTACATCATTTTTTTTGACCCGCCCACTCCCGGGCGTGAATTTTGCCCGGGAGTATAAATCCGACGCACATGCCTCGGAGTCGATTTTTTAGACGTGAACGCCTACCTTGCATCTCATTAACGCAAAGTAGGTGTCCACGCTAAAAAATGACGCAAACTCCATGGACTTTGGCGCTAGACGTGTCTAACGCCAAAGTATAAATATGGAGTTAGTTTTGCGTCGAAATTGCGTCAAAAAAACCGAAGCAATTCCGGCGCAAACGGAGTATAAATATGCCCCACAGTTTAGGAGCAGTTGTTATTTCAACATCTCTGAATTTGTGGGTTCCTGTCCTAGTGTATGATTTGGAGGGTATTTTTCAAAATATCATCTTTCTTATACACTGACGTACATTTCAAAGACACAAATGCAGTGAAATCCAATTGGTAATTGTTAGACTTTTCCTTGGCGTAGTTTCCCCTAACTTTTTGCCTCTGTGTGCCAGGTTGTTGATGTGTGTTGGACTCTGTTTTTGCTGTTTTTGTTACTCTTGGCACTTTACCACTGCTATCCAGTGCTAAAGAGCAAGTGCTCCTGTATACAATGTGTATGTAACTGGCTTTCCATGATTGGCATATTTGATTTACTGGTTAGTCTCTAGTACAGTGCACTAGAGGTGCCCAGGGCCTGTAAATCAAATGCTACTCGTGGGCCTGCAGCACTGGTTGTGCAACCCACATTAGTAGCTCTGTAAACATGGCTCAGACCTGCCACTGCACTGTTTGTGTGTGCAGTTTAAAACTGCCAATTCGACTTGGCAAGTGTACACACTTGCTAGGCCTAAACCTTTCCTTTTCGTACATGTAAGACACCCCTAAGGTAGGCCCTACCATGGGCAGGGTGCAATGTATGTTTAAGGTAGGACATATACTGATGTGTTTTATATGTCCTAACAGTGAAATACTGCTAAATTCGGTTTTCACTGTTGCAAGGCCTATCCGTCTCATAGGTTAACATAGGGGCTGCTTTTCAATATGATTATAGTGTAGACTCCCTTTGAGAGCGGATAGACATGTGGAGTTTGGGGTCTCTGAGCTCAAAATTTAAAAATACATCTTTTAGTAAAGTTGAGTTTAAGATTGCATGTTTGAAAATGCCACTTTTAGAAAGTGATTATTTTCTTGCTTAAACCATTCTGTGACTCTGCTTGTTTGTGGATTCCCTGTCTGGGTCAGTTTGACAGTTGGGCTGTTTGCACCTCTCTCTAGACAGTGACACAAAGGGAGCCTGGTGTCTCGATGAGCCATCTGTGCTGGGAGGGAGGGAAGGAGTGGTCACTCACACCTGAAAGGGCTGTGCCTGCCCTCACACCATGCAGTCTCCAACCCCTGTTGTGTGTCTGGGGCCTGGCCTGGGCAAGTCAGGATTTCACAAACAAGAGAGATTTTTCTTTGAAGTTGGCCTACTTCAAAGGGCAAAATGGGTATAAGAAGGGCACCCAAAACCACAGACTTTAGATCACTTCTGGACATCAAGAGGAACCTCTGCCTGGAGAAGAGCTGAAGAGCTGAGGAGAAGTGCTGCCCTGCCTGAGACTGTGCTTTGTGGAGCTATCCTGCAGTTGCTGCTTCTGCCTCTGCAAGCGGACAAAGACTGGACTTTGTGTGCCCTCCTGCTGGTGAAGAAATCTCCAAGGACTTGTCCTGAGCTTACCTCCTGTTTTGAAGTTTCAGGGTAACAAAGACTTCTCCTGCCAGCACCTGGACTCTCTGCTGAGACTCCTGCCCTGTCAAGTGGTGCCCTAACCAGCTTCTGGGGCCTTGGAAGGTGAAGCTGGCAGACCAAGACTGAAAATCCACGCACAGACCGTTGTGCGGGGAACAATTTGACACACCTTCCGAGATGCGGCTAAAGTACGATGAGCCACCGGCTTCGCAGCAGAACTCGACGCTCCACTGGCACTGCTGATGGAAAATCGACGCACAGAGCTGGAAGAACAACGCTCACACCTGCTGACGGAGGCTGCTAACGTCACAACCCACATTGCACGGTTTTGCTGAGACCATGCGGCAGGATTTTCAACACAGACCTTGCTGAGCGCGGAAAAGCGCCTGCCTGGACCCAAGTGCTGCCCGAATCAGCGCATTGCTCCCCTGCGGGGAGGAAAAATGACGCACGCCAACCCGACCAGAGAAGGAGAAATGACCCACGAGCTCGCTTGCAGGTGAGAAATCGACGCACCTCTTACCTTTTTCGAAGCACACTTGCCCATGCGTGTTATTTTGACGCTACCCAGGTACTTTTCAATGCTAATAGTGTTCTACCTGTTTTCTCAAGTATTTAAGTCTCTTTTTGCTTTTTAATCAATAACTTGACTTGTGTATGTTGGATTTTCGTCATTTTGGTCTTGTTTTTTTTAGATAAATATTTTCTATTTTTCTAAACCTGTGTTGTGTCATTTTGTAGTGTTTTCATTAAGTTACTGTGTGTGTTGGTACAAATAGATTACACCTAGCACTCTGAAGTTAATCCTGCCTTCTCGTGCCAAGCTACCAAGGGGGTTAGTGGGGTTAGCTGATGGTGATTCTTCTTTACCCTGACTAGAGTGAGGGCCCTTACTTGGACAGGGGGTAACCTGACTGCCAACTAAAGACCCCATTTCTAACAGTAATAACGAATGTTCTACTATTCTATGATCCTACAAGTCTCCCGATAAAAATAGTACATCTACTAGGCGGGTAGGCACAAAAAATGGCCCAAAACGCAACATGGATGCAGCACATTTTTCCACTGAAAACTGACCCTCTAGGTTTGAACTCTAGCTCAGCTAGCACCTATGGAAACCTAGCCAAACTATGCATTTTTGGAAACTAGATACCTAGGGGTATCCTGGGTGGGATGACTTGCATGCCACTCACCATGTCTTTTTACCCAGAATCCCCTGCAAACCTCAAACATTGACTAAAAAAACATTGTTTCCTCATATTTCTGTGATAGAAAGTTCTGAATCTGCTGGGAGCCACAAATTTCCTTCCAAACAGAATTCCCCCAAGTCTCTCAATAAAAATGGCATTTCGCATGTGTGAGTAGACCTAGTGCCCGCACCAGGAAACGGCCTAAAACACAACATGGACGTAGCACATTTTTCCACCGAAAACTGACCCTCTAGGTTTGAACCCTAGCTTAGCTAGCACCTAGGGAAACTTAGTCAACCTGTACATTTCAGAAAACTAGACACCTATGGATATCCAGGGAGGGCTGACTTACGTGGTTCTCACCACATTTGTTTTTACCCAGAATCCCCTGCAAACCTCAAATATTGACAAAAAACACTGTGCCTCACTTACAAGGCCCATGGGGCAGGGTGGCGCCGCAAGAGCCTGCGAATCCCTGCAAACCTCAAACATTGACAAAAAGCACTGTGCCTCTTTTACAAAGTCCATGGTGCAGGGCGGCCGCTGCACCACCCTGCGCCACCGGGAAAGGCCAAAAGTGTGCTGAATTCACAAGACCTGCACAAAAATAATTGCAAGGGGAAAAAACGGGGAAATGCCAAAGGAATCTCATGCATTCCCAGACTTTTAAATCTGAGAATACATCAGATTAATTGCGGTTCCCTGGGTACTGCGTGGGAACACCCCCATCAAAACCCATCGAATGCCCCTTTCATTCAGTGTTATGCGTGAAAGGGGTCCATATTTACAAGGCCAATAAAAGCCACACAAGGTGGCTTTGTGTGGCCTTGTAAATATGGGCTGGCACACTGCGCCACAAGAGCATTAAAAAAATGACGCTCCAGTTGTGCAGTGTTCTGTTAGGGCCTCGTAAATGAGTCCCACTGTTTCCTCACATTTCTCACACAAGTGGAGCAGAGTTTATATCAGCACAGCTGAGGCAATGCTGGGTGGTAGAAATTGTGTGGATTCCTGTGAATTCTTGAAGTTTTCATCACAGAAATGTAGGGAAAATGCATGTCTTCAGGCAAAGTTGGAGGTTTGCAGAACATTGTGGGTAAGAAAATGATGTAGGGTGCATGCGCAGCACACCACCTTGGACTCCCCCAGATGTCTCATTTTCAGAAGTGTCTGGGTCTGGTGGGTTTTTCCAGGTGGCAGTTCACACAAGCCGAAAAAGTGCAGCCATTCACCATTGTAAGTGAGCCAATATTGGGAATTAGCCAAGCTTTCCTGGCCCATATGTAAAATCAACACCCAAAAGAGCAAAAGGTTATTTTGCTTGTCATTGGTATAAGATGCCTTAGTCCACTGGGGGAGAAGAAAGACTGTTTCCCCCTTCAGTTCGGGTGGGGACACAACCATCCCCATGATGGTGCACAGCTCCTACCCTCTGCTTTTGTATTTTTTTTTAATTTGCTGGCATTGAGTACCCTGTCTGCCCCCCCTCCCCTCGGGATGGCAGATCATCGGTAGAAAGACTGCAGGGCAGAAAGACTCTGTACTCATTATTTGGGGTGGGTGCATGGCCATGTCCCATCCCTCTTTTAAAAAAAAAAATATCTTCCTTGGTGTCTCCTGGACTTTCTGCCTCACGGGGGTAGATTGGGGGCGATAATCCCCATCTTCCCCCGGGGGGGGGGTCAAAAAGATTGTCCACTTTTTGAGGGGAGGGGGCATTGCAATGCTCATTCCGGCCAGCCCCCAATCCTACACTAACATAAATACAGTCCCTGGTGCCTAGTGGTTTTTCTGCCCCTCTTTAGGGGTAGATCGGGGATAATAACTTCAATCTGCACCCCGGGGGGGGCATAAACACTGTGCCCATTTGTGTTTGGGGGCTGGGGGCATTGACATGACCATTTTGGGCAGCCCCACCCCCTATGTATTAAAAAAAAAACTGGTGCCTAGTGGGCTTTCTGTCCCCCCATCTGCACCCCAGGTGGGGCAGGAAGACTGTTCTTCTTTGTGTTTGGAGAGGGTGGGACATTGACATGCCCATTTTGGGCAGCCTCTACCCCTACATATGAAAACAGAAATAATCGCTGGTGCCTAGTGTGCTTTCTGCCTCCCTGGGGGGCCATATCGGAGGTTATTGTCCCCATATGCCCCCCGAGGGGGCCAGAAAGACTGAATTGGGCAGAAAAATGGGTGGAAGCTAAAACCCTTGCCCAAGGGGCTGCTCCCACCTGCCTGGTGTCTAGTGGAGTGTATCCCTTCTTGTGGATCACCCTCCTGTGGCAATCCCCAATCAGGGATCTACTAGGGAAGGGTACCACTAAAAAGGGGAGATTCTCCCCTTTCCAAAAACACCTCTCCCATCTGCCTAGGTGTTCGGGAGACTGAGATAGCCCCGTGACCATCTCGGCAGTAAAAGTTAAATGAGCCGATTGCCTCATTTCACTTTCATTTTCAGTGAAATGACGTCAGCCTGCCATGCGCACTGATTTTCTTTTCAGTGAAAACAAAGAAACAGCCTCGGGAGCTGGTGAAGCTCTCCCCTAGTTCCTGAGGCTGTTGTTTTGAGCAGGAAATCTGCACCAGATTTCCTGCCTCATGTGCAGGGACAGTTGGGAGCTGTCCAACGGACACAAGCACTGTGGCGTAGGATGGCTCCCATGCATCCTGCGCATAGAAGGGGTTAAAAACAACATTAAACATGTCAGAATCTTTCTTTTATACTTCTCAGGCTACATATTGCAGTCCCAAAACCAACAACAAGGTATCCCTGCAATCCCTAAATCAAGAAAAAATCTTCATTTCTGGCAATGGTCAAAAGCAAGATCAACTTTCCCTGGCGGTATGTTCTGTAGGCCAGAGGAAACATATGGTTACTTTTAAATAATTTCTGGAGGGCTGCTGCAGTTCCAAAGCCCTCCACAAAAGTCTGAAATTGTAAGAATGCCCTTGCCAAATGGGGGAACCACAAAGCACAAAATAACAGGCAAATTAGCCACAAAGGGCATTATGGGGCGCACCTCATCAGGAGTAGTGCATAATAAAATTAGCATCTCTGGATGTTCATTTATTATTGCTTTTTTGCGGACTCTCACCATATTCTTTAATTTTAGTTATGGGTGTCCCACTTGGGCTATGCCCATTGTTGAGGGGCATGGCGGGGGGAAATCCCACTGCCCACCGGCTCCCAAGCCAGCACCGATCCTGGGTGCCAATCAGAGCTCGATGTGCTTTTTTCATTTGGTGGGTGTCCTGGTCCTACCCAGGGTACCCACAACATTTCCTCCCACTGGGGACCACAGGGAGAGGTTGAAGGCCTCCAAAACCCCACTGGCTCCCCAGCCAGCAACCATCCAGGAGCAATGAACATTTCCCTGCCCGTGCTCTTGCGGGCAAGAAACTAGATTTCTGCTCCCACCCGATGGGAGCAATCATGCTTCTCGGCCCTCGAGGATGGGGTCCCCGGGGCCAATACCTGTCTCGCAGAGGGAAGTCATACACAGTCTTCAACATCCAGTGTAAATTGCTCAGGCCCGGGGGTATGCAGTGCCCGAGACCGATATCTGGCTCCCAGAGCCAGGAATTGGAGGAAACAAGAGGGAGAAGTTATGAACATAATGGTACAGGTGATGTGGAGCCGGTATGTGAAGTGAGAGGAACAGGGAGAGGCATTGAGAGAGGTAGCAGGAGAGGTAGGAGAGCAGAAGGGGTAGTTTAATGGAGCAGAAAAGTGGTGAGAGAGAAAGAAGTAATTTGGTTTATAATGGGTAGAATAGCCAATGCATAGAGATATAAGGGAGACAAAGGTGGGGATGGAGATTGAGGGACTGACAGGTTGTGTTTTAATCATGGGAAGCATGATTGGTTGTTTGTTCTGGATGTTATGTATGTTGAGAGGGGTGGGCAACGTGATTATGTATATACGATTAAAGGTAGGTAGGAGAGTGTATGTATGTAACTGAATGTAGGAACAGTGGTGCAGAGACAGAAAAGTAGAGATAGACATATAAAAAATGAGAGATGGGGTGGGAAGGTATAGAAGGAGTCAGAGGAAGGGAAATGAGAGAACAGGAGGATGTGCAGCGGATTTATAGTATTGGGACCTATGCCTGATGGTAGGTTTCATGTTTTATGCTGCTTTATTGTAGGAGACGGCAAGGTTTGTATGTACATGAGATGTAGGGTTTCTGTATGTCTGAGTGAGGAGGAGTGTGGCTTTGTAGCCAAGGGATTAAAGTGTTCTGATGGTAGTGTGGGATGACACAGAGAAAAGACAGAGAGAGTAAGAGAGTGAAGAAGACATTGAGAAGAGAACAAGAGCTAGTGGGAGACCTGAGTTGGCTGATGTTCCTATTTTTTCTGGGAGATGTTTACAGTGCAGGGCCATAAGTGGGGTGGTTCTGCAGGGACTCAGACATAGAAGTAATTACGAATTAACTTTGAAACAGGCTCCTGTAGGGCCATTCATGTCCTTAACTTTACAGGCCAAGTGGTGGTTGATATCAAAACAATGGCTATAAAAACCCTTAAGGTAATGCATGTCAGCAATGCAGCCTCTGTTTAGA